>NC_137973.1:38219520-38494456 GCF_963924665.1 Micromys minutus
CACAATTGCCTTGTAATATAGCGGGAGGTCAGGGATAGTGATTCCCACAGCTGTTTTTTTGTTGTTGAGGATGGATTTTGCTATTCTAGGTCTTTTGTTATTCCATATGAAATTGCACATTGATCTTTCCAATTCCATGAAGAACTGGGTTGGAATTTTGATGGGGAATGCATTGAATCTGTAGATTGCTTTTGGTAGGATGGCCATTTTTAAGATGTTGATTTTTCCAATCCATGAGCATGGAAGATCTTTCCATTTTCTGAGATCCTCCTCAATTTCTTTCTTTAGAGGTTTGAAGTTCTTGTCATATAGGTCCTTCACTTGCTTAGTTAGAGTCACACCAAGGTATTTCATAGTTTTTGTAATGATTGTGAAGGGTACCTTTTCCCTAATTTCTTTCTCCACATGTTTGTCCTTTGAGTATAGGAAGGCTACTGATTTGTTTGAGTTAATTTTGTATCCAGCCACTTTGCTGAACTTGTTTATCAGCTGTAGGAGTTCTCTGGTGGAATTTTTGGGGTCACTCAAGTACACTATCATGTCATCGGCAAAGAGTGATGTTTTTATGTCTTCCTTTCCGATTTGTATCCCCTTGATCTCCTTTTGCTGTCTAATTGCTCCAGCCAGGATTTCCAGTACTATGTTGAATAGGTAGGGGGAGAGTGGGCAGCCTTGTCGAGTCCCTGATTTTATGGGATTGCTTCAAGTTTCCCACCATTAAGTTTGATGTTGGCTGTTGGTTTGCTGTATATTGCTTTTATTATGTTTAAGTATGGACCTTGGATTCCTGTTCTTTCCAGGACTCTTAACATGAAGGGATGTTGGATTTTGTCAAATGCTTTCTCAGCATCTAGTGAGATGACCATGTGATTTTGGTCTTTGAGTTTGTTTATATGGTGGATTACATTGATGGATTTCCTTATGTTAAACCATCCCTGCATCCCAGGGATGAACCCTACTTGGTCATGATGAATGATCGTTTTGATGTGTTCTTGGATTCGGTTTGCAAGGATTTTGTTGAGTATTTTTGCATCAATGTTCATAAGTGAGATTGGTCTGAAGTTCTCTTTCCTTGTAGGGTTTTTGTGTGGTTAATGAACGAGGGTTATTGTGGACTCGAAAAATGAGTTAGGTAGTGTTTCATCTGGCTCTTATTTTGTGAAAGAGTTTGGAGAGTATTGGTATTAGGTCATCAATAAATGTCTGATAGAATTCTGCACTGAACCCATCTGGACCTGGGCTTTTTTTTGGTTGAGAGGCTTTTGATAACTGCTTCTATTTCTTTAGGTGTTATGGGATTATTTAGATGGTTTACCTGGTCCTGGTTTAGCATTAGTATCTGGTATCTGTCTAGGAATTCAGTCACTTCCTCCAGATTTTCAGCTTTGTTGAGTATAGGGTTTGGTAGTAGGATGTGATGATTTCTTGAATTTCCTCAGTTTAATTTATTATGTCTCCACTTTCCTTTCTGATTTTGTTAATTTGGATAATCTCTCTTTGCCCTCTAGTTAGTCTGGCTAAGGGTTTATCAATTTTGTTAATTTTCTCAAAGAACCAGCTCTTGGTTTTGTTGATTCTTTGAATGGTTTATTTTGTTTCTATTTGGTCATTTTCTGCCCTGAATTTATTTCTTGCCGTCTACTCCTCTTGGGTGTATCTGCTTCCTTTTGTTCTAGAGCCTTCAACTGTGCTGTCAAGTTGCTAGTGTATGCCCTCTCCAGTTTCTTTTTGGAAGCACTCAGAGCTATGAGTTTTCCTCTCAGTGCTGCTTTCATTGCATCTCATAGGTTTGGGTCTGTTTTGTTTTCATTTTCATCAAATTCTAGAAAATCCTTAATTACTTTCTTTATTTCTTCTTTGACCATGCTATCGTTTAATAGAGCATTGTTTAGTTTCCATGTGTATATGGGCTTTTTGTTGTCTTTGTTGTTATTAAAGACCAGTCTTAGACCATGGTGATCTGATAGGATGCATGGGAGTATTTCAATCTTCTTATATCTATTGAGGCTTGTTTTGTTACCAAGTATATGGTCAATTTTGGAGAAGGTGCTGTAAGGTGCTGAGAAGAAAGTGTATTCTTTTGTTTTAGGATGAAATGTTCTGTAGATATCTACTAATTCCAATTGGTTCATAACCTCTGCTAGTTTTACTGTGTCCTTGATCTGTTTCTGTTTCCATGATCTGTCCATTGGTGAGAGTGGGGTGTTGAGGTCTCCCACTATTATTGTGTGGAGTGCAATGTATTTTTTGAGCTCTAGTAGGGTTTCTTTTATGAATATGGGTGCTTTTGTATTTGGAGCATATATGTTAAGGATTGACAGTTCCTCCTGACAAATTTTCCCTCTAATGAGTAAAAAGTGTCCTTCCATATCTTTTTTGATAACGTTTGGTTGAAAATCTACTTTATTTGATATTAGAATGGCCACTCCAGCTTGCTTCTTGGGGCCGTTTGCTTGGAAGGCTTTTTCCCAACCTTTTACTCTGAGATAGTGTCTGTTTTTGTCTCTGAGATGAGTTTCCTGTATGCAGCAAATTGCTGGATTTTGTTTATGTATCAAGTCTGATACCCTATGTCTTTTTATTGGGGAATTGAGTCCATTCATGCTAACAGATATTAAGGAATAGTGGTTGTTGTTTCCTGCTATTTTTGCTTTTGGGGGTAGAATTGTGCCTGTTTTTCTTCTTTTGGTTTTCTTGCTTAGGTATTTTCTTGTTTTTACTAGGATGTAGTTTCCCTCCTTGTATTGGGTTTTCCACCTATAATTCGTTGTAGTGCTGGGTTTTTTGGTCAGATATTGTGTGAATTTAGTTTTGTCTTGGAATATCTTGGTCTCTCCATCTATGGTGATTGATAGTTTTTCTAGGTATAGCAGCTTGGGCTGGCACTTGTGCTCTCTTAGGGTCTGCATGATGTCTGTCCAGGATCTTCTAGCTTTCATAGTCTCTGTTGAGAAATTGGGTGTGATTCTGTTTGGTCTGCCTTTATATGTTACATGACCTTTTTCCTTTACTGCTTTTAGTATTCTTTCTTTGCTTTGGGCACTTGGCGTTTTGACTATTATGTGTCAGGAGGAATTTCTTTTCTGGTCCAACCTATTTGGAGTTCTGTAGGCTTCTTTTATGCTCATGGTCATCTCATTCTTAAGGGTAGGAAGGTTTTCTTCCAGGATTTTGTTGAAGATATTTACTGTACCTCTTAGTTGATATTCTTCACCCTCTTCTATTCCTATTATGCTTAGGTTTGGTCTTCTCATTGTGTCCTTGATCTCCTGGACATTTTGGGCTAGGAGCTTTTTGGTTTTTGCATCTTCTCTGGCTGTTTTGTCTATGTTTGCAATGTTTTCTTCTGCCCCCGAGATTCTCTCTTCCATCTCTTGTAGTCTGTTGGAAATGCTTGCATCTGTGACTCCTGATTCCTTTTTTAGGATTTCTACCTCTAGAGTTGTCTCTTTTAGTGTTTTTTTTTATAGTGTCAATTTCCGTTTTAAATTCCTTCTTCCATTCCTTCATCTCTTTGGTTCTGTTTTCTTCTAGTTCTTTGAGTTCTTTGAGTGTTTTTCTTGTTTCTTCTTTAAAAGCTTCTAATTCTTTATGCTTTTCCTCCCGTTCTTGTTTAAGGATCTCTAGCATCATCTTGAGGTAGGATTTTGGGTTGAGACTTCTTTTTCAGGAGTGTTTGGCATTCCACTGTTTGTTGTGATGAGAGAGCTAGGTTCTGGTGTTGCCAGGTTGTCTTGGTTTCCCAGGGGTACGTTCTTTCGCTTTCCTCTTGCCATCTTGTTGTCAGTAATTGGTTCTCGCCTTTCCCTTGTACCTGGCCTGTGTCCCTGTATCTCTGCTGTTCCTGGTGGAGGATGGTCGGAGCACCTGTTGTGCACCCCAAAAGCCGCTGGCTGGGATCAGAGGGCCCAATGCAGGGTTCCTGGGTCCCTGGATAAAGCTGGGCAGGGGAGCACTTTCTGCGTGCTCCGCTGAGATCTCTCTGCCCCCTGGCTAGTCAGAACCGTTCTCATCCCGTTCTCACCAGTCCTGTGTCTCTGGGTCTCCACTCTTCCTGGTAGCGGATTGTCCGAGTGTCTAGGACCTCTAGTTCTTGTTCCTTTTCTTGGGCTCGTTTTCATCTGTTGGTCTGTTTTGTCCAAGTTCAATGTGATAGTTTTTTTTAATCTTTATATTTTATTTTGTTTAAAAAATTGAATGGATAAATAAAAATATAGCTGCTAAGGTAAAGGTTAACAACTGAACTGTTGTTATACTTGCTGAGAGGGCAGTATCATTATCTCCAATGGAGTGACACTAAGTATATTAATCCAGGGCAGGCCTCATTCGGTAGTAGTTGACCAACAAATAATGAACTAGTTTTTGCTTTTTTGAGAAACAACTTATAGTTGTGTGGGTAGGGAGGAGGAAAGATTATGGGACTTGGGAATAGGGAAAGAATATCATCGAAATATTTTACATTTAAAAATGTTTTAAACAATAATTATATACTCATGCTCAAAACATTATAAACATACAAAAAAGAGAAGAAATAAACACAGATATACTTTTCACTAATCTTTTTTTTTTACAGTCCAGTCATTATCCCCCTCCTGTTCTGCACTCCAACAGTTCCTCATCCCATTCATCTTCCCTGTACCCCTATCTCCAAAAGGATGCCTTCACCCCCACACACACCATGCCAGGCCTCCCCACTTCCTGGAGCCTCCAGTATCTCAAGGGTTAGGTGCATCTTCTCTCACTGAAGCCAGACCAGGTAGTCCTGTGCTATATATGTGTTGGGGGGCATGGACCAGTTAGTATATGCTTTCCTGGCCAGTGGTTCAGTGTCTGAGAGATTCCAGGGGTCAGGTTAGTTTAGACTGCTGGTCTTCCTATAAGGTCTCTCTCCTCCTCAACTTCTTCCAGTCTTTCCCTAATTCAACCACAGGGGTCCCCAACTTCAGATCAATGGTTGGGTGTAAGTATCTTATTTTTTAAGACAAGGTTAGTTTAAGACACTGAACATGAAGCTCACCATTTTAAGTAGGCTGGCCAGCCAGTAAGCACCCAGAAATCCACTTATCTCTGACTTAACAAGATGGGGTAACAGGGACATACAGCTATGCCTGGCTTTTATATGGATGTTGGAAACTCAAACTCAGCAAAAATTCCTACCCAGTGAGCCATCTCCATAGCTCCTTGATTTTTATTTTATTGATAATAAGAGTGATTAAGCAGGACTGTGACATATTTGTAAAAGATTATGGGCCATCAGTAACAGAGGAAGGAACAGATCAAATAGAATGATATAAAAGTAGATAAATAAGAAAACCCTTAATAGACTAGGTAATGAATTATGAAGGCTGGAACTAAGGCATTGGTAGTAGGTATGAGGGGAATGTACATGTAACAGATAAGAAAGTGATAAGATCTGATTACTATGGAGACTGAGGGAAGGAAAGAATAGGACAGAAGGCCTACATGTTCCTCAGTTTCTTGTTCTTCTAGCATAAAAATGATAGATGTGTAATTCCTTGCTTTGATGCAGTGACAAAATACCTAACAAAAATGACTTACAGAAGAAGGATGGACTTTGTCTCACAGTTTGAGGATTTGGTTCATCTTGATGGGGAAGGCATGGCAGCAGGAATGTAAAGCAGCTGGGAGAGTTGCTTCCATACTGAGCAGTTCAGCCCACTTTCTCCTTTTTACTCAGTTTGAGATTTCTTCCCAATTGACTCTTCTATTCAGGCTGGGTGATTTCCCCTTTCCTTCCAGAAAAATTAAACCACTTGGAAACATCCTCACTGAAGCACTCCTGTCAAATCTACCCACAAAGATTACTGACTATAGCATATTATCAAGTACTTACTAATAACTAATATGAAGACATGCTTGTAGAAACTAAACATATAAAAAGAGTTAGAGGAACTAAGGAGACAGAAGAAGTATTTAAAAATGTCTTAATACTATGCATTAAGTAGACATTAAAGAAATAATAAGATATTTGCACCCTACCAACCAACAGACCTGACCTCTCTGGTTGAATTAGGGAAAAGCTGGAGGAAGTTGAGGAGGACTGTAAATGGACCAGCAGTCTCAATTAACCTGGACCCTTAATATCTCTCAGACACTGGATCACCAACCAGGTAGCATACACTAGCTGATATGATCTCTCCAACACATATACATCAGAGGACTTTCAGGTCTAGGTTCTGTGAGAGAAGATGCACTTAACCCTCACAAGACTGGAGGCCCCAGGGAATTTAGAGGCCTGGCAGAGTGGGAGGAGGTATAGGATGTGTAACAGTAGGAGGGTGGACCGGGAGTAAAATAAAATCTTGAGTGTAAAAATACAATAAAATAAATAGTAAGCTTTTAGAAGCAGTAATGCTAGTACTTGTGTCTTAACTGTTAAAAAAGGAAAAAAAAATCTGTGAGGAAAAAGCTGGCAACAAGCAGTTTTGACTCCAACAACTGAGATTACTGTTTCTGTAAACACCTTGACAGACATATCCAAGAAGCTCCTGACCACATGAACCTAGATCCTAGATAAATATAGGAAGATAAACATTTGGCAGACACCATAGGAACAGCATGGCAATAGATAAGATTACTTAAACTGTGAATAGAGAAAGGTGAGAAATAGAAGCATAGGGATACTGACACATTAGGAAGTGGAAGGTTAGAGTATGGTCTTGGAAGGAGTCGAAGGAGACAGAAGCCACAAGAAACACTAACAAAGTTGCGTAGAGCTGTGAGAATAGCTACCAAAATCTTATTATTTTATTGATAAATAAGTAGTTCTAGACCCAGCATGGTGGCATATGACATTTACCAAAAAACTTAGGAGGCAGAGGCAAGTCATTGTGAGCTTGAAGCCAGCATGGTCCACACCAAGAGTTTCAGGCCAGTTAGGGCTACAGAGTGAGAACTTGTCTCAAAATAGGAAAACAAGGAAAGAAGATTACTAAAAAAGTGGAAATAGGAGCTGACTATTACTATCGCTATTTTTCTCCTTTTAATCTGTTTCTTTTTTCTTTTTCTTTTTTTTTTTTTTTTTTTTTTTTTTTTTGAGACAGGGTCTCTATGTATTCCTGGTTGTCCTAGAACTCAATCTGTGGACCAGGCTGGCTTCAAATTCAGAGATCTGCTTGTCTATGTCTCCCTAATGCCTCCCACCACTCAGCATCAAGTACTATAGTTTGAAAAAAGAGGTAGAAACCTTAACAAAAGATATTCTTAAAAAAAAAAAACTTGTGAAAAATATAGTGTAAGAAATGTGTAAAGGATGTAGGGTCAAGGCCAAGAAGTATCTTTATTTGAAGACAGTAGAGACCTGAGTAACTTAACTATCCTCTTATGTGTGAGAAATGGGCACATTTTTTCTAACTGGCTCAAAGAAGTAAATCTATTCTTGGTACATCAAGCAGCTGGGTGGCTCTAATGTCCACGAATTCATCCTTTTCCTTTTCTTTTTTCAAAATAAAAATTTTCTTATTTAAATAAATGAGTTACAACTACATTTTCACAGTGTAGGTCTATTCATCTAATTTTCTATCATCATTCTCTAAGCTCCAAAATGAATCCAACAGTAAATATTTATAAAATGCCTTTGGTAATATAATCTTAATTTTTCTTTCATTATATAAGAAATGGGGTGGGTTGAGAATAGAATGAAATCCTGATGTTGTATTTTTAAGATAATTATTTAAGACAAAACACTAATTACTTTATTTGAATGGAAGACAAATGTATTCATCAGTTAAATCATTGAATAGTGTGGAGACATAGATTTCAGAAGAACAGTAAAAAAAGGACAGAACTGGTGCAGTTTTCTTAATTCTTAGATGATCAGTCAATGGCAAACAGCATCTTAAATTATAAAGTCCTAAATTTAAAATATTATTTTCTTTTCAACATCTACTCTACATAATAAAGAATTCCAGTGGGAGTCAGATATAGTCTGTAATGAAAATATTCAACTGCAAGGCTATTCCTTCCTGTGGAGGGAGACAGAGAGTGCACAAAGAAAGTGGTCCCTAATATCTTTCAACATCAATGGCCTCAATTCCTCAATAAAAAGACATACACTAACAGACTGGATACATAAATAGGAACCAGCATTTTGCTGCATACAGGAAACACACCTCAGCGACAAAGACATATACTACCTCATAGTAAAAGCCTAGAAAAGAATTTTCCAAGCAAATGGTCCCAAGAAACAAGCTGGAGTACCCGTTCTAATACCTAATAAAATAGACCTTCAACCAAAAGTTATCAAAAAAAAAAATAAAATAAAATAAAACAAGGAAGGACACTTCATACTCAAAGGAAAAATTCACCAAGATGAACTCTCAATTCTGATATCTATGCTCCAAATGCAAGGGTACCTACATGTATAACAAAAACCTCACTAAAGCTCAAAGCACACATTGCACCTCATACAATGATAGTGAGAGACTTCAACACCTCACTCCATCAATGGGCAGATTATGGAAACTGAAACTAAACGGAGACATAGAGAAACTAACAGAAGTTATTATGAACAAAATGGATTTAACAGATAGCTATAGAAGATTTCATTCTAAAACAAAAGCATGTACCTTTTTCTCGGCACCTCATAGTACCTTCTTCAAAATTGACCATATAATCAGACACAAAACAGGCCTCAACAGATATAAATAGATTGAAAAAAATCCTGTGCATCCTATTAGATCACCATGGACTAAGACTGGTCTTTAATAACAACAAAAACAAGAAAGAAAGCCCACATATACATGGAAGTTGAACAATGCTTTACTCAATGATAACTTGGTCAAAGAAGAAATAAAGAAATTAAAGACTTTTTAGAATTCAATGAAAATGAAGGCACAACATACCCAAATTTAAAGTACCCAATGAAAGCAGTACTAAGAGGAAAACTCATAGCTTTGAGTTCCTCCAAAAAGAAACTGGAGAGAGTATACACTAGTAGCTTGACAGCACACCTAAAACCTCTAGAAAAAAAAAAGAAGCAAATACACCTAAGAGGAATAGATGGTAGGAAATAATCAAGCTCAGGGCTGAAATTAACCAAGTAGAAACAAAAAGAACTATACAAGGAATCAACCAAACCAGGAGCTGGTTCTTTGAGAAAATCAACAAAAAACTTAGCCAAACTAACTGAAGGACAATCAAACTAACAAAATCAGAAAGAAAAGGGAGACATACAACAGAAACTGAGGAAATTAAAAATAATCATCAGACCTTACTACAAAAATCTACTTAACAAAACTGGAAAATCTGGATGAAATGGACAATCTTCTAGACAGATACCAAATAGCAAAGTTAAACCAGGTTCAGATAAACTATCCAAACAGTCCCATAACTGCTAAAAAATAGAAGCAATCATTAAAAGTCTCCCAACCTTCCCTCCCCCCCCCCAAAAAAAGCCTAGGACCAGATGGATTTAGTGCAGAATTCTATCAGACCTTCATAAAAGACCTAATACCAATACTCTCCAAACTATTGCACAAAATAGAAACAGAAGAAACACTGCCCAATTCCTTCTACGAAGCCACCATTACATTTATACCTAAACCATAAAAAGACCCTACAAAGAAAGAGAACTTCAAACCAATTCCCCATATGAATATCAATGCAAAAATATTCAATAAAATTTTCCTAATCCAAGAACAAATCAAAACAATCATTCACCATGACCAAGTAGGCTTCATCCCAGGAATGCAGGGATGGTCCAATATACAGAAATCCATCAATGCAATCCACTATATAAACAAACTCAAAGGAAAAAACAAAACAAAACAAAACAAAAAAAACCACTCAATCATCTCATTAGATATTGAAAAAGCCTTTGATAAAATACAATACTCATTCATGTTAAAAAGTACTGGAGAGATCAGAAATTGAAGGTACATACTTAAATATAATAAAAGCAATATAAAGCAAATCAATAGCAACATCAAACTAAATGGAGAGAAACTCAAAGCAATTCCATTAAAATCAGGAACAAGACAAGACTGCCCACTCTCTCCCTACCTATTCAACATAGTACTTGAAGTTCTAGCCAGAGCAATTAGACAACAAAAGGAAGTAAAAGGCATACAAATTGGAAAGGAAGAAGTAAAAAATATCATGATTTGTAGATGATGTGATAGTATATTTAAGTGACCTCCAAAATTCCACCAGAGAACTCCCAAACCTGATAAACAAATTCAGTGAAATGGCTACATATAAAATTAACTCAAATCAGTAGCCTTCCTCTACTCAAAGGATAAACAGGCCGAGAAAAAAATTAGGGAAATGACACCTTTCACAAATAGTCACAATTAATATAAAATACCTTGGTGTAACTCTAACCAAGCAAGTGAAAGATCTGTATGACAAGAACTTCAAGTCTCTGAAGAAAGAAACTGAAGAAGATGTCAGAAGAATTAAAGATCTCCCATGCTCATGGATTGCCAGGATTAATATAGTAAAAATGGTCATCTTGCTAAAAGCAGTTTACAGATTCAATGCAATCCCCATCAAAATTCCAACTCAATTCTTTATAGAGTTATTAAGAGCAATTCACAAATTCATTTGGAATAACAAAAAATCCAGGATAGTGAAAACTATTCTCAACAATAAAAGAACTTATGGGGAATCCCCATCCCTGACCTCAAGCTGTATTACAGAGCAATAGTGATAAAAACTGTATGTTATTAGTTCAGAGACAGGAAGGTAGAGCAAGAGAATAGAATTGAAGACCCAGAAATGAACCCACACACCTATGGTACTTTATCTTTGACAAAGAAGCTAAAAACATCCAGTGGAAAAAAGATAGCATTTTCAACAAATGGTGTTGGTTTAACTGATAGTCAGCATGTAGAATAGAAATCAATCCATTCTTATGTCCTTGTACAAAGCTCAAGTCTAAGTGGATCAAGGACCTTCACATAAAATCAGATACACTCAAACTAAAAGAAGAGAAAGTGGGGAAGAGCTTTGAACACATGGGAACTGTAGAGAATTTCCTGAACAGAACACCAATGGCTTATGCTCTAAGATCAAGAATAGACAAATAGGACCTCATAAAATTGCAAAGCTTCTGTAAGGCAATGGACACTGTTATTAGGAAAAAATGGAAACTGACAGATTGGGAAAAGATCTTTGCTAATCCTACATCTGATAGAGGGCTAAGAACTCAAGCAGGAACCAGACAGGGGTGCCTCCTCAGGGGCTCTGCCAGAGTCATGCATCTGAGCATGCTTGCAGCTAACCATCAGACTGAGCACCGTGACCCCAATGAGGGCTCAGGGTGGGGGCGGATCTGGGGGAGGGAGATGAAGGAGCTGAAACGGGTCTCAGAATCATGGGAAGAACAACACTGTTGACCATGAGCACATATTGAGAGGCCCAAGGCTCCAGTTGCATATGTAGCAGAGAATAGCAGTGTCTGGCATCAATGTGAGAAGAGGCCTTTGGTCCAGTGAGGGCACGTTTTCCTAGTGTTGGGGAATGCCAAGGCACTGAGGCAGAGAGGGTGATTGGGAGCTAGTGCACCTTCATGAAGACAAGGAGTGGAACAGGTGGGTGAAGGGGATAACATTTCAAATGTATATACAGAGAGTACCTAATTAAAAAAAAAAACTCAAGAAGTTAGACTCCAGAAAATCAAATAACCCTATTAAAAACTAGGGGACAGAGCTAAATAAATTTTCAACTGAGGAATATCAAATGGCTGAGAAGCACCTAAAGAAATGTTCAACATCCTTAGTCATCAGGGAAATGCAAATCAAAACAATCCTGAGATTCTACCTCACCCCTATCAGAATGGCTAAGATTAAAAACTCAGGTGACAGCAGATGCTGGTGATTATGTGGGGAAAGAGGAACACTTCTCCATTGTTGGTGGGATTGCAAGCTGGTACAACTGCTCTGCAAATCAGTCTGAAGGTTCCTAAGAAAATTGGACATAGTACTACCTAAGGACACAGCTATACCACTCTTGTATATACTTAAAAGTCACACAGCATATACCCAAAAGATGCTCCAACATATAACATATATGCTCCAACATATAGCAGCCTTAGTTATAATAGCCAGAAGCTAGAAAGAACCCAGATACCCTTCACCAGAGGAATGAATACAGAAAATGTGATGCATTTACACAATGGAGTACTTACTACTCAGCTATTAAAAATAATGACTTCATGAAATTCTTAAGCAAATAGATGGAACTAAAAAAAAATATCCCGAGTGAAGTAACCCAGTCACAAAAGAACACACATAGTATGCACTCACTAATAAGTAGATTAATAAGCCCAAAAGCTCAGACAACCCAAGATACACAGCCCACACAAAACTCAAGAAGAAAGACCAAAGTGTGGATGCTTCAGCCCTTCTTAGAAGGTGGAACAAAAATATTCATAGGAGGAAATAACAGAGACAAAATCTGGAGCAGAAACTGAAGGAAAGGCCACCCAGAGCTCCTCTATCTGGGGATCCAGCTCATATACAGCCACTAAACCTAGACAATATTGCTGATGCCAAGAAGTACATGCTGACAGGAGACTGACACAGCTGTCTCCTGAGAAGCTCTTTCAGAGCATGACAAAGAGGCAGATGCTGGCAGCCAACTGAGAAAGAGGTCCCCAATGGAGGAGTTAAAGGATTGAAGGAGTTAAAGAGGGTTACAACCCCATAGGAACAATAGTATCAACCAACCAGAACTCCTAGGGACTAAACCACTATCCAAACAGTACACATGGAAGGACCCATGGCTCCAGCTGCATATGTAGCAGAAAATGGCCTTGTTGGGTATCAATGGGAGAAAAATTCTTTGGTTCTGCTAAGGCTGGATGCCCCAGTGTAGGGGAATGTCAGGGCAGGGGGGCAGGAGAGGGTGGGGGAGCATCTTTGTAGAAGCAGAAAAAAGGGGATGGTATAGGGGGTTTATGGAGGTGAATCTGGGAAAAGGGATAGTATTTGAAATGTAAATGAAATATATCCAATCAATCACTTTTTTAAAATTTTAAAAAACATACAAAGGTAGACCTATTAGAATAATATCTGACTTCTCAATGGAGTCTCATAAAGCCAGAAGATCATGGACAAATGTTCCACAGACTACAAAAGAGCAGAGATGGCAGCTCAGATTACTACACTCAGTAAAACTTTCAATCACAATAGAAGGAGAAAATAAAGACATGCCATGATGAAAACCAAAGGTAAGTGGCATGTATCTACAAACCCTGCCCTACAAAATGTGGTGGAAGGAAAATTCTAACTTAAATAGGTTAACCACACTAAGGAAAATACATGGCATAATAATCCCAGACTATCAAATAAGAAGAGGGGAAAAACAAACACACATACACACCACCTCCACCGCCCCCACAACATAACAGGAATCAACAAGCATTGTTCATTAATATCTCAGTATCAGTGGTCTCAATGCCCCCCACTCAAAGACACAGAGTAACAGAATGGATGTGAAAACAGGATCCATCCTCCTGTCACAGCCAAGAAAAACACTTTAACATGAGTGACAGCTATCTCTGAAGGAAAACAAGTGGATACAAATTAGAAAGAATGCAAAGTACTTTTATTTGCATATAATATAAAACCCTAAAATTCCATCAGGGTTTCTACAGCTGATAAACACTTTCAGCAAAGTAGCTGTATATAAACTTAACTCACAAAAATCAATAGGCCTTCTATATATAAATGACAAAGGGACTGAGGAAGAAATCAGGGAAATAACATCTTTCACAACAGTCTCAAATAATATAAAATATCTTGGGATAATGCTAAGCAAGTAAGTGAAAGGTTTGCATGATAAAAACTTTAGACACTGAAGAAAGAAACTGAAGAAGATACCAGAATATGAAAAGGTCTGCCACGCTCATTAATTGGCAGGATTAATATAGTGAAAAGTGCCACACTACCAAAAACAGTCTACAAATTCAATGAAATTCCCATCAAAATTCTTCACAGATCCTGAAAGAACAATCTTCAGCTTCATATGAACATACATACACATGCACACACACACACCCCAGCATTGCTAAAACAATCCCGAATAATAAAAGTGCTAGAGGGACCATCCTCAATTTCAAAATGCAAATAGAACTATAATAAAAACAACATGGTATTAGCACAAAAATAGACATGTTATGCAATGGAAAAATCCCAAAGACAGAGACATAAATACATACACTTAAGTACACCTGATGTTTGATAAAGAAGCCAAAAATATATACTGGAAAAAAGATTATTTTCAATAATTGGTGCTGGTCAAACTGGAGGGCTACATGTAGGACAATCCAAAGAGATCCAAACCTATTATCTGGCACAAAACTCAGAACTCCAAATGGATCAAAGACCTAAACATGAAACCATACATTGAATCTGACAGAAGAGAAAGAATAGCCTTGAACTCATTGGCACAGGAAAAGACTTTTTAAACACAGGCACTAAAATTAGCAATTATGGGACCTCATGAAACTGAGAAGCTTGTATATGGCAAAGGACAACATCATTTGCACAAAGTGGCCACTTACAGAATGGAAAAAGATTCCTACCAACTACCTATCCTACAGAGGGCTAGTATCCAAAATACTTAAAAAACTAGATTTCAAAAAACCAACTAACTCAATTAAAAATGGGATACAGATCTACACAGAGGATTCTCAAAAGAGGAAACTGAAATGGCTGAGAAATATTTAAAGGCATGTTTTAACAGCCTCAGTAATTAGGGAAATGCAAATCAATAGTACTTTGAGCCTTTATCTTACACCTACCAAAATGGCTAAGATCATCCTGAGTAACCCAGATCCAGAAAGACACATTTGATATGTCTTCATTTATGTGTGAATATTAGCTGTTAAATCAATGATAATCAAATCACAATCTATAGAACCAATTAGGCTGGGGGCAGAGAGGTGTTGAAAGACATCCCTAGGAAATGAAAATACAATAGTTTTTGAAGGGTTGGGAAGATGGAGGCATTGGAACAGAAGGATCAGATGAAGAGGAGGAAGAGGGAAACAAGAGCATGAACACAGAAGAGACAGCTACAACTTGGGGCTATTTGAGGGGTTGGACAGAAATATCATTCAGTAGAAGCTTCCTAAAATATACACGTACCTCAAGATGATCTAAATGAAATGCCAAAATAATAGAAGAGACAGAGCCCCAACTGGCCATGTCTTGTCATTAATTAAGCTTCCAGTACCAGGACTGCATTATATTTAAATAAGTTTTAGGCCTAAGGGTCCCAAAAGGAACCCACAAATGAATGACCCAGACTTTTGCTTTACACAAATTGATGGCAAGGCCCGACTCCTTAACATGTTATCTACATAACTAACTGAACATAAAATGCTGAGCTGGTGCCTACACAGAGACCCTTCCCTACATGTGTTAGCATATTTTGATAAAGGAAGGTACTCTGCATGCTACCAAAGGAGAAATGCAAACACCAACTGAGCCATAAATCCTTTGATCTACAATGGTGTCTTGCTTGCAGATATGTTATTGAATGCAGTGGTGGCACAAAGTTTGTATGAGTAAGCAACCTAAAGGCCCACCCTGTGAGATAGAACCTGATTCAAACACAATGCTTGGGTGACCAACAACCTGAGATTAGATAGCCCAGAAACTTAGGGTAAAAACAAATATTACTGTTTTTTCCCTCAGTAATTTAGGTTACATTATTATTATTATTATTATTATTATTATTATTATTATTATTATTATTATTATTATTATTATTATATTTTCTTTACTTAAATTTCAAATGTTATCCTTTTTCCTGGTTTCCCCTCTGGAATCCCCCTGTCCCCTCCCCTCCCCTGTCTCTATGAGAGCGTTCCCCCACCCACACACCCACTCCCTCCCACCTCCCTCCCTTCCCCTATACTGGCACAGAACCAAGAGCCTCTCCTCTCATTGATGTCTGGTAAGGAGGCAATTGAGACGACTCCTAATGACACTGTGCTATAGCTGTAGACCAATATCTTACTCAGCCATCCTCATAGAAGTTTCTCCCTGTAGCAGATGAGGACACAGAAGAGACCCACAACCAAATGTTATGCAAAGAGTGAGAAACCTTGAATACTCAGTCCTAAATGAAATGTCTCCATCAAATCCTTCCCCTCAAAGCTCAGGAAATCCCATGAAAGGAGAACAGAAGAGTTTAAGAGCCAGAGGGGATAGAGAACATGAAGAAGACAAGGCCTGGAAATGAACACGAATGACTCACGTGTGAACTCAGAGTCCGAGGCAGCATGCACAGGGCCTGCACAGGTTTATATCAGAAGGGGTCCTACAGCAGAGAGAAGTGAACATGTGCCCCTTCCCTAGCTCAAAAGCTATCTCAAATTAACAACCACTTGCAAATGAAATTTTATTTTCCTCTGAGAGAAATTCACTAGAGAAACAAGCTTCTCTCTTTGGGGTAGACTGCATACCCAGCAGTAGGTGGCCAACAGAAAACCATCTCAACAGCATCTTTGAAAGTTCCTTGTCTTATAATGTAGCAGAGCTTTTGCATATATGTATGTATGCATGTATGTATGTTGTTGATTCCATTCTATTTTTTTCTTCTCTTTCTCCATACCTTTGCATATAAATTATGGCTTCCAGTTTAGTGTTTTTATGGATTCTTAGGTGTGTAAACAAGTGGTTGGTTCTCTTGTTTCTTATGTCTTCTCTTAAACTCTTTTCCTTACGTTATCTTGATTTGTCAAATTCTGATGTGTTAGCCTTACCTTATTTTATTATGTTATTATCCCTTAGACGCCTTTTTGTTTCTAATGAGAGACAGAAAGGGGATAGTTCTGAATGGGAGGGAATATCAGGAGGAACTAGGAGGAATAAAGAAAGGGGAAAGTGTAATCACGATATATTATGGAAGAAAAGATCTTTTTAATCAAAGGGAAAAAACACAGTACAAAACCCACATAGACACTGACACAAAAGCAGAAACCATAATATATAAGCAAAGACAAATATGTATGATTAAACAAAATGTTCAAACAAAGCAAGATGAGACAGAAAGTCTACAAAATACCACTGAGCTTGTTTTATATTGGCCATCTACTGCTGAGCATAGGACTTATGCTTAGATGCACAGTGAGAAGACTAATTTTTCCTTTGAAAGCAGATGACATTACAACATGGAGATGGTATTACAACATTTAGTAACTTAAGATTTTTGCATTCACTAACTCAATAATATATTTCTAACACTCCCATGTAAGTTATAAATAATCTCTCTTCCCATCCTCGTCCCTACATGATATCTAACCTTTATTGTTTCCCTAGATTTCATTATTTTCTCAAATAGTAAGTAGTGCAACCTCATCATTTGTTTCTTATCTTATTTAACTTTGGACAATGTAAATTCAGTTTGTTCATACATACACACATAATAACTATTAATTTTGTTTTTGAGTATTAGTCCACTGTAGGGTTATATTACATTTTACATATTCATTATCTAGTTAGATTGTTACTTTAGGTATATTTGTTAATAGTTTTTACTATGAATACTTGCCTCTAGGTCTTTGTACACACGTACACACACACACACACACACACACACACACACACACGCACACACACACACACACACACACACACACACACACACACACACACACACACCACACACACTTTTCATTCCTTTTGGGTAGATACTTAGTAATAAAACTGCTAAATCATATGGTGGAACAATTTATATTTACCTTTTTAAGAAACTGACAAACTGTTTTCCAAAGTAGCTGTACCATTTTACAATCTACACATTAATGTGGAAGGGCTACTATTCTATCCATATTTACCCACACTAACTATTTTATACTTTATTTTTGTAGTCATTCCAGAGGGTTTTAAAGCAAAAATATATACATATACATATATGTATATATACTTTTCACTTCTTTATAGGGGATGGGGCAGTGGCTCAGCTATTGAGAGCACTTGCTGCTTTTGCAGAGGACTCAGTTTGGTTCTCAGCATCCACAAGATGGCTCACAACCTTCTATAACTCTAGTTACAGGGAGATCTGTTGCCCTCTTCTGGCCTATGCAGATAATATATACAGGTGGTACACAGATACACCAAACATCCATAGATAATGTTTTTAAAAATTCCTCAAATAGTTATTTAGAATCTTATTGTAATTCCTGTTAAATACATAATGTAAAAATCTGAGACTTTGTCTATTAATTTTTTTCTTATCTCCCTTTCTCAGGGCTCCACAAGTGCTCTACCACTGACCTACAGCACTAGCTCATTTACATATATTTTCAAAGTTTTAGACAGGGTCTCATTCAGTTTCCCAGGCTGCTATTAAATTTTCAATCTTTTTGCTACAACTTCATAAATAGCTAGGATGATAGGCCTGTGCTAACCAGGATTGAGTTACTCATTTTCTTAGTGGCTTATTGAAATGAACATTTAAAAATGTTAAATTAAGTACAGAACATCAATTTTCCTTCTCATCCACTCTGCAGCTTGTACAGAAACTACCATCCCCACACCATCAGTCCATTCCCCAGTATTCACTTCTAAAAGTTTTATGGTTTAGCTTTATGATTAAGCTTTTGATTATCTTAATTTTTGTTTAGGAAATGAGGTACAGATAAGGTTTTCTTGCCCAGGATGCTCTTTTTTATTTTATTTGTATGTTTTGTAGTTCTGGTGACAGACACCGGTGGGTCTTATGTTCATAATGTCAACTTTTTCCAGTACCATGTGTTAAAAATGTTTTCTTTGCCTCAGTGGATTAATTCATGGCAAATTAATTGTAAATCAAGTGACCAGATATGCATCAAACTATTTCTGGACCCTCCATTTTGTTACTTTGATCTGTGTGTCCTTCTGCAAGCCCCGTACTGTCCTAATTTCTGTAGATTTAGAGTAAGTCTTCAAGTTTGGTGACCTAGGCTCTGCACCAAATATAAAGAAGTTGTGCCTAATTTATTGAATATTTAGAATTTTAAAATTTTGACTTTAGGATATACATTTAAAAGCAGCAGAGGTGTTTTTCTTTTTTTAGGGGAGGTTAAAAAACTCCTATAAAATTATATATAATGATAAAATTACTACCATCAGCTAATCATGATTACAATTCACTGCTGCTGCGTATGAATATTATTATTTATTTAGAATTTTGGAAAACTCATTATGTAGGCAAGAAGAATGAGGAAGAATTAAGAGAAAAACCCTAATATGAAAGGTTTCTGCATCTCTACCTCCATCTTCACAGTCTTCAGGGGCTTTGGCTTTCTTGCAGAGACGAGGATCCAACCAGGTGGTTGTCTTCGTATTATGACTGCAGTAGGATAAAGATCTCAATTAGAAATAGTAAAATAAAGAGGGAGAAAAGCATTCCAAAAGCCAAGATCAAAAATAACTAAAGAGCATATGACATTAGAAATTTATCTTCTACAGGCTCCATTTGCATACCATAGACTCAATAATCCTACTGTTCCCAATCCATTGCTTGGAAATTGTCATAAAAGAAAGGTACAAGTTTGAGAATGAAATTTAAAGAACAGGCCAAAAGCCAAATACAGAATGATAAGCTTATTTAAGCAGTCAAAACATTTCAAACAATAGGCACATAGCCACAAACTTCATATTGCTACCTGGCAAAGCCAGACTAAAAATGTTTGCCTGCTGTAGGAGTTCCTTCCTTTCTTTTCTTAAAAAGCACTGCAATCCCTTTTTTTTTTTTTTTTTTTTAAAGTAACTGTCATTTGTATGTACAGTGCTAGAGGCTGAAAATGCAGTGGCAAGTATCAAACAAAGCTTCTGTTCTCACAGAGATTCTTTAAAATAAGATAAAACATAATTTTTAAGGTGGTTGTTTCTGCAATATGCCAGTAAAAGTTATGCCTCTGGTTAAACACCATTCTATAGAACTGCACTTTCATCAACATGCATCACATGAAAGAAACAAACAAAAAAGGTGGACCAGAGCAGAAAGACCATGCCATTGCTCCTTTCTATGGAGTAGGCCAAAATCTGTGATCAAAAAACTATGTGCTTAATTTCATTATAGGCTACAGTAAGTCACCATGCAAGACAGGAATGCTAAAACTTTTAAACTGCAGGGGAAACAATCAGTGATAAAAGTCCCTGAAACAAAGCTGAGGATTACATCTAAGATTGTCCTCTGTCCTCCACTTATACAGCACATATACGGTGCACCTGTACCTACACACATGTACTTGTGCTACATGTATATACACACACATTCACACTTACACATATAATAAAAGTCTCTGAAACAGGCATATTAGAAAAGAAAAAAATTAGAAATAATATAGGAAGGCAATATAATTTCAAGTATTATTAAAGTTCTATGAACATAATGACATGAGAAAGTTCTATTTCCTTGTCCACTTTCAAAAAGAAAAGAATGGTAATAATTTGATGCCCCAGTATAGGGTATGCTGGAGTGGTGGGGTGGAAAGTGGGTAGAGGAGCACTCTCATGCAGGTAAAAGGGAGAGCGGATGTAGGATGGGGGTTGTTTGAAGGATAACTGGGAAGTGGGATATCATTAGAGATGTAAACGAATGGAATGATTAATTAAAAAAAAAAAAAAAAAAGCAGAAGCCATCTCTTGGGTCTTCCTTGCAGTAAGTGACTACTTTCAGGTATGATGCTTGTTGGCAGACCATGGCAGAGATACTTTTTTTGTGTATATACTAAATCATTTGTATAGGAAAACATGAGAGCATTTTAGAAAGTCTGTGTTTTATATCCTTACACAAAGAGAATATCCCTAAGATAAAACCAGTAAAATGGAAGTGATCCTAACTCCTAGATGCCTAGGAGAAAACAAATGGTCAGGGGAAAACAAAAAACAAAAAAAGCTGTGGAAATACTTTTTGTAAACTAAATTTAATTTCTACTTGAGAAAAGCCTGACTTTGAGTGTACCAATGCAAATGTTTCTGCTAAATTAGCAAAAATAGGTCATCTGCTAAGATCTTACCCAGTATTTCCCAGGGTAGAAAACAGTATTCACAAAGGCTATTCCTAAAATGCAAAAGCTAAACCTTCTGGACTTACATTAATATTCTTTTCTCACAGTCACACATTTTAACATAAACAATTAACAGAGATCTGCCACATTAGCTACAGAAACAAACTGTTACCCTATCAGTAAATATTCACCTCGATTGTGTATTTACAAACTCTTTGTTCAGTACATGGTTTGGAAACTTTCTTCCTATTCCATAGGTTGCCTTTTTACTAACTGTTTCATGAAAAAGTTTTTAAGTTTATAACCTCCTTTGTTTTTGTTGCTTTTGTTTCCTATTAGAAAGTCTTTGTGAAATATAATTTCTCCCTGTATTTTCATTTAGTATTTTCAATTCTTGTTGAAAAAATGCATTTATTTTATGTGTATGAGTATGTACCTATATAAATCCACATTCACCACATTCTTGACTAGCACCCAAGGTTTCCAGAGGGCACCAGATCCTCAGGAACTAGAGCTGCAGCTGGCTGTGTGCTGCCTGACATGGATGCTTAGAACTGAACCTGGGTCCTCTAGAAGGTGAGTAAGCACTCTTAACCATGAGCCATCTTGCTTTAGCACTTGTTCCAATTCTTATTATTTATGTTTTAACACATTTAACTATGAAGATTTTTAAAAAATAAATTCTCCTTACATTTTAGGGCCTAGTTATAAACTGTCCTTGAAAATCCCTTCAGTGTTCATACAAGAGTTTATGTGACTTTTCAGCCCAGCAAGAGGGAAGGGTGACCACCATTAAGACTCAGTACCCACCTGCAGATGGCTGAGCCCCCAGAGAATCCTTGCAAGTCCTCTCTCACCTGAGCCCACGGTAAGCCCTAAGTCTGCCACATGCCCTTACCAGCTGTCCTGGGAGGGAACATCTGGTGATCTCCTGAGCAGATAGGGTGGTGAACCGTGGGGTCAGGTCCTCTGTGGCCCAGTGAGAGCTGGGTGACCACCATCAAGACAAAGACCCTGCCTGTAGACAGCTGAGACCCCAGAACAGCCTTGCAAGTGTTCTTCTGCCAGAGCCCACAGGGAGCTTGCCACACACCCTTCAGGCTGTTCCAGGAGGAATAGCCTGGAGCTCCTGGAGGACAGCTAGCAGGGTGCACTCTGGGATCGGGTCTTTTCCAGCTCAATGAGAGGGGCCAGGTAACCACCATCAAGACTCAGGGCCCGCCTGCAGATGGCTGAGCTCCCAGAGAAGTCTTCTAAGAGTTCTCCCACCTGAGCCCACAGAGACAGAATGGAGTCACTGCAATCAGAACTTACTACCTGCCTGCAAAGAGACAAACACCCAGAAGCAATTTCCTTCCTGAGCTTTTGGGATCTCAGAACCATAGGAGAGACAGGCTCCAGTCAGAGACAAGATCACCTATAATCACAGACAACAAGATGGCAAGAGGAAAGCAAAAGAACCTAAGCAATGAAACCAAGACAACTTGGTAACATCAGAACCGAGCTCTCCTACCACTGCAATTAGTGGATTGCCAAACACACCAGAAAAACAAGACTTAGAATTGAAATCATACTTCAGGATGATGATGGAGATCTTTGAGAAGTACATAAATAACTCCCTTAAACAATTACAGGACAACCAGGAGAAATCAATCAAAGAATGACAGGAAAACACAACCAAACAGATGAAGGAATTAAAAACAGAAATAGAAACAATAATGAAAACACAAAAAGAGACAACCCTGGAGATAGAAAACCTAAAAAGGAAATCAGGAGTCACAGATGCAAGCATCACCAACAGAGTACAAGAGATGAAAGAGAGAATTTCAGGGGACAAAGACAACATAGAGAACATACACAAAAGAGTCAGAGAACATGCAAAAACCAAAAAGCTCCTAACACAAAATGTCCATGAGATCCAGTACACAATGAGAAGACCAAACCTAAGGATAATAGGAATAGAAGAGGGCAAGGAATATCAACTAAAAGGCACAGCAAATATCTTCAACAAAAATCATAGAAGAAAACTTTCCCTGCCCTTAAGAAAGAGATGACCATGAACATATAGGAAGCCTAAAGAACTCCAAATAGATTGGACCAGAAAAGAAACTCCTCCCAACGCATAATAGTCAAAACACTGAATATTCGAAACAAAGAAAGAATCCTAAAAGCTGTAAGGAAAAAAAAAAAAGTCACATATAAAGGCAGACCAATCAGAATTACACCAGACTTCTCAACAGAGACTATGAAAGTTAGAAGATCCTGGACAGATATCATACAGACTCTAAGAGAACACAATGCCAGCCCAGATTACTATATCCAGCAAAAACTCTCAATTACCATAGATGGAGAAACCACAATATTCCAGGACAAAACCAAATTTACACAATATCTATCCACAAATCCAGCCCTACAAAGGATGATAGATGGAAAAATCCAACACAAGGAAGGAAACTACACCCAAGGAAAAGCAAAACAGAAAAAAAAATCACACAAGGAATCCAAAAGAAGAAAAGCACACAAACATAAGTCTACCTCTAACAACATAAATAACAGGAAACAACAATCACTATTCCATAATTTCTCTTAACATCAATGGACACAATTCCCAATAAAAAGACATAGACGATCAGACTGGATACATAAACAGGATCTAACATTTTGCTATATATAGGAAACTCATCTCAGAGATAAAGACAGACACTACCTCCAAGTAAAAGGCTAGAAAAAAAAACCTTCCAAGCAAATGGTCCTGGGAAACAAGCTGGAGTAGCTATTCTAAATTCAAATAAAATAGATTTTCAACCAAAAGTTATCAAAAAAAAGATAAGGAAGGACACTTATACTCATCACAGGAAAAATCTATCAAGATGAACTCTCAATCTTGAACATCTATGCCTCAAATACAAGGGCACCCACATTTATAAAAGAAATCCTACTAAAGTTCACCACACACAATAATAGTGGGAGACTTCAACACCCCACTCTCATCAATGGACTGATCATGGAGGCAGAAACTAAACAGAAACACAGCGAAACTAGCAGAGGTTATAGACCAACTGGAATTAACAGACATCTACAGGACATTTCATCCAAAAACAAAAGAATACACTTTCTTCTCAGCATATTATGGTACCTTCTCCAAAACTGACCATATATTCGGTCACAAAACAGGCCTCAACATATACAAGAAGACTGAAATACTCCCATGAATCATACCAGATCACCATGGACTAAGACTTGTCTTTAATAACAACAAAAAGCCCACATACACATGGAAGCTGAACAATGCTCTGCTCAATGATAACATGGTCAAAGAAGAAATAAAGAAATTAAGGATTTTTATTTTTATTTATTTATTTATTTATTTTTAGAATTTAACAAAAACGACACCACTACATACCCAAACTTATGAGATGGAATAAAAGCAGTACTAAGAGGAAAACTCATAGCTGAGTGCTTCTAAAAAGAAACTGGAGAGGGCATATACTAGCAGCTTGACAGCACACCTGAAAGCTTTAGAACAAAAAGAAGCAGATACACCCAAGAGGAGTAGATGGCAGAAAATAATCAAACTCAGAGCAGATATCAAATAGAGACAAAAAGAACTATACAAAGAATCAACAAAACCAAGATCTGTTTTTTGAGAAAATCAACAAGATCAATAAGCCCTTAGCCAGACTAACTAGAGGGCAAAGAGAGAGTATCCAAATTAACAAAATCAGAAATGAGAGGGGAGACATAACAACAAAAACTGAGGAAAATCAAGAAATCATCAGATCCTACTACAAAAGCCTATACTCAACAAAACTAGAAAATCTGGAGGAAATACCAAAGTTAAATGAGGATCAAATAAACCATCTAAACAGTCTCATAACCCCTAAAGACATAGAAACAGTCATCAAAAATCTCCCCCTGCCCCCCCAAAAAGCCCAGGACCAAATGGGTTTAGTGGAGAATTTTATCAGACTTTTATAGAAGACCTAATACCTATACTCCAAACTATTCCACAAAACAGAAACAGAAGGAACACTACCCAACTTGTTCTTTGAAGCCACAATTACACTCATACCTAAAGCACACAAAGACACTACAAAGAAAGAGAACTTCAGACTAATTTCTCTCATGAATATCAATGCAAAAATACTCAATAAAATTCTTACAAACCGAATCTGAGAACATATCAAAACAATCATCCACCTGACCAAGTAGGATTTATCCCAGGGATGCAGGGATGGATCAACATAGGGAAATCCATCAACGTAATCCACCATATAAACAAACTCAAAGAAAAAAAAAAAAAAAAAAACACATGATCCTCTCACTAGATGCTAAGAAAGCATTTGACAAAATTTAACACTCCTTCATGATAAAATTCTTGAAAAGATAAGGAATCCAAAGCCCATATCTTAACATAGTAAAAGCAATATACGCCAAACCAGTAGCCAACATCAAAAAATGGAAACTTGAAGCAATCCCATTAAAATCAGAGACTAGACAAGGCTGCCCACTCTCCCCCTATCTATTCAATATAGTACTGGAAGTCCTGGCCAGAGCAATTAGACTTCAAAAAGAAATCAAAGAGATTCACATTGGAAAGGAGAAGTCAAAATATCACTATTTGCAGAAGATATAATTGTATACTTAAGTGACTCAAAAATTCTACCAGAGAACTTTTACAACTAATAAAAACTTCAGCAAACTGGCTGGTTATAAAATTAACTCAAACAAATCAACCGCCTTCCTCCACTCAGTGTATAAACAGGCTGAGAAAAAAATTAGAAATTTATTTTTTTAATTTTTTAATTTGTGACCCTTCAGAATAGTCACAAAGACCATAATGACAAGAACTTCAAGACTCTGAAGAAGGAAACTGAAGAAGATCTCAAAAGATGGAAATATCTCCCATTTTCATGAATTGGAAAGATCAGCATTGTAAAAGTGGCCATCTGGCCTAAAGCAATCTACAGATTCAATGCAATCCGCATCAAAATTCCAACCCAATTCTTCATAGATTTGGAGAGAGCAATTTGTAAATTCATCTGGAATAACAAAAAACCTAAAATAGCAAAATCTATTCTCAAGAATAAAAACACTTCTGGGGGAATCACCATCCCTGATCTCAAGCTATATTACAAAGCAATTGTGATAAAAACTGCATGGCACTGGTACAGAGATAGGCAGGTAGATCAATGGAACAGAACTGAGGACCCAGAATTGAACTCACACACCTATGATCACTTGATCTTTGACAAAGGTGCTAAAAACACTCAATGGGGAAAAAAAAACAGCCTCTTCAACAAATGGTGTTGGTTCAACTGGTGGTCAGCATGCAGAAGAATGCAAATCGATCCATTCTTATCTCCTTGTACAAAGCTCAAGTCCAAGTGGAACAAAGACCTCCACATAAAACCAGGTACACTGAAACTAATAGAAGAGAAAGTGGGGAAGAGCTTAAAACACATAGGCACAGGAGAAATTTTCCTGAACAGAACACCAATGGCTTATGCTCTAAGATCAAGAATCAACAAATGGAACCTCATGAAATTGCAAATCTTCTATAAGGCTAAGGACACTGTTAAGAAGACAAAACAGCAGCCAACATTTTGGGAAAGGATCTTTTCCAATCCTACATCTGATAGAGGTCTAATATCCATTATATACAAAGAACTCAGGAAGCTAGACTATAGAGAATCATAATCCTATTAAAAATAGAGTACAGAGTAAACAAAGAATTCTCAGCTGAGGAATATTGAAAGGCACCTAAAGAAATGCTCAACATCTCTAGTCATCAGGGAAATCCAAATCAAAACAATCCTGAGATTCTACCTCACACCAGTTAGAATGGCTAAGATCAAAAACTCAGGTGACAACAGATGCTGGCGAGGATATGGAGAAAAAGGAACATTCTTCCACTGTTGGTGGGGTTGTAAGCTAGTACAACCACTCTGGAAATCAGTCTGGCATTTCCTCAAAAAATTGGACATAGTCCTACCTGAAGACCCAGCTATTCCACTCCTGGGCATACACCCCAAAAATGCTCCAAAATATAACAAGGACATATGTTCCACCATGTTTATAGCAGCCTTATTTATAATAGCCAGAAGCTGGAAAGAATCTAGATGTCCATCAACAGATGAATGGATACAGGAAGTGTGGTATATTTACACAGTGGAGTACTTCTCAGCTATTAGAAACAATGACTTCATGAAATTCGTAGGCAAGTGGATGGAACTAGAGACCATCATCCTGAGTGAGGTAACCCGGTCACAAAACAACACACATGGTATGCACTCACTAATAAGTGGATATTAGCCCCAGAAAGCTCTGAATATCCAATACCCAAGAAACAATTAACAGACATTATGAAGTTCAAAAAGAAGGAAGGCCAAAATGGGGATGCCTCAGTCCTTAGAAGTGAGAACAAAAGACTCATGGGAGGAAATGCAAGGTCAAACAGAGGAACAGGGATTGAAGAAAAGATCACTCAGAAGCCACCCCACCTTGGGATCCACCACATATGCAGCCACCAAATACAAGTACTACAGCTGATCCCAAGAAGTACTTACTGGCAGGAACCAGATAGAGATGCCTCCTCAGGGACTATGTTAGAGTCTTATAGATACAGCTGAGCATGCTTACAGCTAAGCATCTGAACTCAGGGACCCTTTCTTTGCTAAAGAAAGTACCTAAGGAGCTGAAAGGGGTTGCAACCTCATTGGAAGAACAACATTATCAACCAAAAAAAAAAAAAAAAAAAAAAAAAAAAAACTTTCAAAACTCTCATGGATTAAAACACCAACCTTTGTGCACATTTTAATAGACCTACTGATCCAGTTGCATATGTAGCTGAAAATAGCAGTGTCTGGCATCAATGTGAGAAGAGGCTTTTGGCCCAGGGAGGGCATGTTTTCCCAATGTAGGGGAATGCCAAGGCAGTGGGATGGAGAAGGTGATCAGGAGGGAGTGCACCTTTGCGAAGGCAAATGGAGAGAGGGGGGATGGGAGCAGGACGGGGGAGGGGGGAAGGGATAACATCTCAAATGTAAATACAGAGTATCTAATAAAAATTTTTTTAAAAAGGGTTTATGTGGTAGTGCAGTTTGTGTACACCTGTCCACTAATGTTTCTGAGAATGTACTATATGTGGTAAAAGACCTTGTTCTAAAACTCTGTCTTTTAAGCACTGGACTCTGACTTGGTGAGAACAAAATGCTCATTCATAAGACTGTCTAAAGAAGCAGACCAAAGTCTTGAGCCTTAATTAATGGCAAAAGGTTTGAGAGGGGGGAAGACGAGAGAGAGACACAAGAGTTACAGAGATAGAGACAAGACGGAGAAAGAAATTCTCCAAGTGTAGCACCCAGACCTCAGTATTTTCAGTTACCTAATTATTACATTCTGTAACTTTATTAATATTCTACTCCTGAACAAATTGTTTTAAAGATTAGACTTTCAGGTACATAGGAATACAAAAAATCTTTTTAATATTGAACTTTAAACAAATTATTTGCACAACATTTTCTAGAGCAAACAACGTTCAGTTTTAGGCTGATTTAATTATGTGATATTCAATACATCTATGAATATTATATTAATACTTTTCCATAAAGAGCCTCCTATTTATAGGCTTCTACTGTACCAATTACTTTAAGAATCCGTGGTATTTTCTACTGTATTTCCTAAATATATTATCTCAACACACCAACTCTAAACTTTCGAACTGAAAACACTTAATTTAGATAATGGTATGCGTCTCTCCATGATAATTATTTTATTGATGATTGGTTTGAGACCGGGTTTCATGATGTAACCTGAACCTTGCCATGTAGACCAGACTGGCCTTGAACTGAGAGAAGTCCTTCTGTCTCTCCTTTCCAAGTATTAGGATTAAAGCTTTGCACTACCACACCTAGCTCTTGATGTAACTTTTGAAAAGCTTATTAAATTGGGAAATCTACCTAAAAAGATTTTTCTTTCTTTTTTCCTCAAGCAAAGAAAAACATCCTTTATTCCTTTCATTTCCATCACCTTATTTCCAAACCATAGGCCAGGAATGGGACACAACTCAGTTGATAAAATACGGACATGAGTTAGGTATGGGGGGGTGCCCTGTATTTTTAGCACTGGCGAGGTGGAACAGAAGCTCACCTGTCAGCCAGATAAGAGTCAATGGTGATCTCCAGTCCCATGAGAGACCCTGTCTCACAAACAAAGTGGACAGAACCTGAGGAATGACATCTGAGGTTGACCTCTGACTCTGACATCCTCCAGAAACCAAATATACTCTATTAGTAGAGGAGGAGGGGAGATGTTATTCAAGGAAGTAACTAGATGAAGAATCAACTCAAATGAAAAATATTTTTAATAAAAGCAACTGAAAGTTTAGAGATATTGTCATGAATAATCAAACTATGGTTCTTTCTCTCTCTCTCTCTCTCTCTCTCTTTTTTTTAACATTTCAGTTTATTCTCTTAGTGACAGGGTATGCTGGAAGAAATACAAACATTTGCTTACTCAATGAAGTAGATCATTCCTGTGTCAGTGTAGGCCATTTCCCAGTTTTTGGGCAGCGGTTCCAGATTCTCATCTCTCATCATATAATTTCTAAAGTCCATGGAGCTGTTTGTTTGGTTATAACTTGGAACTGTCTTCATCCAGCAGTCAGATGACTCAGAATGCATCTCTCTAGTTTCTGTCAAAGTTGGAAACAACAGCATTAAGGGTAAAGTTTGCTGTTTTCTTGAACAAATGCCAAGAGCATACATCAATGCAAATATAACTATAACATTTCAATTAAATACTTTTTTGTGTCTTTATTAACTTTGAAATACATAAAAATACTCAGGTTTCCTCCATTTTCTAATTAAAATGAGTTCAACTCATATGGTACTAGTCTGGAAAGGCAGAAAAAACAAACAAACAAAAACTATCACCAGAATCAATTCAGGAAGAATCTTAACAGCAGCACAGTACTTACACAGACCTTTTATGTGCCAAGCTCTATTTTAAATGCTTAACATCTTAACTCCTAATTTTAATTCTATTATTACTATCATCATTTTATAGATTGAGGAAACCAAGCCACAGAGAGGTTAAGTTTGTCAGGTCACATAGTCATTAAACACAGACCCAGGATTTGAATCTAAGCAGCCTATGCTTTTGACTGCTATGCTAAGCACCTTTATACATTTTAACACAGGCATTTAAATAATAATTTATTTTAAATGTTAAATATAATTCTGGTAAGACTAGAATCCTTTTGGATTCCCAAAGTTTATAACATAGGTAGACAAACTAAAACTTGCTTATTGTCTGGGGAGTCTACAAATAATGCAGTAATACACTTAGAACATGTTCCTAGAACTTAAAAAAATTACATTCTATCATTTTCACAATTTCTACATGCAATGCCTCTGAACTAGAGAATCTAAGGAAAAGTCTCTGATATAGTCATCCCTTGAATAAATCTAGTTACTCAATTTATCAATCTTGCTACCTACTAAGAAATCAAGAGCAATAACAGTTATAATAACAATATTCTGTTCTAGAGGTTATACAAATGTATTCTCTCTTCTCCTCCCCCCATCCAATATTGTGCTATTCACTAATATTTTTGACCACTTCTGACTGTGGGTAACAGAAACTGGAGAAAGTGGAGCTTCAGATTATAGAGGGCTACTGAACTACTCTTTTCTTATCCTGTATCTTATGATGACCCTGTTGATTATTTCATGGATAAAACAATACCAAGTACAAGTACAAAAGAACTATAAAAACTCCCATCATTCAATCAATAGAGCCCATTTACCCTCCACTACTTATTACTACTGAAAAAGTCTATGTTCCTTCCTAAGGCTAACACACCAACTATTAACAATACCCAACTCTTTCCTACCTTCAGTCACTCTCCTTTCTATAAGCACAAATCTTCTCTATTAGATCAGATTTCTCCACATAAAAACATGTCACTTCTCCATTCTTTCAAAAACAAAGTTATCTTTCTCCTCTGACAAGGCTCTCAAGTTTCCCACTCTATGGCAAACCACCTTCAGACAGTTTAGATTTGCTACCTCTATTTCCACTCCTTCATTTCTCTTTGGACCTCACCCTATCAAGGCTTCTGAACTTTCATTAATAAAACTATACTTGCCAAGATCACCAATGATCTACACATAATCAAATCCAATGACTGATTCTCAGCACCTGACATAATTGGTTACTTTCTTCCTTCTATATGTAGTAGCTTCCTGATTGCTATCCCTATTCATATTGCCTATATATCAATAGAGGAGCCAGAATGAGCCCAACTAAAACCTGTCAGATAGTCCTTGTCTCAAAACACAACTGTGACCTCACATCTCAAAGTAAAACTGAATCATTACACTGACTTCTAGAACTATACAACATGTATTCTCCTCCCCTATCATTACTGCCTGACTTTATCTGTCACTAGTGCATTTTTTTTTTACCTTCCATCATTTTGCACAAACCAAGTACAATATATTGGCCCCACCACAACTAACACATCGGCTCCTTTGCTGTTATCTAAATACTCCAGGCATACTACCATTTCAGGAATTTAAATTTACAATTGCTTCTGTTAGGACTATTCTTTTGGATATCTGGACTTTATACATTTTTCCAGTCTTTTCTGACAGTTTATCTAAACCTGCATATCGACTACTACATTCTTTCTACCTCCCCACATGCTTTGCTTAGTATCATCAGATAAAGTATATGTTATTTCTCCATTAATGTCTCTCATCAGAAAGTAACCTCTATGAGAACAGAAGTTTTTGTCTGTTTTGTTCACTACCTTATTCCTGGCATTTAGAACAAATGGCTAGCACTCAGTAGCCCAGCAGATGCTCCATAACTGCTTGTTAAATGAACAAATGAATAACACCCCTAGTTTATTTTCCTTGCAGAATATGTAATAAAGATTTGAAGGCATCCGATGTAGAAGTCAATCTGGAAGTGAGTTACATCTGGAGAAAATGAGTATGACAGACAAAAGCAATACCAACTAAATGATCTGTAATACTTTCTCGACATAACTCCAAATGACTAAACCTTTTAAAACACAATTATCTTGATGCCTAAATATATTGGCTAACTCATTTAACATTAAACATAAGGGTTGAGAAGTTAGACCAAAAGTCAGATCTCACTATCTATAGGGAAAAATAAACAATAATCATATAAGGCAATACGTATATACAATAGGTGATGAGGGAAACTGAAGATGTTTCAGGATCATATACAGATGGGCTACAAATCTAGGGACAGAATCAACATTTACTTCCTTCTATATGCCAGGTACTGTTCTTGGTACAGTGGATACAATAATAAAATTATAAATTTCAAAAAATCCCAGTCTTCATAGAGTTCACATACTTGCATTCCTAAGAGAATGGCCACAATAATAACCCTAACATACACACATCTTTGTGAAGTCTGTTGTGAGGCTTCCCAGTTCTCTCTCAGTTAAATGTAAAGATCTACTGAGAAATTAAAAAAAATATTCAGGGATACTCAGAGCAGATTCTTCGCCCTCACATTTTTATTTTCATTCAGTAAGAAATATGAAAGTTAAGCAAGATACAAAAAAAAAATCAATCTTATTTGCAAATTATCTTTGAGTAGATCCAGAATTTATTTAAATCCTACTGCTAATGAACTTTTCAGATAATTTCTTCTGACATACCTCCAAAGTCTATGTGCTTCAGGTTGAAGGCTGTATTATAAAACCAATTTTGTTTTAATCCTGGGAAGTAGAACTATGCCAGTAAGATTCCCATATCCCAGCATCACAAGTATTTCAGACAACAAGGAAATGAATGCCATATCATTAATGACAGTTTACTATTGATAACTCATGATAGCTTACAAGATGATCCACAGAAATATACACTGTTCCACACACAGTTTCACAGAGAATTAGAATCCTATCACCTGTTCTGCATATAGTTCAAGAAAAATTTCATTATTTCAATTTAAAAATCAAAGCCAATCTAAAACTAATCAGAGGTTGTTAATATGTTTACAAACCCAGGCTTCCACTGCCATTAACAGCTTCTTTGTCCTCATCTTCTTCTTCTTCAGGGAGAGAGCTGTCCATCCTTTCCATCTTGCTGACAGACGTCGTTCGTTTTCTTTGGGATTCTGTGTCAAACTCATTGTCAAAGAGGACCTGATCAACTGGATCGGGCTGGAAAGGACTAGGTTCTGCTGGAGGCTTGGGCGTGCCATAGAAATTTCCTGTGGTGTAAAAAATGATAGCAGCTGAAAGCATGGATGCTGACCTAGACAGCTTAAAGAATGTCTCTGCCATTGACTCAAAGGCAAAAGCATTCTGTATGGACTAACTTTCCATATATTACCTAACATAACTAATACTGTTTGTATTTTAATTTTGTTTTATACCGGTTGCAAATTAGGGGTGAATTTGGAAATATAAAACATAAAATGAACTAATTTTTGTTCTCTTTTTGAGAACAGGATCTTATCTGTAGCTAAGGTTGAATTTCCAAGTGCTGGGATTATAGGCATGTTCTTTTATACTTATTGTAATTATATTTGTGTTTACTTTTCTCCTTAAAACAGATCTACTTCTAAAACCATTATGTTTGTAAACTTATCAAACAAGAGCTCATGTGCTCTGCTGTGAGGAATGAAAATAGACAACTATCCAAAACTACTTCATCAGCTGAGTAAATACACTCTACAAGTCAAAATTTTTTTGATCTAATGCCAGGAGAATGATGAAATAAAATGGAATACTCGAACTATGGAATACTGTAAGAATTAAATGTAATGAATTCAGATAAATGTAGGATAGTAATAACAAGTAGTCTAAAAGCTATAGTAATATGCAAAAACAATAAAAAATGAAATGAGACAAATAAAATGAGATCATATAAATAATATGCACAAAAGACACAATATACATGTTTGTAAGAACATATATAAACAAAATATGAGTACTAAGTAAATAAGAAAGGTTAAATATAAGAGGTAAGCTATTTGAACAAAAGTGAGAGCAACATAGACTAAAACTGGAGCTGCACAGAGACAAGTGTGGCCCCTGTACAAGGATGACATGCAAACTCATGAAGCAGGCCATGGTTTTACTGGACTTGGGGTTTTTTATTTATTCTTAATTTTTACTTTTGGGGGGATATCACAGGGTAAAAGGGCACACACAGATGGACTGGAAAATGAGTGTGCTTGGGTGCATGATTTCCACAGATGTTCCCATAAAAATGTTATTTGTAAAAAAGAGAAAACAAATTAGCTTGTCCATTCCTCTGATATGTCTTCACATGGCAAAAATGATATTCCTACTGTTTTTCTTTAAATTTCTTCTTATGTTCCCTTCACAGCATCTCAGTTTATACTTAATTTAATTTTCACTGCCTTCCCTACTAAAAATACAGAATTTATTAAAGCAATAGCATTTTGATCTTGTTAACTACAATATTCCTGGGTCTCTTACAAGACTTGGCACATAGTACAACTTGCCAAGTGGTTGCTGAATAAATAAAACATCATCAAAACAAATTTTAAATGAATGGATGATTCATGTGAGCTGAAGCTAGAAAAAGTGGGTCAAAGTTTACAGCCAACCAGGAAGGAATCTCATCGTCTGAATAAGAAAGGACTGTGATCAGAAGTATCAGAGCTGATCCTGAGAAGCCCAGCATTGAAGCAAGGGTCAAGACAGAACTAACAAAGCCAAGACACTGGAGGAAGGCAAGGGGGTGGGGAGGCCAACTGCAATAGTATGATGAGCTTGATAAAGGACCTACGATGTTATAATGAACTCAGTAAAGGACCTACAGGGCAGCAGTGAGCGGAATACTGTGGAAGTGGCTACCAGGATGAAATTACCACATGTGAAACTGAAGTAAAACAAACATGTGCACACATATTCACAAGCATGCATGCAAATAAGATACATTCAAGGGTATTTACTGACTATCATCTCTTACACTAGTAAAGACTACATAAAGAATGGCATTATCATTAGCACATAGAAGTTGTGAAAAGCATACTTATAAAAGCAGAACAAATGTGATGAAAAAGTCTAAGGTGCTACAGGAGTGGATAAGCTTGCCAAAAAAGGTGTGTTAATTTTTTTTTTAAAGTACACAACATGAAATCATTTAAGAGTCGAAACTGATCTCAAGTTTGTACTTCAGGAAAATCAATTATTGGTGCTAACCCTCAATCTATACTTTCTTTTCTGTAAAATTTTAAGGTACACAGATGCTGGACTTTTAGACTTCCAGCCATGGACAGAGGGCCATCAACAAGCACTGGTTGGGTTCAGATGATGATGGTGAATTGCTTTGAAATATGTAAACTTGCCAGTTTGGTTAACTTTTAGTTTATTGTTCATAATGAACTTTTTAATGCGATATAATGCTTTTGGTTATTGTCTAATTCCATCCAGTTGGTAAATTGAAAATTTCCTAATCAAAATAAAATCAAGTTTTGAAATAATGTTTTAAGACTTATTTTTCTTTTATGCATACAGTTATTTTGCCTCATGAATGTCTGTGTACCATATGTGTTCAGTGCCCACAGAGGCCCAAAGAGGGCACTGGATCCCCTTTAGCTGTAGTTTAAGACAGTAGTTAGTTGTCATGCAAATACTGAAAATGAAAAAAAAAAAAAAAAAAAAAAAAAAAAAGTCTTTTGGAGGAGTAGCCAGTGTTCTTAACTGTTAACCTATCTCCCTAGTTCTCCAAGTAACTTTTTAAAAATTGTACTTACTGATGAAATTCCCTCTGAAAAGATTCTGGTTATCTGAGAGGTAGTTTTAATGTTTGGGGACATACCATCATACGTTCCACTTTCTAACAATGCTCCGCTTTCTTCCAGTGCCTTGAATTGTTCAACGGAAATGAAATTATAGTCCACCCCTGGAACTTCCCCATCCCTGGGAGCCCTTGTTGTGCCTAAGGAGAAAAGAAAGAAAGAGTTGTAAAATACTTTTTAAAAGACAAATACTCAGAGTGCTATAAAGTTCAGTCTAAGAAGACTACATAGAAAACAAAACTTATTTAATACATGGTATCTGATGTATTAAAGTATCATACTAACTATATAAGAAAATATATTTATTTATTTTTTTTAACAACTTTATTTTACAAAACAAAGATAAATGCACAGATTTTAAGCATTGTTTCCATAAAATTATACAATACATTGTTGTTAGTACATTTTTTCAGATTTTAAAATAATTTTTACATAAAACTGTATGAATATATTTTTTAGTCAGTACTTGATATTTTTAAAGGTTTTTGATAGATGCATTGAAAACTTAATAGTTACAATGAGCATAAAGTACATGTAAAACAAAATGTAACATGAAAATAGTCAAAGTTTTCTTGTTGTACAAAGATTTTTTTTGTTTTGTTTTATTTTGTTTTCTTTATTTCTTGGACTTCATACAGTCTGTGAGTTGTTTCTGGGGCAGTGCGAGCCTCTGGGGTTAGCATCCCACTATCAGTGACTGCATCTTATGTCTGTTCTTTTGTGACTGGGTTATCTCACTCAGAATGATATTCTCTAGATGCAGCCATTTTCTTAAGAATTTGGTCAAGTCATTGTTTCTGGTGGCTGAGTAGTATTCCATTGTGTATATGTACCACAATTTTTGTATCCATTCATCTTCTGAAGAACATCTGGGTTCTTTCCAGCTTCTGGCTATTATAAATAGAGCTGCTATGAACATTGTGGTGCATATATCTTTGTTGTGTACTAAGGTGTCTCTGGGGTATATGCCCAGAAGTGGAATAGCTGGGTCTTCAGGTAGTATTATGTCCAATTTTCTGAGGTATCGCCAGACTGATTTTCAGAGTGGTTGTATTCGTTTGCAACCCCACCAACAGTGGAGAAGGGTTACCCTTTCTCTGCAACCTCACCAGCATCTGTTGTCATCTGAGTTTTGGATCTTGGCCAATCTGACTGGTGTGAGGTGGAATCTCAGGGTTGTTTTGATTTGCATTTCCCTGATGGCTAAGGATGTCTAGCACTTCCTCAGATATTTCTCAGCCATTCGATATTCCTCAACTGAGAATGTTTTGTTTAGCTCTGTACCCCATTTTTTAATAGGGTTATTTGATTTTCTGGTGTCTAGCTTTTTGAGTTCTTTGTATACCTTAGATATTAGGCCTCTATCTGATGTGGAGTTGGTAAAGATCTTTTCCCATTCTGTTGGCTGCCGTTTTGTCTTCTTGACAATGTCCTTAGCCTTACAGAAACTTTGCAATCTCATTAAGTCCCATTTGTTAATCTTTGACCTTAGAGCTTGAGCCATTGGTGTTTTGTTCAGAAAAATTTCTCCTGTGCCTATGTGTTCTAAGGTTTTCCCTACTTTCTCCTCTAATAGTTTCAGTGTATCTGGTTTAATGTGGAGATCTTTGATCCACTTTACTTGAGCTTTGTACAAGGAGATAAGAAAGGGTCTATTTTCATTCTTTTGCATGTTGAATGCCAGTTGGACCAGCACCATTTGTTGAATAGGCTGTCCTTTTTCCACTGAATGTTTACAGCTCCTTTGTCAAAAATCAGGTGACCATATATGTGAGGGCTCATTTCTGGATCTTCTATTCTATTCCATTGATCCACATGCCTGTTTCTGTACCAGTACCATGCAGTTTTCAGCACAATTGAAGAAAATATATTTAAATAAAATAGTAATAAAATTCAAATCTATAAAAACCCTACAGTAGGTTTAGTGCTAATAAAGAACTTCCAGGCATACAGGTTTTGTTAAAAAGATTTTATTTTTAAACTTGTGTGTGTGTGTGTGTGTGTGTGTGTGTGTGTGTGTGTGTATGAAAGAGAGTTAGGAAGAATGTGTGCACATGCACACGTGCATGTGTAGGTATCCACAGTAGCTAAAGGAAGGGGTTGAAACCCCTGGAGCTGCAGTTTCAGGTGGTTGTAAGCTGCCTATTGTAGGTGCTAATCAAACTTGGGTATTCTGCAAGAGCAGTACCTTCTCTTCACCTCTAAACTATTTATTTCTCCAGCACCACAATAATTACTTTAAAATTCCAATATCATTACTTAACTCCAGAAGAAAAAACAAATTCACCAGGAACAGACTTTACCAGCCTTCCCAACTTATCAGGACATAAATGACAAAGATTTTATCTATTTATGGCATATATATTTTTGGGTGGAGAGAAATAGGGCTTCACTATATCTCCGGGGCTAGCTATGTAAACCAGGGTAGCCTCAAACTTACTTCTTTTTAAAATGACTAAAACGTGAAAAATGACCCACAAAGATGATGATGATGATAATAATGATGATGATAAAATAATAGGCTGAAAAAATTAATGGCTACACCAACATTTTGTACAGTGATTTATTGAATATAGCATTTGTTTTAGAGCCTAGAGGATACAAATGTTACAACATATAACTTCCTCTTTTAGTATATTTATTTACTTTTTAATAATCATTCCATTTGTTTACATCTGAAATGATATCCCACTTCCTGGTTACCCCTCCACAAGCCCCCCATTCCACATCTGTCCTCCCCTTTGCCTGTATGAGAGTGCTCCCCAACTCACCCACACTCTCCCACCCCATCATTCCAGCATCTCCCTACGCTGAGGCATCAAGCCTCCCCTGAATCAAGGGCCTCCCATCCCACTACTGTCAGGCAAGGCTATCCTCTGCTACATATGTATCTGGAGCCAAGGATTCCTCCAGGTACACTCCTTGGTTGATGGTCTAGACTCTAGAAGAACTGGTGGCCAGGCCAGCCTATGTGGTTCTTCCAATCCCCCTCCACAACTCTAGTCCTTCCACCAGCTCCCCCACCAGGTTCCCTGATCTCCCTCTGGTGGTTGGTTCCAAGCATCTACATCTGCACTGGACAGCTGCTGGCTTGACTTCCTCAGGAACCACTACACTAAGTTCCAGTCAGCAAGCACCTCTTGATCACAGCAACAGTGTTGTGTTTGGTATTTGCAGACATAAAGGATCTCCAGGTGGGGCAGTCCCTGGTTAGCCCTTCCTTCAGTCTCTGTTCCATGTTTTGTCCCCGCCTTTCCTTTGGGCAGAAACATTTCTGGGTTATAAACTTTGAGACAGGTGGGTATCCCCATCCTTCAACTGGGGGGTCATGCCTATCTGTTGAAGAAGATCTCTACAGGATCTATCTCCCCCTTCTCTGTACACTTCAGCTACAGTCATCCCACTGAGTCCTGGGAGCCTCAGATTTCCCTGGTGTCTGGGACCCTCCGGTGGCTATACCCAGTTCCTCATCTCCCCTGCTACATATTTTTGTTTGATTTCCTGGCCCTCTGTACATCTCTCACATTTCCTCCAGATCCTGATGCTGACACTCTTATTTCTTCCACCTCCTTTTACTTTTCCCAGTCCCCCTTTCCCTCCACCTCCCACAACTGTCCCCCCTCAATGCAGGACTGAAACATCCACACCCTGGTCTTCTTTCCTTCTATGTTCTATATGTTCTGTAGGTTATATTATGGGCATTGTGGACTTTAGGGCTAATATCCCCTTATGAGTGAGTGAGTACATACCAAGTGTGTTCTTTTGTGACTGGGTTACCTCACTCAGGATATTTTCTAGTTCCATTCATTTGCCTGAGAATTGAAGTCATTGTTTTTAATCTGTGTGTAGTACTCCATTGTGTAAATGTACCACATTTTCTGTATCCACTCTTCTGTCAAAGGACATTTGGGTTCTTTCCAGCTTCTGGCTATTACAAATAAGGCTGCTATGAACATAGTAGAACATGTGTCCTTGTTATATGTTGGAGTATCTTTTGGGTATATGCCCAGGAGTAGTATAGCTGGGTCCTCAGGTAGAACTATTTCCAATTTTCTCAGAAACTTCCAGACTGATTTCTAAAGTGGTTGTACCAGCTTCCAGTCTCACCAGTAACGGAGTTGTGCTCCTTTCTCCACATCCTCACCAAGATCTGCTGTCTCTTGTATTGTTTATCTTAGCCATTCCCTGATGACTAAGGATGTTGAACATTTCTTTAAGTGCTTCTCAGCCATTCAAAATTCCTCAGTTGAGAATTCTCTATTTGGCTCTGTACTCCACTTTTTAATAGAGTTATTTGGTTCTCTGCAGTCTGTCTTCTTGAGTTCTTTGTATATTTTGGATATTAGCCCTCTATCAGATGTAGGGTTAGTAAAGATCTTTTCCCAATCTGTGGGTTGTTGTTTTTGTCCTATTGAAAGCATCCTTTGCTTTCAGAAGCTTTTCAATTTTATGAGGTCCTATTTGTCTATTGTTGCTTTTAAAGCCTAAGCCATTAATGTTCTGTTCAGGAAGGTTTCCCCTGTGCCTAAGTATTCGAGGCTCTTCCCCACTTTTTTGTCTATTAGATTTAGCATATCTGGTTTTATGTGGAGGTCCTTGATCCACTGGGACTTGAGCTTTGTATAAGAAGGTAAGAATGAATCAATTTGCATTCTTCTATGTGCAGACTGCCAGTTGAGCCAGCACTACTTTTTGAAAATGCTGTCTTTTTTCCTACTGCCTGGTTTTAGCTTCTTTGTCAAAGATCAATTGACGGTGAGTGTGTGGGTTCATTTCTGGGTCTCCAACTGATCAATCCCATTGATCTACCTGTCTGTTTCTGTACCAATACCATGCTGTTTTTATCACTACTACTCTGTAGTATAGCTTGAGGTCAGGGATAGTGATTCCCCCAGAAGTTCTTTTACTGTTGAGAACTTTTTTCGCCATCCTTGTTTTTTTTGTTATTCCATATGAAGTTAAGAACTGTTCTTCCCATGTCTGTGAAGATTGACTTAGAATTTTGATGGGGATTTCATTGAATCTGTAGATTGCTTTTGATAAGATGGTCATTTTTACTATATTAATCCTACTGATACATGAGCATGGGAGATCTTTCTATCTTCTGGGGTCTTCTTAGATTTCTTTCTTTAGGTATTTGAAGTTCTTGTCATACAGATCTTTCACTTGCTTGGTTTGACTCACACCAAGATATTTTATATTATTTGTGACTATGGTAAAGGGTGTTGTTTCCCTAATTTCTTTCTCAGTCCTTTCATCCTCTATGTAGAGGAAGATTACTGATTTGTTTGAGTTAATTTTATATCCAGCCACTTTGCTGATGTTGTTTATCAGCTGTAGAAGTTCTCTTGTGGAATATTTGGGGTCACTTAAGTATTTTAGCATATCATCTGCAAATAGTGATATCTTCTTGACTTCCACCCTCCCAATTTGTGTCCCTTTGATCTCTTTTTGTTGTTTAATTGCTCTAGCTAGAACTTCGAGTACTATATTGAATAGGTAGGGAGAGAGTGGGCAGCCTTGTCTTGTTTCTGATTTTAATGGGATTGCTTTGAGTTTCTCTCCATTTAGTTTAATGTTGGCTATTGGTTTGCTGTGTACTGCTCTTATTATATTTAGGTATGCACCTTGAATTCCTGATCTCTCTAATATTTTTAACACAAATAGGTGTTGTATTTTGTCAAAGGCTTTTAAAGCATCTACTGAGATGATCATGTGTTTTGTTTTTTTCCTTTGAGTTTGTTTATGTACTAGATTGCATTGATGGATTTTTGTATATTGAACCATCCCTGCATTCCTGGGATGAAGCCTACTTGATTATGGTAGATGACTGTTTTGGTGTGTTCTTGAATTCAGTTTGTGAGAATTTTATTCTTTTGTATTAATAATATAGTATTTATTTTCATTATCAAAAATTTTGCTTCTCATATGCTGAACTAAGATTCCTCCAAACAACAGGCTTTTGCTTTATATTAAGTAGTAAGTTGCTAGGAAGTTGAGTAGTTAAAATTATACTTAAAATTTTCTATGAAAGTAGAAAATTTCATGGTTACAAATAACTAGAAGTGGACCGACTCCTTTTAGCCAATTTTTTAAAAACGTTCTTTTATTAATTTAGTGGTATACATGCTGAGCACATTTAGAAGTCTTTATTTCCATCTGGCCTCTTTAGTCTGGAACGAGGCTTAGGATTCACCCAAGTTCAAATTCTTCTTATATACACCATTATGTAATTTACTGGGGGGAAAAAAGAGGTCCTTTTATTCTTTTCCAAGCAGAATGACTTGTACGTCTTTTTGTTGTTTGACTATTCTGGCTAGAATTCTAAGTACTGAGTTGAATAGTATAGTAGCAAATAATTCACTTGCTTGTTGCCTAATATTATAGAAAAACTTATTGTTGAGTGTGAAGTTAATTGTGGGCTTTTCAGATACACTCTTTATTATACTGAGGTAGTTTATTTTTCTTATATTCCTAACCTGATGAGTATGGTAGTTTTTAATCATAATAAAATATTAAATTTTGTGAAATATTTTTTGTATTAACTCAGATGTTTATGTATATTTATTAGTTCATACACTTACATTGCAGGCACAAATCCCACCATTCATTACATAGCATCATCTTAACTGAATTAGATTCACTAATATTTTAAGATTGGAGGTCAATATTTATAATGAGTTTAGGCTTTTTGTTAAAAGGTACTATTTCAATTTCCCCAATAGTCTCCTCACATTTTGTTTTGTTTTTTATATTGAATATTTTCTTTACTTATATTTCAAATGTTATCTATCCCCTTTCTCAGTTTCCCTTCTGGAATGTACCTATCCCATCTCCCCTCCCCCTGCCTTTATGAGAGCACTACTGCATATTTCTGTTTATTTTCCTGGCCCTCTCAGCTTCTCTTGTCTCCCTCATGTCTGACCCTGTCCTCCCCATTTCCTCTTCCTCTCTCCCACCCAGGTTCCCCCCCTCCCCCGCTTTCCATGATTATTTTGTTTCCTTTCTAAGTGGGATTGATGTATCAACACTTGGGCCTTCCTTCATTTGGTTTCATATGGTCTTTGAATTGTATCATGAGTATTCAGAACTTTTTGGCCAATATCAACTTATCAGTGAGTACATATCATGCATGTCCTTTTGGGTCTGAGTTACCTCACTCAGAATATTTTCTAGTTCCATCCATTTGCCTGAAAATTTTCTTGTTTTTAATAGCTGACTAGTCTTCCACTATGTGGATGAACCACACTTTCTGCAACCATTTTTCAGTTGTAATATAGTGGAGTATATCTCCTTGTAATATGGTGAAGCATCATGGTATCATGCCAAGGAGTGATATAGCTGGGTCTTTGGGTAGAGCTATTTCCAATTTTCTAAAAAACTGCCAGACTGATTTCCAGAGTGATTGTACCAGCTTGAATCCCACCAACAATGGAGGAGTGTTCTTCTTTCTCCACATCCCTGCCAGCATGGGCTGCCACCTGAGTTTTTTCTTAGCCATTCTGATTGATATAGGTGGAATCTCAGATTTGTTTTGATTTACATTCCCTGATGACTTAGAATGTTGAACATTTAAGTGCTTCTCAGCTATTTGAGACTCCTTAGTTGAGAATTCTCTGTTTGGCTCTGTACTCCATTTTTTAATTGGGTTATTTTATTTTCTGGATTCTAACTTCTTGAGTTTTTTGTATATTTTGGATATTAGTCCTCTATCAGATGTAGAGTTAGTGAAGATCTTTTTCCCAATCTGTACGTTACTATTTTGTCTTACAGAAGCTTTTTAGTTTCATGAGGTCCCATTTGTCAATTCTTGATCATAGAGCCTGAGTCACTGGTGATCTGTTCAGAAAATTTTCTCGTGTACCAATGTGTTCGAGGATATTTCTTACTTTCTCTTCTATTAGAAACAGTGTATTTGATTTTATGTGGCGGTTCTTGATCCACTTGGACTTGAGCTTTACACAGGATATAAATATGTATCTATCTGCATTCTTCTACATACCAATCACCAGTCAGACCAGCACCATTTGTTGAAGATGCTTTTTCCCCCCACTGTATGGTTTTGACTTCTTTGTCAAAGATCAAGTATCCATAGGTTTGTGGGTTTATTTCTGAGTCTTCAATTCTATTCCATTGATTATCTGTTTGTCTCTTTACCAGAAATTAGGGAAACAGCACTTTTCACAATAGTCAAAAATAATATAAAACATATTGCTATAACTCTTAACAAAGCACATGAAAGATCTATGACAAAAACTTCAAGTTCCTGAAGAAATCAAAGAGATCTCAGAAGATGTAAAGATCTCTCATGCTCATGGATTGGTAGGATTAATATAGTAAAAATGGCCATCTTACCAAAAGCAATCTACAGATTCAATGGAATCCCCATCAAAATGCCAACTCAATTATTTACAGACATGGGAAGAGCAATTCTCAACATCATATGGAATAACAAAAAATCCCAGAATGGCAAAAAAAAAAAAAAAAAAAAAAAAAAATCTCAACAATAAAAGAACTTCTAGGGGATCACCCTCCCTGACCTCAAGCTGTACTATAGAGCAATAGTGACAAAAACAGCATGAAGTGCTATTCTTGTTTTCTATTTTTTTTTCAAAATTTAATTTAAAAATTTACTAAAAGAATAAAAATTACTAAATTATGGTTTCTATCATATCACTTTCAATTGCAAATTTTATTGTTTCTTATAATAATTCTGCTACTGAAAAAAAATTATTGAATTTTTTCCTCTGGGAGGAAAAACAACAACTTTTGAAAGCTACTTCTGTAGTACATAGAAATATATGTTGATTATTTTATCACATAAAATATTTTAATTACTAGACTCTGGCTTGTGCTATTCCAGCAGATAAATGTGTAGCAATCTTTACCCCCTTATGTAATGTATCTTCTTTGTCTCTAGCTGCCATTTACATTTCTCCTGGACTCTGGTTTTGAGCAATTAGATTATGGTGTGCTTTAGCTTGATCTCTATTAAATTTCCTTTCCTTGGGGTTTGTGAGCCTCAAATTTACAAGTTTAGTTTTCATGAAATTTAGCAGGAATTCAGCTAATTTTAAAAGTGTTTTTCCTGTTTTCCCCACCTTAGCTTGACTTGGTCCTTTATCTATGTATAAACAGAGCACAGCTCTGTCTATATTTCAATGTCCAGCATAGGTTACTTATATCTTATTCAACCTGTTTCTGAGGTAAACTGACTTGCTGTTAGTCAATCATGGCCAGACCCCTGACAGCTTGTTTCTTCTGTTTTATTTCGATTAGCTTATGTTGCTATGTGTTCACACTCATTGATCTCTACTTCTGCATTCTGGACTCTGCTCTTATATCTGACTGGTGGGTTTTTAAGTTTTACTTCCTTTTGCTGTTATATTTTCTCTTCACTGTGTTCATTCCATGGTTCAATCCTTGAACATTTTTTAAAACTCTAAAATTCTCTGTATGGTAGTATGTATCATTTATCATTTCTGTATCTTTCCTATCACCTGACCTGTATTTTTAAAACTCTAGGTCATGTTTTCCTATTGTTTCCATGTCTAGTGATTTTTTTCTTAGATTTTAGACATGAATATTTTAATATTTGGTGTCTCTTTTTTGTTGTAACATAAAAAGCAATCTCTTTCTGGAAGAGAAGTTATATGCATATTCCCTGATGCTTTGAGGCTTTGCTTAATTTAACTTTGTTCAAGTGGGTTCTCTCTGCTCAGAGTGCTTAGAATTAAAGGTCTCCAAGCCCTGAGAAACTATTGGAAATGGTTAACCCTATAGTTTCCAAAGAGTCCTTCAGATACTTTAAACTTCTTGACTTTATATTTCTATTCTCTCTGCTCAGGGCCTGCCATATTCTGCCCTGTTTTCCTAGATGCTCTAATATAGAAAATGCCTTATAACAAGTCTCTTCCTCTCTAAGAACCATAATACTCTTGTACTACAGTCCAGCATCTCCCATAAGAGTGCCTGTCTGCTCACACACCATGCTTCTACCTGCCTACACCTCTCTCCTCTAATAAGCTCAGACATTAATCAATAAATTCCTCATTGTGGCTTCTGTGTAATTCTGGTATTTCTACATATTGTTTTAAGGATTCATATGCTTTCTAGTACAACAAGATACTTAGACTCATTTTTGCTTATTTTCTCAGACTTGTTATCAGAATTTTTCTCCACATAGAGATCTGAAATTTTTTAGTAAGAATGGTATTTAAAGCCCAGATGTGGCCATTCAGTTTGCTAAACACTACTAATGTATCATTGTTTCCAGGTTCAAGAAAGAGTTGTTAGACATTTCAGTTTACAAATGTAAATGTAAGCCAGCTAAGAAGTCTGATTAAGCTTTGAAAGGCTACAACTCCTTGCATCCTATGAACTAAAACTAGATTGTAGCTTCTTTCTAGGAAAAGCTATCACACTATGGAGAAATGTAAACCTGAAGTAAATCAAACTAAAAGGCAACAAATGAAAAGGGGCAGAGGACAGTGAGGAAAACAGTCTTAGAAGTACATCTTTATTTTTCCATATTGTATTTTATCAAAGGAAGAAGGAACTCAACATCTGTGAAACTTAGAAGTATTATCCTAAAAAATCCATGACACAGTTAGAATTTTAAAAATTCTAGTTTTATAGCCTCCTGTGTAACTGGTGTCCATTAACTAAGTGCATTCCTTCCTCATCCCTAACATTTAGCCTTTCTGTTCTCCTGTGGACTTGGTGGTGGATAAGTGCATGCATATAGTCCAACAGTGTAAGTGTAAATACAATTTGGAGCTAGACACCTTCCATACCAACAGCTATTCAAACTGTATAGAAGTTCACTGAAATGTATAGACTTTGGGTCTGATTAATTTTGGTGAATGATTTTTATGTTTTTTATAATACCCTTTTTAAAGTAGAAAGAACAGAAAAGATAATATTAGATGATGAGGAAAGATGAAATACAATCAATAGAACATATGCATCCTGATAGAGGATGTAAAGCCAATTGTTTTTACAGTTTTAACTCTGTTGTGTTTTTTTCTTCATGTGGTGGATCACTGAATAAAGCTGTAGTTGAATGGAAGTGTGTAAAACTCTAAGTGAAGCTCCATGACTGTAGGATGGCATCCTAACTGAATAATAGTTACTGACTCATATCAAGTTAGAGACTGGGCAAGTGTTTGTTTGAGTGGCTATATTAATTTCTCTATATGATATTTTTATTTATGAGTCTGTTTCAATAAAGTGATAGTATAAAATAAAATGTTATCCTGAGTTGTTCATCAGATATAATGCTAAGTTACTTAAGGGATAATGAAAATCAGACTGCTATAGAAATCTTTTTAAGCAAGGCCTTATGCCAGGAAACAATTAGATAACTGCTTGCTACAGTTAACAGTAAAGAAAGAAATCAAGAAAAGAAAAGACCCCAAAGTTATTATCTATCCAAATGAACAAAGTATAAAAGCCACAAACTATAAAACTTTTCTTGGGAAATCTAGCAAAGAACAAACTTTGAATAATCATAATTACAAAAGAACAAGAGGAGGCGGAAGAAAAGGAAGAGGAAGAAAGAAAAGGAGGAAGAGAAGATGAAAACATGAGGATTGGTGGGAAGTCAAGGTTCCAAATTCTGTTATTTCACTATTTCTACATAATGCTCTTTGTTGGGAAGGATGGAGGATGCTGAAGGAGAAGAAAAATAATCTAAGCAGGGTAAAGATCTAAGTATAGAGGAACTGTAATTTTGAAACCACAAGGGGGAATCTTTGGTGAGAAACTGGTCGTTATGTAAGAGTAAACAAAAGAAAGGCAACCAAGAACTGCAGAATGAAAGGTAGTATCCAAAAGAATCTACAAATAAATTGAAGAGGAAATCTGTGGTGGTTTGAATGAGAATGGTCCATAGGTTCCTATATTTCAGGGCTTAGTGTCCAGCTGGTGAAACTTTTGGGAAAAATTAAGAGGTGTGGGACTTTTTGGAGGAAGTGTGTAATAGGGGGTAGGTTTGGGGTTCAAAAGCCTGGGTTATTCAGATAATGCTCATGCACTCTCCCATTCCTCCTCCCCATCTACTCTGTGGATAAATATAAGCTCTTAGCTACTGCTCCAGCATTATGCTTGCCTGTCAGCTGTCCTGCTCCCTCTATGATGGCCACAGACTAACTCTAAAATAGTAACCAAATAAAAACTTTTCTTACAAGTTTCCATGATCATGTCTCTTCGCAGCAAGAAATATAACTAAGAAAAAGGGATGCTTCTACACTTTATTTATTTACTGCTTTTTTTAATTGAACAATTTTATTTTAAAAAACAGAGATAAATGTACAGATTTTAAAAGCACTTTGAATAAAAGTAAATGAATACATTTTTGTAACTACTTGATTTTTTTAAAGGTTTGATAGTATGCATTAAAATCTTACTAGTTATAATGAGCATGAAGTATATGTAAAACAAGATGTAACCTGGAAATAGTCAAAAGTTTTTTGGTGTGCAAAGATTAAGCATAATGATTTTTCTTTCTTTCTTTCTTTCTTTGGTTTTGTTTTCCTGAACTGCATATAATCTGTGAGATGTTTCTGGGGTGTTCAGAGCTTTCTGAGGTTAGTATCCAATTATCACTGACTGCATATTATGTCTGCTCATTTATGACTGGGTTATCTCACTCAGGATGATATTCTCTAGATGCATCCATATTCTTAAGAATTTCATAAAGTCATTGTTTCTGATAGATGAATAGTACTCCATTTTGTAAATATACCACAATTTTTGTATCCATTCATCTACTGAAGGACATCTGGGTTCTTTCCAGCTTCTGATTATTATAAACAGGGCTGCTATGAACATAGTGGTGCATGTGTCTTTGTTGTATGTTGGAGCATCTCTGGGGTATATGCACAGAAGTGGAATAAATGGGTCTTCAGGTAGTACTATATCCAATTTTCTGAGAAATCGCCAGACTGATTTCCAGAGTTGTTGTACCAGTTTACAACCCAACCAACAGTGGAGAAGTGTTCCTCTTTCTCCGCAGCCTCGCCAGCATCTGCTGTCATCTGAATTTCTGATCTTAGCCATTCTGACTGGTGTGAGGTGGAATCTCAGGGTTGTTTTGATTTGCAATTCCCTGATAACTAAGGATGTCCATCACTTTCTTAGATGCTTCTCAGCCATTGAATATTCCTCAAAGGAAAACTTATTGTTTAGCTCTGTACGCCATTTTTTAATAGGGTTGTTTGATTCTCTGGTGTCTAGCTTCTTGAGTTCTTTGTATACCTTGGATATTAGGCCTCTATGTGATGTGGGGATGGTAAAGATTTTTTCCCAATCGGTTGGCTACCATTTTGTTTTCTTGACGGAATCCTTAGCCTTACAGAAACTTTGCAATCTCATTAAGTTTATTTGTCGATATTTGACCTTAGAGCACAAGCCATTGGTATTCTGTTCAGGAAATTTTCTCCTGTGCCTATGTGTTCTAAGGTTTTCCCTATTTTCTCTTCTAATAGTTCCAGTATACCTGGTTTAATGTGCAGATCTTTGATCCACTTGCACTTGAGCTTTGTACAAGGAGATAAGAAAGGGTCTATTTTCATTCTTCTGCATGATGAGTGCCAGTTGGACCAGCACCATTTGTTGAAGAGGCTGTCCTTTTTCCCTTGAATGTTTACAGCTCCTAGGTCAAAAATCAAGTGATCATATATGTGAGGGCTCATTTCTGAATCTTCTATTCTATTCCATTGATCTACATGCTTATCTCTGTACCAGTACCATACAGTTTTTAACACAACTGCCTTGTAATATAGCTTGAGGTCAGGGATGGTGATTCTCGCAGATGTTTTCTTGTTGTTGAGGATGGACTTCGCTATTCTAGGTTTTTTGTTATTCCGGATGAAATTGCACATCGCTCTTTCGAACTCTATGAAGAATTGGGTTGGAATTTTGATGGGGATTGCATTGAATCTGTAGATTGCTTTTGCTAAGATGGCCATTTTTACAATGTTGATCCTTCCAATCCGTGAGCATAAGAGATCTTTCCATTTTCTGAGATCTTCCTCCAATTGAAGTTCTTGTCATACAGGTCTTTCACTTGCTTAGTTAGAGTCACACCAAGGTATTTCATATTGTTTGTGACTGTTGTGAAGGGTATCTTTTCCCTAATTTCTTTCTCCACATGGTTGTCCTTTGAGTAGAGAAAGGCTACTGATTTGTTTGAGTTAATTTTATATCCAGCCACTTTGCTGAACTTGTTTATCAGCTGTAGAAGTTCCGTAGTGGAATTTTTGGGGTCACTTAAGTACACTATCATGTCATCTGCAAACAGTGATGTTTTTAGTTCTTTCTTTCCAAATTGTATCCCTTCGATTTCCTTTTGCCGTCTAATTGCTCCAGCCAGGACTTCCAGTGCTATGATGAATAGGTAGGAGGAGAGTGGGCAGCCTCGTCGAGTCCCTGATTTTAGTGGGACTGCTTCAAGTTTCTCACAGTTAAGTTTGATGTTGGCTATTGGTTTGCTGTATATTGCTTTTATTATGTTTAGGTATGGGCCTTGGATTCCTGTTCTTTCCAAGACTTTTAACATGAAGGGGCGTTGAATTTTGTCAAATGCTTTCTCAGCATCTAATGAGATGACCATGTGGTTTATTTCTTTGAGTTTGTTTATATGGTATATTATGTTGATGGATTTCCATATATTAAACTATCCCTGCATCCCAGAGATGAATCCTACTTGATCATGGTGAATGATCGTTTGGATGTGTTCTTGGATTCAGTTTGCAAGAATTTTGTTGAGTAGTTTTGCTTTGATGTTCATAAGTGAGATTGGTCTGAAGTTCTCTTTCGTTTACTGTCTTTGTTTGGTTTAGGAACAAGGGTTATTGTGGCCTCGAAAAATGAGTTAGGTAGTGTTCCATCTGACTCTTATTTTGTGGAACAGTTTGGAGAGTATTGGTATTAGGTTGTCAATAAATGTCTGATAGAATTCTGCACTGAACCCATCTGGACCTGGGGGTTTTTTTTGATTGGGAAGCTTTTGATGACTGGTTCTATTTCTTTAGGTGTTATGGGATTATTTAGATGGTTTACCTGATCCTGGTTTAACCTTAGTATCTGGTATCTGTCTAGAAATTCATCCATTTCTTCCAGATATTCAGCTTTGTTGAGTATAGGCTTTGGTAGTAGGATTTGAAGATTACTTGAATTTCTTCAGTTTTATTTATTATGTCTCCACTTTCCTTTCTGATTTTGTTAATTTGGATACTCTCTCTTTGCCCTATAGTTGGTCTGGCTAAGAATTTATCAAACTTGTTAATTTTCTCAAAGAACCCGCTCTTGGTTTTGTTGATTCTTTGAATGGTTCTGTTTGCTTCTATTTGGTCAATTTCTGCTCTGAGTTTTATTATTTCTTGCTGTCTACTCCTCTTGGGTTTATCTGCTTCCTTTTGTTCTAGAGCTTTCAACTGTGCTGTCAAGTTGCTAGTGTATGCTCTCTCCAGTTTCTTTTTGGAAGCACTAAGAGCTATTTGTTTTCCTCTCAGTGCTGCTTTCATTGGATCCCATAGGTTTGGGTATGTTGTGTTTTCATTTTCATTAAATTCTAGAAAATCCTTAATACTTTCTTTATTTCTTCTTTGACCATACTATTGTTTAATAGAGAATTGTTTAGTTACCATGTGTATATGGGATTTTGTTGTCTTTGTTGTTATTTAAGAACAGCCCTAGACCATGGTGATCTGATAGGATGCATGGGAGCATTTCAATCTTCTTATATCTATTAAGGCTTGTTTTGTGACTGATTATATGGTCAATTTTGGAGAAGGTGCCATGAGGTGCTGAGAAGAAGGTGTATTCTTTTGTTTTAGGATGATATGTTATGAAGATGTCTATTAATTATGATTGGTTTATACCTCTGCTAGTTTTACTGCGTCCTTGTTCAGTTTCTGTTTCCATGATCTGTCTATTGGTGAGAGTGGGGTATTGAGGTTTCCCACTATTATTGTGTGGGGTGCAATGTATTTTTTGAGTTTTAGTAGGGTTTCTTTTATGAATATGGGTGCTCTTGTATATGGAGCATATATGTTAAGGACTGGGAGTTCCCTCTGATAAATTTTCCCTGTAATGAGTAAAGTGTCCTTCCTTATCTTTTTTGATAACTTTTCATTGAAAATCTACTTTATTTGATATTAGGATGGCTACCCCAGTTTGTTTCTTGGAGCCATTTGCTTGGAACATTTTTTCCCAACCTTTTACTCTGAGATAGTGTCTGTCTTTGTCTCTGAGATGAGTTTCCTATATGCAGCAAAATGCTGGATTCAGTTTATGTATCCAATCTGATAGCCTATGTCTTTTTACTGGGGAATTGAGTCCATTTATGCTAACAAATATTAAGGAATAGTGGTTGCTGTTTCTTGCTATTTTTGCTTTTAGAGGTAGAATTGTGCCTGTGTGTCTTTCTTTTCTTGGTTTTCTTCCTTAGGTATTTTCTTGTTTTTACTAGAATGTAGTTTCCCTCCTTGTATTGGGTTTTCTACCTATAATTCCTTGTAGTTCTGGGTTTGTGGTCAGATATTGTGTAAATTTAGTTTTGTTCTGGAATATCTTGGTCTCTCTATCTATGGTGATTGAGAGATTTTCTGGGTACAGCAGCTTGGGCTGACACCTGTGCTCTCTTAAGGTCTGCATGATGTCTGTCCAGGATCTTCTAGCTTTTAGTCTCTGTTGAGAAATCGGGTGTGATTCTGATTGGTCTGCCTTTATATGTTACATGACCTTTTTCCCTTACTGCTTTTAGTATTCTTTCTTTGCTTTGGGCACTTGGTGTTTTGACTGTTATGTGTCAGGAGGAATTTCTTTTCTGGTCCAACCTATTTGGAGTTCTGTAGGCTTCTTTTATGCTTGTGGTCATCTCATTCTTAAGGGTAGGGAAGCTTTCTTTTATGATTTTGTTGAAGATATTTACTGTACCTCTTAGTTGATATTCTTTGCCCTCTTGTATTCTTATTATCCTTAGGTTTTGTCTTCTCATTGTGTCCTGGATCTCCTGGACATTTTGGGTCAGGAGCTTTTTGCGTTTTGCATCTTCTCTGACTGTTTTGTCTATGTTTTTAATGTTGTCTTCGGCCCCTGAGAGTCTTTCTTCATATCTTGTAGTCTGTTGGAGATGGTTGCATATGTGACTCCTGATTTCTTTTATAGGTTTTCTACCTCTAGGGTTGTCTCTTTTAGTGTTTCCTTTATTTTTTTCCATTTCCATTTTAAATTCTTTCTTCATTCCTTCATCTCTTTGGTTCTGTTTTCCTCTAGTTCTTTGATTTCTTTGAGGGTTTTTCTTGTTTCCTCTTCAAAAGCTTGTATTTCTTTATGCTTTCCCTCCCGTTCTTATTTAAGTATCTCTATCATCATCTTGAGGTATGATTTTGTGCCTGAGTCTTCTTTTCCTGGAGATTTGGCATTCCACTGTTTGCTGAGATGGGAGAGCTGGGTTCTGGTGTTGCCAGGTTATCTTGGTTTCTATTGGGTAAGTTCTTTTGCTTTCCTCTTTCCATCTTGTTGTCAGTGACTGGTTCCTGTCTCTCCCATGTACCTGGCCTTCGTCCCTGGATCTCTGCTGTTTCTTTGGTCCACATGCAAGGGCCTTCTGGTCAGAAACCGAGTCCCAAGGCAGAGTTCCTGCTCCCCTGAACCAATCCGGGGGCCATGTACCAGGCCGAGCCCTAGCTGTGCCCCGGCTACTAGCAGTGTAGTCTCACCAGGCCTGTGTCCCTGGATCTCCGCTGTTTCTGGCAGCAAATTAGTCTTCACTTTTCATGTGTATAGCATTCCACTGGGTCTAGCTGGTCCGTGGGAACCTCCTTGTTGCCAAGATCTTCACCTTGTCTGTTTACTGCTTTTTATTCTTCCCTAGCCCATACTAACTAAAGCCAAACCTCAGTGAGTGTGACTTCTCATTACATATTAAAAACAAACAAACAAACAAACAACCCAAACCCACCAGTATATCAATATCCAGATTCTGTCCTAAAACATATAGCTAAATAAAAATTCAAAATAGATTACACACAAAAGGAAATATTTGCTACCTTTCCTCACTGGGAAAGGGGTAGATTTTATAGCCAGTAATGTTTTAATTACTTGGTTTTAGTGTATAAGGCATTAGCTTTCAAATTATTTTTTGGAATAAAATCTAGTTAAGAGCATGTAAACAGGAGCTATAGCAATGACTCAGCAGTTAAGAACATTGACTGCCCTCCTCTGGACCCAAGTTTGAACCCCTGCACACTCATGAACTGCCCATTAACAACCACCATGTATAATGCCACTCCCTAGAGATCTGATGCCCTCTTCTGGCCTCAGAGGTTCCCATACACATGTGATGGTCAGACATGCATGCAGAAAAAACATGCATACAAAATAATAGGATATTAAACATTTTTCAGAACAGGTAAGTACGTATTTTTAAATTGTAGTCCTTTCTTTGTTGGAAGTCACAATATGGAGTCTTCAATTTTTTTTTCTACTTAAAACTGAACACACTGGCCCAACTGCCAGCCGGAAAGGCGGCTGGTACAGGCTGAGCAACTGTGACCTGGAACAGATCTTAGGAACTTCTGTTCCCACCCGGAGACGACTTCAGGACGCAGAGCGGAGCCTGGCCCACCTGCCAGCCGGAAAGGTGGCTCAGAGAGGCTGAGCATCTGTGACGAGGAACAGATCTTACGAACGTCTGTTCCCACCCGGAGGCAACTTCAGTACGCAGAGCGGAGCCTGGCCCAGCTGCCACCCGGAACCTGGGCTGCCGGGGAGTAGAGAGATCTCTGCGAAGTGCACACGGAAAGTGTACCAGGGACACAGACCAGATACAAGGGAAAGGCAAGAACATATCACTGACAACAAAATGGCAAGAGGAAAGAGAAAGAGTATATCCCAAGGAAACAAAGACAATCTAGCAACACCAGAACCCAGCTCTCCGATAGTAGCAAACATCGGAATTCCAAACACTCCAGAGAAAGAAGACACAGACCTGAAATCATGCCTCAAGACGCTGATAGAGTTACTTAAACAAGAAAGGGAGGAAAAGCAAAAAGATTCAGAAGCTTTTAAAGAAGAAACAAGAAAAACACTCAAAGAACTCAAAGAACGAGACGAAAACAGAACCAAAGAAATAAAGGAATGGAAGAGAGAAATTAAAACAGAAATTGACACAATAAAGAAAGCGCTAAAAGAGATAACCCTAGAGTCAGAACACCAAAAAAAAAAAAAAAAAAAACCAGGAGTCACAGAAGCAAGCATTTCCAACAGATTACAAGAGATCGAGGAGAGAATCTCAGGGGCAGAAGACAACATTGCAAACATAGACAAAACAGCCAGAGAAGATGCAAAAAACAAAAAGCTCCTAACCCAAAATGTCCAGGAAATACAAGACACAATGAGAAGACCGAACCTAAAGATAATAGGAATAGAGGAGGGAGAAGAGTATCAACTAAGAGGCACAGTAAATATCTTCAACAAAATCATAGAAGAAAACTTCCCTACCCTCAAGAATGAGATGACCACGAGCATAAAAGAAGCCTTCAGAACTCCAAATAGGTTGGACCAGAAAAGAAATACCTCCCGACACATAATAGTAAAAACATCAAGTGCCCAAAGTAAAGAAAGAATACTAAAAGCAGTAAGGGAAAAAGGTCAGATAACATATAAAGGCAGACCTATCAGACTCACACCCGATTTCTCAACAGAGACTATGAAAGCTAGAAGAGCCTGGACAGACATCATGTACTCCTTAAGAGAGCACAAGTGCCAGCCCAAGCTGCTATACCCAGCAAAACTATCAATCACCATCGATGGAGAGACAAAGATATTTCAAGACAAATCAAAATTCACACAATATCTGACCACAAACCCAGCACTACAACGAATTATAGGTGGAAAACCCAATACAAGGAGGGAAAATACAGCCTAGTAAAAACAAGAAAACTCCTAAACAAGAAAACTAAAAGAAGAAAAAAACACAGACACAACTCAACCCAAAAAAGCAAAAATGGCAGAAAACAGAAACAATTATTCCTTGATATCTATTAACATAAATGGTCTCAACTCCGCAATAAAGAGACATAGACTATCAGACTGGATACATAAACAAAATCCAGCCTTTTGCTGTATACAGGAAACTCATCTCAGAGACAGAGACAGACACTATCTCAGAGTAAAAGGGTGGGAAAAAAACTTCCAAGCAAACAGCTCCAAGAAGCAAGCTGGAGTGGCTATTCTAATATCGAATAAAGTAAATTTCCAACCAAAAGTTATCAAAAAAGATAAAGAAGGACACTTTTTACTCATTACCGGGGAAATCTGTCAGGAGGAACTCTCAATCCTTAACATATATGCTCCAAATAAGAAATCACCCACATTCATAAAAGAAACTCTACTAAAGCTCAAAAAATACATTTCACCCCACACAATAATAGTGGAAGACTTTAACACCCCACTCTCTCCAATGGACAGATCAGGGAAACAGAAACTGAACAAGGACACTGCAAAACTAGCAGAGACTTTGAACCAACTAGAATTAATAGATATATACAGAACATACTATCCTAAAGTAAAAGAATACACCTTCTTCTCACCACCCCATGGCACCTTCTCGAAAATTGACCACATAATTGGACACAGAATGAGCCTTCATCGATATAAGAAGATTGAAATACTCCCATGCATCCTCTCAGATCACCATGGTCTAAGGCTGGTCTTTAACAACAACAAAGACAACAAAATGCCCACATACACATGGAAACTAAACAACGCTCTGTTAAAGGATAGCAGGGTCAAAGAAGAAATAAAGAAAGAAATTAAGGACTTTCTAGAATTCAACGAAAATGATCATACCCAAACCTATGGGATGCAATGAAAGCAGTATTGAGAGGAAAACTCATAGCCCTAAGTGCTTCCAAGAAGAAACTGGAGAGAGCTCACATCAGCAACCTGACAGCACAGCTAAAAGCCCTAGAACAAAAGGAAGCAGATATACCCAAAAAGAGTAGACGGCAAGAAATAATCAAAATTAGGGCAGAAATAGACCAAATAGAAACAAAAAAAACCATTGAAAAAATCAACAAAACAAAGAGTTGGTTCTTTGAGAAAATCAACAAGATTGATAAACCCCTAGCCAGACTAACTAAAGGGCAAAGAGAGAGTTTCCAAATTAACAAAATCAGAAAAGAAAGTGGTGACATAACAACTGAAACTAAGGAAATTCAAGAAATCATCAGATCCTACTACAAAAACTTATACTCCACAAAATTGGAAAATCTGGAGGAAATGGACGAATTCCTAGACAGATACAAGATCCCAAAGTTTAAACAGGACCAAGTAAACCATCTAAATAACCCTATAACACCTAAAGAAATAGAAGAAGTCATCAAAAGCCTCCCAACCAAAAAAAGCCCAGGTCCAGACGGGTTCAGTGCAGAATTTTATCAGACATTTATTGGTGATATAACACCAATATTCGCCAAACTATTCCAAAAGATAGAATCAGATGGAATATTACCCAACTCATTTTTTGAGGCTACAATAACCCTCGTACCTAAGCCACACAAAGACCCTACAAGGAAAGAGAACTTCAGAACAATCTCACTTATGAACATTGATGCAAAAATACTCAACAAAATCCTTGCAAACCCAATCCAAGAACACATCAAAACCATCATTCATCATGACCAAGTAGGCTTCATCCCTGGGATGCAGGGATGGTTTAACATAAGGAAATCCATCAATGTAATCCACCATAGAAACAAACTTAAAGACCAAAATCACATGGTCATCTCACTAGACGCTGAGAAAGCATTCGACAAAATCCAACACCCCTTCATGTTAAAAGTCCTGGAAAGAACAGGAATCCAAGGCCCATATTTAAACATAATAAAAGCAATATACAGCAAACCAACAGCCAACATCAAACTTAATGGCGAGAAACTTGAAGCAATCCCACTAAAATCAGGGACTCGACAAGGCTGCCCACTCTCTCCCTACCTATTCAACATAGTACTGGAAGTCCTGGCTGGAACAATTAGACAGCAAAAGGAGATCAAGGGGATACAAATCGGAAAGGAAGAGATAAAAACATCACTCTTTGCCAATGACATGATAGTGTACTTGAGTGACCCCAAAAATTCCACCAGAGAACTCCTACAGCTGATAAACAAGTTCAGCAAAGTGGCTGGATACAAAATTAATTCAAACAAATCAGTAGCCTTCCTATACTCAAAGGACAAACATGTGGAGAAAGAAATTAGGGAAAACGTACCCTTCACAATCGTTACAAAAACTATGAAATACCTTGGTGTGACTCTAACTAAGGAAGTGAAGGACCTGTATGACAAGAACTTCAAACCTCTAAAGAAAAAAATTGAGGAGGATCTCAGAAAATGGAAAGATCTCCCATGCTCATGGATTGGAAAGATCAACATCTTAAAAATGGCCATCCTACCAAAAGCAATCTACAGATTCAATGCAATCCCCATCAAAATTCCAACCCAGTTCTTCATGGAATTGGAAAGATCAATGTGCAATTTCATATGGAATAGCAAAAGACCTAAAATAGCGAAATCCATCCTCAACAACAAAAAAACATCTGCGGGAATCACTATCCCTGACCTCAAGCTATATTACAAGGCAATTGTGCTGAAAACTGCATGGTACTGGTACAGAAACAGGCAAGTGGATCAATGGAATAGAATAGAAGATCCAGAAATGAGCCCTCATGTATATGGTCACCTGATTTTTGACAAAGGAGCAGTAAACATTCAATGGAAAAAGAACAGCCTATTCAACAAATGGTGCTGGTCAAACTGGCACTCAACATGCAAAAGAATGAAAATAGACCCGTTCTTATCTCCTTGTACAAAGCTCAAGTGTAAGTGGATTAAAGATCTCCACATTAAACCAGATACACTGGAACTATTAGATGAGAAAGTAGGGAAAACCTTAGAACACATAGGCACAGGAGAAAATTTCCTGAACAAAACACCAATGGCTCAAGCTCTAAGGTCAAAGATTAACAAATGGGACTTAATGAGATGGCAAAGTTTCTGTAAGGCTAAGGACATCGTCAAGAAAACAAAACGGCAACCAACAGAATGGGAAAAGATCTTTACCAACACTACATCAGATAGAGGCCTAATATCCAAGGTGTACAAGGAACTCAAAAAGCTAGACACCAGAGAATCAAATAACCCTATTAAAAAATGGGGTACAGAGCTAAACAAATCATTTTCAGTTGAGGAACACCGAATGGCCGAAAAACATCTGAGGAAGTGCTAGACATCCTTAGCCATCAGGGAAATGCAAATCAAAACAACCCTAAGATTTCACCTCACACCAGTCAGATTGGCTAAGATCCAAAACTCAGATGACAGCAGATGCTGGCGAGGCTGTGGAGAAAGAGGGACACTTCTCCACTGTTGATGGGGTTGCAAGCTAATACAACCACTCTGGAAATCTGTCTGGCGATACCTCAGAAAATTGGATATAGTACTACCTGAAGACCCAGCTATTCCACTTCTGGGCATATACCCCAGAGACACTTTAATACACAACAAAGATATATGCACCACAATGTTCATAGCGGCTCTATTTATAATAGCCAGAAGCTGGAAGGAACCCAGATGTCCTTCAGAAGACGAATGGATACAAAAATTGTGGTACATATACACAATGGAATACTACTCAGCCACCAGAAACAATGACTTAACCAAATTCTTAAGAAAATGGCTGCATCTAGAGAAGATTATCCTGAGTGAGATAGCCCAGTCACAAAAGAACAGACATAATATGCAGTCACTGATAGTGGGATGCTAACCCCAGAGGCTTGCACTCCCCCAGAAACAACTCACAGACTGTATGAAGTCCAAGAAATAAAGAAAACAAAAAATATACATATATTCACAAAACAAGAAGACTTTGACTATTTCCATGTTGCGTTTTGTTTTGCATGTACTTTAAGCTTATTGCAACTAGTACGTTTTCAATGCATACTGTCAAGCCCTTGAAAAAAATCAAGTACTGACTAAAAAACATATTCACATGGTTTTATGTAAAATTTATTTTAATGTCTGAAAAACAGTACTGACAAAAATGTATAATTTTAAGCAAAAAATGTTTAAAATCTTTACATTTATCTTTGTTTTGTAAAATAAAGTCGTTTAAAAAAAAAACTGAACACATACAGGCTTCAGGTTAATTTTCTTCACATTCAATTTTTGTTTCATCCTTGTCTCCAACAGTCTTCAATTTCATACAAAATACATTTTTTATATTTAGTAAATGTGTGCATATACCTCAATGAATGAGTACATGAGTGCATTTGTGTTGCTTGTGTATCTGCATGCATGCGTGTGTGTGTGTGTGTGTGTGTGTGTGTGTGTGTGTGTGTGAGCGTGCAAGGAATATGTGGCAGTCAGAAGGCAGCTCATGGGAATTGGTTCTCTAGTTCTACCAGGTGGGTTTGGAAAATCACACTCAGACATGGCAGCAAATACTTTCACCCATTGCTCAAATCCTTTCTTTTAAACACTTCACTAAATTATTTCAAATGTTTAATTAAGTCTCATTTCCCTATGCCATCATGTACTTACATGGGATGGTTCTCAAGTAGAGATTATCTCTGATGACTTGCTGTAGTTTGTGGTCAATTGATCCTTTCTGAAACTGAAGACTCAGGTAGTGCCGCAAATCTTTATTTATGACTTTGCCTACACACACACACACAAAAAAAAAAAAAACACAGAAAACAAAATATAACTATGAGATAGTCACTTAAATATATGAAAAGAGTAATCAAATATTTTTAAATCATTTGACTAATAACAGGACGTGGAAATAAGTATTTGACCTACAAGGAGGTAAGTAATACCAAGTTATTATAGGTAATATAATTAAAATAAATGACTGCAATGTAATTTTGGTATAATTTTATGAGACAGGAGAACATATAAAGCAAAGATTATAATGAACATTCAAAATGAATTCAGTCTCATGGCTTTAAACACCATCATATCCTAACAGTTCCAAATTCAGATCATATGTTCATAGCTAAGTTATCTTTATATAACTTCTATCTCACTCATATCCTTTGCAGATGACATATCTGGAGATTTCAGATGAGCACTTCAAATACCAGACAGACAAAACAAAATTCTTTCACCATCTACCTCAGTTTTTTCTCTCTTAGAACATAGCAGCACCACCAGCTGGAAAAACAGTCCCAAATCTAAAAGCCTTGATTTCTCTCCACCTCTGTCTTCTAGGCCTGTCTGTCTTAGCAATTTTGGTCAGCTACTGTATTAGTTAAGGCATCCTAATCTAATCTACCACCATCATTTCACATCTGAAAATACCCGTCTAATCACTTCCCTACATTGTGTTTCCTTTCTTCCCACCCCTCACACACAGCTACCAGACTGAGATGTAAAATAGACTAGGTCAGTGTTAGTATGCATAAAGATGTCCCCATCCTCTTGACTTTCTATTGCACTTGAAATAAAACCCAAAATCTTGCTCAGGGTGCTATAGGTCCCCACATGTTTCAGCTTTGGCAATCTCTAGTACTAATTAATGCATTCTTCACTCCTGCTCTTTGAGCAAAAAAAAACTACAAATGGGCCCTAGCAGAACAGTCTACTTGTTAATTCCTAAATGCAGTCAAATGTTTTCTGTTATTTCTTTGGAAATGGGAAATAAGAACAGTAAACAGAAGATTGCAGAAATCTCAAAGCTATAATTTGTAACAAAGACTTAAATTTAAATGAAAAGGCAGTGCAAACATAGTCCATTAACTAAGAATGTAAATAATTAGAAAAGATCAAGGCTCAGACAAAACAGACTCTCTCACTGCATACCAGGTTACTACCTCATGACTTCACTGAGTTTATTTGGAACAACACATTCACATTAAGGTTTTATAACAAAAGCTTACTACTTATCCGTTTACCCTTTTATTCACTATTCCATAACACTGCATCTGTAATCTTTTTTGTTCTTTTCTATTACATATAAATACACAGAACCTACACGGCAACATAAGGAGGAAATCAACTTGTTTCTAAAGTTCAGAGATAACATTTAGCCCATAGTAATAAACACAAACAAGAACAATTCCCCTGTCATAACAAAACAGATACAGAGGAAGGGGAGAACCACTGTGACAACAAATTACCCTGAAGGTATTTATGGTGATGGACACAGAACAACCCAGTGCTTTCTCCAGGCACTTAGGGTCCCACTAACCCACCCCAATTCAAAATCATTGTCTTACTTTTTATTTATAACCTAGCATGTGCTCATTGCTGAGTAGCTGAAAAAACCTAATATATAATCAATACTGTTCAATACTCACTGAACACAAATCAACCTCATAATAATGAGTTCATTAATTATTTTTACTATTTGGTAAGGGAAGTCTCAAGTTCTTTGTAAATATTAAACAAAAGTTTTGGAGGATTATAACTACATGGCTGAAACTTTCAGATATTTGTATAGTCTTTTTGAATAACAGAAATGTATCTACTTCTTTTTCATTTAAAACAATAATATAGGTGCCAAAATCCAAAACTTGACTCACTGACGTATCTTCTGTGAAAAGATTTAGTTTTGGTAAAAGCAATTACAGGTATAACTAAAAAAAGATAATTTGAATCAACAATTTAACTTTTCTTAAACCCAAACATTTTAAGATATGACATTTTAGCGATAACCATAAAATGCTTAAAACCTAGGTTAGATTTTTAATTTAATAGAAATAATGTCTTTTACCTTAGAGATAAAGCTACAATAAAGTTCAAAATCACAAATTATCTTGCATGGTGGATTTGTTAAGAGAAAATGAAGTTAACCCAACTCTTATTCTAAGGGCCTTTGGTTTAAAAGCCAGTCAGCACAGAAAAAACTAAATTTAAAGAGTAATGCGCATAATTATCAGAACTGGAATCACACTAGATTTTTACCAGTTTTTACCATCAGCTCCTACTGAGATGGGAAGTCACCCCCCCCAAAAAAAAAAACAAAAACAAAAACAAAAAAAACAGGATTAGAGACAGCATTCAAAACTGGCATTTTAAATAAAACGTGCAACTAGAGACTGAAGGTAGAGTACTTGTTTAACACCACTGAAACTGAAAATCATAGGCTGGAGAGATGGCTCAGTGGTTAAGAGCACTGACTGCTCTTCTAGAGGTCCTGAGTTCAATTCCATGGCTCACAGCCATCTATAATGGGATCTGATGCCCTTTAATGGTGTATCCAAAGACAGCGACAATGTATTCAACATACATAAAATAAATAAATCTTAAAAAAAAATTTAAAAGGAAAAGGGGGAATGGAGAGATGGTTCAGTGGTTAAGAACACTGACTGCTCTTCTAAAGGTTCTGAGTTCAATTTCCAGCAATTCCCACATGGTGGCTCACAGCCATCTGTAGTGGAATACAATGCCCTCTTCTGGTGTGTCTGAAGAGAACAACAGTATCCTCATATACATAAAATAAATAAATCTAAAAAAATAAAACCCTGAAAATCACATCTGCAACTAATTTTAGAAACTCTAAGTTTTTGTTCTTATTTTATGTGTATGAGTGTTTTATCTTCCTGTGTGTATATATGTATTTTGTGTACCACATGTGTCCTGGAGTTGGAAGAGGCAAAAGGAAGGTCTCAGATCTCCTAGAACTAGAGTTATGGATGGTTGTGAGCCACCATGTAGGTGTTGGGAACCAAACCAGGGTACTCTGCAAAGGCAGTAAGTGCTTTTAACTGATGAGCCAAGTCTCCAGTCCCTCTGCCATTACTTCTTCACAATCAAGATAATATACTGTAAGTATCAGTGAATTATACATAATGAAAATGTAATAAAACTAAATTAACATTATTTAAGTTTAACAACTGATAATAAAGTATTCTAAACATAGCATTTCATCATGGACTTGTCTCCAGAAACTAAAAGAGCTTTAGAAAGAATGAAGCATATAATGTTTCTTCTATATAATTTCAAAGAATTTTTTAAAAGCTTAAACAGGTAGTTTAATAATGATTATTAGAAAGCCAACAAATATATTAATTCACAAGGACACTGTTGTCCTACAGAGATGGTTCGGCAATTAAGAGCACTTGTTGTTCTCGCAAATCACCCACACGGTGGCTTACAGCTGCCTGCAATTCCAGTTCTGGATCCTAAGCCCTCTTATGACTTCTATAGGTACTGTATGATCCTGGTGTATAATATATAATGCAGGCAAAACACTCATACCAATAAAATCAAATAAATCAAAAATAAAAATAAAAAGGCACTGTTTGAGCACATCTAAATATGGTTAGTCTCAGTCTCCCTCTATCCCCTCAGGTTAGTTCACAGAAACTTGACATCTCAAGGGCATGAAAAAAATCTACCTAAAACTAATGTAAATGTCACTAAACAAATTCAAACAAAAATGTTTCAAAAATTATGGCTCTTTGAATTCTATTCTTTGGTTTAATATTTATGAATAGTGAAATTGGCTTATGAAATTTAAAAGTATGTGCATCAGACAAATAGTTTAGATAGATGAATGTCTGCAACTGGTATTGAATTTATGAAAATATCCAGACGGTCAAGTTTGAATATACAACTCCTTGGTCAGAAATTCACAGCTACAAATCCATAGTTACTGAATATATGCAAACTATGACTCACCACCAGTTCTTATTGAGAAAGCAGTGAATAAAGCAACTAGCTATCATTTGGATTAACCTTGAGTACTGTTGGCATGGGTTCAGCATGTGACCAACTGTAAATCAATCTACCCACACTTCATCATCTTTTTGACAAGGACAGTAAGGAGACTTTGTCAACTGCTTGCTAAAGTCAATATACAACACGTCTTTACTATTTTCTAATCCAGAAGCAATCATTAAAATGGAGGGTAGAGGGAGCACAAACATGATGTCAGTTTGGCATGATGTCAGTTTGGCATATCTTGTTTCTTTGAAATCCATATTTATTCAAGATAATAAGCCATTCTTTTCTAAATACTCTGAATTTACTTTTAAATAATATCTTCAACTTTGTGGCAGTTTAAACTATAGGAGGAGCAAAGGCTTGTGTTTTCTGGCTATGGAACATGTCTGTCTTTCTAGTCTCCCAGTTCTCACCTCTCCTCAATGAAGTCTACACAGACTTGGCTGTCCTAAAACTCGATATGTGTATTAGGATGGTCTTGAATTCCTTGAACTCACAGAAATTCACCTGCTTCTGCCTCCTGAGGGCTAGGATCAAAAACATGTGCCATTATGCACTCCCACCCCACCCCACTCCCAGCCACTCCCTGGCTTCCTTCAAGATTCTAATAGACACAAAAGAAGAAAGATATAAGGTGCCTCAATGGAAAAGAATTTGCCAGTAGGATCTGGGCTCTGAGTTTAATAACCCCCAATTTTAAAAGTTGGTTTGGATGTTTTTGGGTTTGTTGTTGTTGTTTAGGGGTTTTGTTGTTGTTTGTTTTGGGGTTTTTTTTGTTTGTTTGAAATTTTTTACTTTTTTCTATCTCTTTCTTTTTTTTGGTGTGTGTGTGTGTGTGTGTGTGTGTGTGTGTGTGTGTGTGTGTGTGTGTAAGTGGGAGTGGGCAGTTGGCCTATCTCTTCACTCATGTTGTTCTTGAAACATCTCTGTTCCTTTTGAAATTTGGTCAATATATTGGAAATAGAATCTCATTAAATAAACTCCTGAACTTCCTAGATTGGCCTCCCTAATACTAAGACTTTTAGGTGTGCCTTATCAAAAGCAGGCTGACCATGCATTTGTTTGTTTGTTTCTTTCTTTCTTTCTTTCTTTCTAAACTGACTTAGTATATTTATGTGTTATCTTTTATAAAAAACCCTTATGTGGTAGCCACAGATGGAGCCTGGGTCCTCTGAACAGAGACTCTGGTGTGGGTTTTCGCAAGATAATCAGTGAATTCCTGATGAGGAAACTTGGTGAGTACTTTCCAGAGGTCAGGGGTCAAGTAGCTGTAGGTCTTGGAGATGGCATCATGGGTAGCCTTAGAAAAGTTGCCCAGGATGGCAGTACAGCCTCTGGCTGAAGTACAGCAGTCATCAGAAGCTTCTTGGGCACAGGAGCAGAGACAATGCCAATGCCTCTGGGAGCAGGGATGAGATGCTCCAGCACAGAGACAGAGACCTGTATCCTTGCATGGGACAGTGTGGGACTTGCCAATCTTGTTCCCCCAGTAGCCTCTGTGCACAGGAATGATGGAAAGCTTGGCCACGATGATGAACCCTCAGACGGCAGTGGCAACCTCCTTGGAGCACTTAACACCAATACCAACGTGACCATTATAGTCCCCAATAACAACCAAAGCCTTGAATCTATCTGGTCTGCTGACCAGCCCGAGTCTGCTTCTGCACCGGCATGATTTTCAGAACCTCATCCTTTAGAGATGCACCCAGGAAAAAGTCAATAATCTCAGACTCCTTAATGGGCAGGGAGAACAGGTAGATCTCCTCCAAGGACTTATCTTCATGTCCTTAACCAGGCAGCCCAGTTTTGTGACTGGGTTCCACTCCTTGTCTTCAGCTTTACATCCACAGCCTCAGTCTAGACCACGACCGCAGCCCCTAAGACCACTGCCGAATCCTCCTCGGAAGCCCTAGGGTCTTCCGGGCCCTCCCACTGCACTGGCATCATCGCCATTTGGTGTTTTCCCGAAGAAGCCATGCGTTTCTTTTTAAAGCGTATTAAGACTGTATGATTCTGAACAAAACACCAATGGCTCAAGCTCTAAGGTCAAAGATTAACAAATGGGACTTAATGAGATTGCAAAGTTTCTGTAATGCTAAGGACATTGTCAAGAAAACAAAATGGCAGCCAACAGAATGTGAAAAGATCTTTACCAACTCCACATCAGATAGAGGCCTAATATCTAAGGTATACAAAGAACTCAAAAAGCTAGACACCAGAGAATCAAATAACCCTATTAAAAAATGGGGTACAGAGCTAAACAAAACGTTCTCAGTTGAGGAATATCGAATGGCTGAGAAATATCTGAGGAAGTGCTAGACATCCTTAGCCATCAGGGAAATGCAAATCAAAACAACCCTGAGATTCCACCTCACACCAGTCAGATTGGCCAAGATCCAAAACTCAGATGACAACAGATGCTGGCGAGGTTGCAGAGAAAGAGGAACCCTTCTCCACTGTTGGTGGGGTTGCAAACCACTCTGGAAATCAGTCTGGCGATACCTCAGAAATTGGACATAATACTACCTGAAGACCCAGCTATTCCACTTCTGGGCATATACCCCAGAGACACCTTAGTACACAACAAAGATATATGCACCACAATGTTCATAGCAGCTCTATTTATAATAGCCAGAAGCTGGAAAGAACCCAGGTGTCCTTCAGAAGATAAATGGATACAAAAATTGTGGTACATTTACACAATGGAATACTACTCAGCCACCAGAAACAATGACTTGACCAAATTCTTAAGAAAATGGCTGCATCTAGAGAATATCATTCTGAGTGAGATAACCCAGTCACAAAAGAACAGACATAATATGCAGTCACTGATAATGGGATGCTAACCTCAGAGGCTCACACTGCCCCAGAAACAACTCACAGACTGTATGAAGTCCAAGAAATAAAGAAAACAAAACAAAACAAAACAAAAAAATCTCTATATAACAAGAAAACTTTGACTATTTCCATGTTACATTTTGTTTTACATGTACTTTATGCTCATTGTAACTATTAAGTTTTCAATGCATACTATCAAACCTTTAAAAAAATCAAGTACTGACTAAAAAATATATTCATACAGTTTTATGTAAAAATTATTTTAAAATCTGAAAAAAGTACTGACAAAAATGTATAATTTTATGCAAACAATGCTTAAAATCTGTACATTTATCTTTGTTTTGTAAAATAAAGTTGTTAAAAAAAAAGCAATTATATCATACCACGAAGGCTTGTGCTAGATGCATTGTATCTAAGGGAAACATTTGGTAAGATGCTCACAATAGAAGTTAGGTTGTGATAATGCCAATGTTAAAAATGATTTTGTCTCCTTTATAGCTTAAGATTTTCACAATAAAATGAAATAAACAAAATTAAAGTAAAAAAAAATAAAAAAAGACTGTGTGATAATTATTAGTTCTATGATCACAAGCATTATATACATCTATAAAACTTTTTATAAATTTTCTTTTAGAAATTTTTAGGCTTGAAATTGTATATATAGATATTAGAAACATTTAAACTATAACCTGTTTTCTTTACAAGCATGCACACAAACCTGACCTTTTATCTATATACTAGGGATCAAACTCAGGTCTTTATGATCGAATGACTAGCACTTTACCAACTGGCCTATCTCTCCTCACCTTTGGTTTGCTGTTCTGTAATAAATTTGTAGTCAGAACAACTGAGAGAAATTTTAGTACTTTGGTTTAAGTAGCATCTGAAAACCCCAAACTATAACCAAGTGAAAATATTTCTTTCTAAAATCATGACACTGTTAATTACACTGGTCCCATATTAATGCAGCATTGAAATTCCTTCATTTTAGATAATGCATAAATAAGACCCATCATTAAACTATATACCTTTTTTTGTTTTGCTTGCTTTAATAAAGCAGGTACTCTTTAGACACATGATCAGGTTGAGTTTCCTTTTTAGGGAAAAGAGGTAGTGCCTAGACAAAATGTTTCTGTGCTTTATGAGCACAGTCATATTCGAGATAAGCATCAGACCTGCAACCTCTCTTCCATTCCCTCCTAACATCATTAGCAGTCTGTTCTGTACCTACTCTACCTGACATTTTACAATGCTGTGTGCACAAAATTCCTGTCAGAGCAAAACACCTGCCCTGGTCCATCTGCTCTTTGAAGTCAAAGCCCAGGTAAATCACTAGAGTTCACATTAAGAGGGTCTAGTTTTCATCCTTCCCTAAGTGAATGTCACAGGAAAATAAAGTTCACTTTGCCTTCTTCACTGGATCTTAACTCAGGAACTGTGATTGTTGATCTTCACTGCCAACTTGATTAGACTTAGAATCACCCATAGAAAAATGCTTTCTAGACATTTCTATGTAAGACTTTCCAAAAAGTTTAACAGAGAAAGACCCACCTGAATGTGGGCAGCACCATTCCATAGATCTGAGGTCCTACACCGACTAAAAGGAGGGAAAGGGAAAGCTAACTGAGCACCAGCTTTTCTTTCCCTTTCTCCATTTTTCTGCTCCTATCTGAATCCAACATAACCAGTGATTCACAGTATTACTGCTAAGTCTTTCCTCCCACACTGGACTGTAACTATCAAACTATGATTCAAAATACACCTTATAGTCAGGGGGCCGGCATGAGTCTGACCTAGGTCTCTGAAATATGTTATGGTTGTCAGCTTGGTTTTCTTGTGGGATTACTAACACTGGGAGTAAGGGTGTCTGACTATTTTGCCTGCTCTTAGGTAGAGCCCTTTTTCACCTAGGCTTATTATAACTTGTTTGGCTGGTATCCTGGAAGGGGTGACAGCTTCTCTTTTCCAAATGGAAATGGATCTGGGGGAGAAGGGAATGAGGAACAAGGAACTGGGAGGAGTGAAGGGAGGGGAAACGGAATGAGATGTGATACATGAGGAAGAATAAATATTTTTTTTAAGAAGAGAGAAACCTTTTTAAGTTGCTTTTGTCAAGATATACAAAACTGTAATACATATCCACTTTTAAAGAATTTTTATTTCAATTTGTGCCCTTCAAAGATACTTAGCAGAAAAAAACAAAAACAAACAAGCAAACAAACAAATTTAGTGGACCATTGCTGCAAAAACCTATAAAAGTTTATTGGAATTGGGAGACTATAGGTTTCCCTTTGGCTACTCATTTCCAAAATATATATTATTTCTACCATACCTAGGTTAAATTACAACCACTTTTATCTGAAACTTCAGTCAATCGATAAACTATCAGATTAAAATCTGTATTTGTAAAACTTAAATAATTTTGAATAAGAAAAAACAAAATCACTACAAATTTTGCTTTACAAGTTATATTTCAGGAAGATCAAGGTAGAATAAAGTCTCTCCACTAGAATAGAACAGAAAAAAACAAATAATTAACCAGAACTGGTTTCTCTCTTTTAAACTTTTAATGGGATTATGGAAATGCAATTTTTAATCAGTGTTTTTGAAGTGCTACCCTGAACCCATTTACAATTTTTTTCTTTGACACTCACATTGGGAATCATTAACAAACCTGTCATAATGTCAAATAACTGATGCCTGGTTGGCACACCAATAACTGAGTCACTGCATTAATACTTCATCCTAAAGACAGGAGAATACAAAGCCACCAATTGGGTCCCGTCATTTCCATGAAAATAGCATAACTGGTTCAGCTGTCTTTGCAAATCAAAGTTATCTGCTTCAACAAAATGTCAAAGACCTATTACTGATGATATATCATTACCACAGTAGATAGAGAGGTAGATTCAGATACATTTGAAGTCTTAACTCAAAAAGATGAGAACTGGAAAAGTAAACTGTATAAAGGGCTCTCTTATGTAAACAAGGTCAACTTCTAATTTCAAGTTATAGTAGGATGTTGTTAATTAACTGCAACCATAGGAAAAATTCAACAGGATCTTTTCCTCTGGTACCTTTTATAAACAGCAACTTATGTTAATCCTTAGAAATTTTCTAAAGTGAGTTGCTAAAGGTTATAGAAATTGTATAAAATTGTACTCATAAGGTCAAGTCAGGTGGATCCCAGAGTTCAAGGTCAGCCTGGTCAACAAATGCTAGGCAAGCCAGGGATACACAGAGAAACCCTGTCTGGAAAAAACACATGACTTAAAAAAAATACTGACAAACTGTAAGAGGTCACTTTATATTTGAATCTTACAAAATCTCAGATTACAGAATGATCAATATTTTATTTTGAAAATATGCATATCATACAGACTAGCCACCAGGTTTAAAGAGATAGCTGATGTCATCTCTGGGGAAGGGGTCAGAAAAGTGAGAAGATGCCATCATTACTCCTTGAAATATTAGTCCAAATTGCCTGTGTTAGCTACCGCTGTTACAATCATTTAATAACTAGTTGAAAAAGCGATTCAGTCTACAGTGAGGTTGTAGGGCTGTGATTATATACCAACAGAAAATGAGGGAAAAAATTGTCCTAATTGTACTTTTGGTTGGAACAGCATAATCAAACTCAAATGATTCAAACTGAGAAAAGGGAGCAGAAAGGAGCTGATTTCTAAATTAGTATCTTTTTAAAATCCTCAAGATAAACAATTACAGAGATAAATAAAAATATTTCAGTGTCTTCCCACTCAGATAATATTGTTAATTTTGCAACCAAAAACTAAATACCTCAAATGAGAGATCATCTAGTAATTGCTGACTTTTGCAAGAAATACTGGGAAAAACAGTATTTCTAAATTGTTTTAAACATGTAAGTAAATACAAGATACATAGATTTGATCATATTCCTAAAAGTTTTGATTTATATTATGTAACAAAAAAGTTTTTTTAAAAAAAATCTCTGGAATCTGTGATATTGCTGAAAAGTAGTTTCTTATTTAGATTTTAAAAAATGTCATTACAGGTATAACCCAATAATTGAGTAATATATCTTTTGAGACAATTCAGGGGCATTCACACACACACACACACACACACACACACACACGCACACGCACACGCACACGCACTCACGCCACTCCAGAGCCCTAATTTGTATAATTATGAAAAACTTAAGTTTCATTTAAGGAAAAGAGAAAAGTTTGGTAAGTAGTAAAATATCAGGTGCTAGCATGGGGCATGCTGTTTTGAAATACTGGTTAAATAGGCACCATGTGCAAATATCAAACCAATAGTTAGGTAGAGTAACACGTTCAGAGAAGAATATAAAACAAGAGCTGAAAAATCAAAGGTCTCTAGGTAACAGGGATAAACTGACAAAAATCCAGAATATAGATATGAGAAAAAGTACTTTCACACATAGCCAATGGAGGTACAAGTTGGTACATCTTTCTGAAAGACATGGCAATATTTGTAACAACAGAATATTATTACTTATAAACTCCAACTGAAAAAGTTCTTCTAAATTAACATTCATACAAATGTAATATGTTTATCATAGCACTATTTATAAGGAATTTAGATGTCCTGCTACAGAAAACTGATTAAACAATGAAACATATTTTCCATTACTTGTGCACAATGCTGGAAAACATGTTGCTGAGCAAAACCCAAGAAGCCTAATTGGTATACAGTACTATTTATGAATTAGGTTTTTTATTCTTACAAAGACATATAAAATATATTCAAAGTGTGCTTATCTCTAGGTGTTAAGACAATAAAAACTCTTACTCAACTTGTATATCTCCTATTGAGATAGTTTTTAAAAACAATAAAACCAAGCTTTTAAAAAAAAATCAACAAAGTGTGGGGTGGAAAGATACCTCAGTCAATAATGTGCTTTCCCTAAAGGATGAAGACCAGATCACCTAGCCCTACACAAAAAAAGCTGAGTGTGGTTGTCTACACTAGTAAGCCCAGAACTGTGGAGATGGGCACAGGTAAATCTTGTGGGCTGACTTATGGAACAGTTTAGTCAATTTGGTAGATTCTAAGCCAATAAGATCCTGCTTTACAAAATAAGGTGGACAGTATAGTGAGAATTTTGGTTCCCACAGAAATGGGAGTATGTTTTCATTTTAATCCCAGATGTGGAATATGGGGTTACTTCAAATTGTCCACAGCAGCTGACTATGATAGGCCACATGCAGGGGCACAATTTAGCTAGTGGCAGTTAGTTTCTGCAATTGTGTGACATTTGGAATTCTGGGGACTTTTCAGAGGGTATACAGATGGTAGGGCCCCAAGAGGCAGTGTGGGCTTTTGGTTAGTTGCTGTTGGTCACAGTTTGTTAAGCAGCTGTACACAAAAAAACAACAAGAAGAAATTAGATATCCTGACAGCAAAGATCAAACTTTCCCCAAGGACCTCAATCAGCAGGAAGTAACCTAAGGATAGCACCCCCCCCCCTTTCCTTCTAACCCATTTTTCCCTCTCTCCTATCTAGTGTAAAGGGTTTGAAAGGGTAGAAGAAAGGAAGTAGAAAAGGATGAAAGAAAGAAGAACCTACAAAATAGCTGAAGACCAGGTATAAGGTGCTGCACATGTTAATTTCTGATGTTGTGATAAAATACTGACATCCCTACACACACACACACACACACCATAAAGAAAATGCTTTTGCTTTTTTTTTTTTTTTTTTTTGGCTTACAGATACAGAGGGGGAATATTCATCATGGCAGAAAAGACTGACAAACAGGCATGGGAGGCATGGGAGGCATAACAGGAGGAGCAGAAAGCTAGCCAACCACATTGAAACTGCACTCAGGAAGAAGAGGGCGAAACTAGGCTATGGGGCTACGTTACATAACCTCAAGAACCAACCCCAGTGATGTACTTCCTTTAATTCCCCTCCTAACTAAAAGTTCCATAATGCTACCAAAGCACAGCACGATTAACAGACCATCTGCTCAAATACATAAGCCTATGGGGGACTCTTCTCTCTCAAACTACACTCAAGGTGACTTCTGGCCTGCACATTCATGCTCATATACTGCACATTCATGCTCATATACACCTGAATGCATGCACATACTTGCACTCAATATAAACCAATAATATGTTTTTCCTGTTTTCTTAAACTGCTTAAAACTTTTTTAAAAGATCATAGAATATAAACTTAAGGTAAACAAACAAAAATCCAAATACTACTAACTTGGCTAAGTATATATGGTCTTCAAAATTTAGGTCTGTGTAACTAAGACTACACTGTGAAAGCTGAGCATGATTTCAGACTATAGTATTCAAGTTTGACTGTCCTAAGCCTGCAATTTGATCACTAAAAAGAAGACAAGCCTTTAACAGGTCATTTAAAGAATTGGTTCAGAGGCTAGAGAGGCAGTTCATGGGTTAAGAGCACTGGCTGCTCTTCCAGAGGTCCTGAGTTCAATCCCCAGCAACAACATCTTGGCTCACAACCATCTGTAATGGGATCTGATGCCCTCTTCTGGTGCGTCTGAAAGCAACTACAGAGTACTCACATACAACAAGAACCATCTAACACTGTGGACTACTGAGGGGAACCAAGGAACCCCCGAGTGCGTGAAGTTCTAAGTCAATGTGTGCTGTTGACATGGGCATAGGGTGTCATGTGCCAGAGCAAAACCCATGGGAAACTCCAAAGCCTCACTCATCTCTGGGGTGAGGCTTAGAGCAACAGCAAGCCTTCTTCAGAATCATGTGCAGATGGCACTGTGTGCAAAAATTGCGTGCCGTAGCTTTCTCCCTGGATATGTACAGCCTGAACACCGCTCCCTGCAGAGACTATTCCCACTGAGATTAGCTAAACCTTGATCCAGCTGTACACAAGAAACCCTGTCTCCCTCTCTCTGTAGATTCGTGCTACACATGGCAGACTACCAAGACAAGAACAGAAGAGGGGCGACAGACAAGCACAGGATACATTTAGTCACAATCCATTTAATATTGGCAGTAGAAACACTATCATAGGAAAAGCAGAAAATCAGATTGGTGAAATAGGAAGTAGACTCATGAAACACTAAGCCTGAAAAATTAACCAAAAATTGCAAAGTACTGTGGTTCAAACTTCTAAAGTATCTATGAAGAAGTAAGCTAAATAAATAAATAAATAAACAAACAAACAAACAAATAAATAAAGTATATGGAGAAAACTTCAAAGTATTAAAAAGAAATGTAATTTTTCAGTTGAAATGTCAACTGTATCCCCCCCCAAAAAAAAACAATAAAATCATATTAAATTATTTTGTTTTCTTAGGAGGAGGTTGGGGAGAGATATCTCTGAGCTTCTTCCTCCAAAGAGCAAATATTATTTAAATGTTCAGTCAAGAGAGTATAAGATAACTCCATGTCTGGTGAAAAAAAGAATGTGATCTCTTTACTTCATGTGTTTGTCAACAAAAGACTTCCAGGCTTTTTGATAATGGTGGTGGCTGTAAATAAATGAACACACACACACACAAACACACACACACACACACACACACACACACACACCTCTCTTCTTTCTGAGTACAATGAAATAAGAAACATGAACCCATGTTTAAGTAAAACAAAAACATTTAAAAAATTTTTGCTAACAAATATAACATTAATAATGTTAAAAATAGGAGTCACATTAGAAAAATACACACAAATAATAATAGTAGCAACAGATACAGGGTTGAGCTACAAAAAAGTTACTGCTTTACAGAGTGAATGGAACAGAACCTGATGGGAAAGTCTATTCTAAGTTCAAGCAAAGATGACTGATGCTTTCCTGCTCTGAAAGCTCCTATACATCAATGGTCGTATCATCTGGCTGCTGCCATCACGGAGGACACTCACAGTTCTAAATACTGTAAAAACAAACACAGACAGGCCTGGCTCACAATGTCTCATGCTAGGGTTTTTCTACAGGACAGAAGTAATGTCATTCATTAAAACCCCACTTTAAATTTTGTTCCTTTCAGAGGCTAGTGACAGGCAGTATATCCGTATATGCTCTTGATGCCAGGCAGCTGTGGAGTCAGTGAGCTGGAATTGCCAGTCAGCCATGTAACTAAAAGGTAAAAATGTGATATTCTGTGCAGTTAAATTATGTTTTGATATCAGATGGCTTAAGTGAATAATATTTCAAGCTTTCAATAAGTTTACATCAAAAGTGTCTAATTTGCTAAATTTTAAATTCAAAAGTAAAATAAAGTCAACTTTTTGCTACTTTTTAAAAGGGACTAGAAAAACTTTTTTGTAGTACTATTGATTTGAATATTATAGGTAAGCCTTACATTAATATATTTTATTACTTAATTCTTAGTAAACACTGAATTATGCATGAAAGTTCATTTGGAGAAGTTCCAGTTTGGTTTTTTGATTCAGCTGTGTTCATTTCAGGAGTTAATGCTATAATGTTTTTAAATCATCAAAACGTTCTTTGAACACAGTCATGCCTCTGCGGTACCACAAATTCCTGCATATAAAAAAATTCCAAAAAAAAAACAATGGCAGATATGTGCTATTTCTCTTTTTTATGTTATTTCTTTCCCAGTAGGTTTTCAGTAAGTTGATCAAACACAAAACTATGGGCAGACAGCTAGAATTACCCTTCAAAATGAGCAACAAAACATAAGGCCTTAAAGCTCCTATTTAGAGAACAAGAGAAACGAAGGTCAGTAACAACTAAAAGTCATAAAGAAATGAACTTTACATTAAAAAATGATTAAGAATTTGGAAAGTGCTAACAAAGGACGCCAATCTTCCTAGGAGAAGCTTGAAAAGCCAGGCTTGCTTGAGTGCCTGCTCACGAGCTGGCAGACCAAAGAGCACTGATGCTCAGCATCATATTATGTATTTTTAAAAATTTTTACAATTTTTTAAACAATGTATATTAAGAACTTTATTTTCTGAAGTAAATATTTTAGACAATATTTTTGTAATAAATAGTTCATTGTTAAATTCAATTTATTTTAGTTCATCTTGTTCTACTAATTACTTCATAGTTGCTGCTAAAAATTATTGCCATACAAAAGAATAATATATGACATATATGAGGCATGCTACTATGCACTGCCAAATAATCAGACTAGCACAGAAGATAATGACAGCCATAGGCATTGCTGGAGGCTAAATGTCAGCATCTGCCTCCTCCTACCTCCAAATTTATATGCTGCAATGTAATGCCCAGTAAAACAGTATTAAGAGGCGATTTGCCTCCATAAATGAGAATCCATCTTCTAAGGGCACAGCACTCCCTCTCCTCCAATAATCTTCAATGAAGAAGGAAATAAGCCCTCTCCAGACATCAAACTTTCTAGGGATTGACCTTGAACTTCTCAGTCACTGAAAATGTGAGAACTCAGTTTGACAGGATCTACTCAGTTTGTTTGTTTGTTTATTATCAGTATCTTTAATGACCTAAAGTAATTGGACAATAACAACAGAAATATTGAGAAGTTCAACAGGAAATTAATAAAAATAATTAACAAGGTTAGAGATGATAAAAAGGAGTGAGGCAGAGGATAAAAACATAAAACAGAAGGAAATTGTCTACATTCATGCAAAAAATATTTTAAGAAAATATATTTTTATATTTTTAAGAAAATAAAACTACTCATGAAATGACTCAGCAGGTAAAGTGCTTGCCATGAAAGTCTGGCAACTTGAGTTCAACCTATAGAAACCATATAAAGGGGGAAAGAAATATTCAATTCCACTAAGTTGTCCTCTAAGCTCTACATGCATACCATAGCACACTTGCATCTACACTCATACATATCACACACACACACACACACACACACACACACACACACACACACACACACAATGGAAAGAAGAACAGAATTAGCAATCTCCAATAAAATAATCTAAAGCCACCAAGAGATTAACTGGAAATACACTTCAGTGGTAAAGTGCTTGCCTAACATTTGCAAAGTTCTTGGTTAAAACCCCAGTACCACAACTTGTTCAAGTAGCACATGCATGTAATTCAGCAAGGAGAAGCAGGGGGAATCACAATTTCCAAGCCAGCTTCAATGAGGAAATTTCCTCAGCTAGACAGAGTTCTAGGCTATCTTGAGTTCCAGAGTGAACCTGTATCCAAACAAAGTAAAACAACATCTGTGTATTACTTCTTAAGTTCAAAGAAAAAAGTGTATCAGTTAGACAGTACTAAAGATCAAACACTAAGGCTTGTAGTGGGACAGCCAGTCAAGACAGCCTCTTAGTGGGCTAGTATCCAATATATACAAAAGAACTCAAGAAGCTAGACTCTATAGAATCAAATAATTCTATAAAAAATGGGGTACAGAGCTAAACAAAGAATTTTCAACTAAGGAATATTGAATGGCTGAGAAGCACCTAAAGAAATGCTCAACATCCCTAGTCATCAGGGAAATGCAAATTAAAAGAACCCTAAAGTTCCACCTCACACCAGTCAGAATGGCTAAGATCAAAAACTCAGGTGACAGCAGACACCGGCAAGGATGCAGAGAAAGAGGAACACTCCTCCACTGTTGGTGGGGTTGTAAGCTGGTACAACCACTCTGGAAATCAGTCTGGCAGTTCCTCAAAAAATTGGACATAGTCCTACCTGAAGACCCAGCTATTCCATTCCTGGGCATATACCCCAAAGATGCTCCAACATATAACAAGGACATATGTTCCACCATGTTCATAGCAGCCTTATTTATAATAGCCAGAAGCTGGAAAGAACCCAGATCCCCTTCAGTAGATGAATGGATAAAAAAAGCATGGTACATTTACACAGTGGAGTACTACTCAGCTATTAGAAACAATGACTTCATGAAATTCCTAGGCAAATGGATGGAACTAAAAGCTATCATCCTGAGTGAGTTAACCCAGTCACAAAACAACACACATGGTATGCATGTTGATACTAGTCCCAGAAAGCTCTGAATACCCAAGAAACAATTCACAGACATTATGAAGCTCAAAAAGAAGGAAAGCCAAAATAAGGATGCCTCAGTCCTTCTTAGGAGTGAGAACAAAACACTCATGGGAGGAAATGCAAGGTTAAATAGAGAAACAGGGATTGAAGAAAAGATCACTCAGAAGCGGCCTCACCTTGGGATCCACCACATATGCAGTCACCAAATCCAAGTACTATAGCTGATCCTAAGAATTACTTACTGGCAGAAACCAGATACAGATGCCTCCTCAGACTATGTTAGAGTCATACAGATACAGCTGAGCATGCTTGCAGCTAAACATTGGTCTGAACTCGGGGACCCCAATGAGGGTGCTAAAGAAAGGACCAAAGGAGCTGAAAGGGGTTGCAACCTCATGGGAAGAACATTATCAACCAACCAAACCCTCCAAAACTCCCATGGACTAAAACACCAAACTTTGTGCATACTTTAAGAGACCTAACGATCCAGTTGCATGTGTAGCTGAAGATAGCAGTGTCCGGCATCAATGTGAGAAGAGGTTTTTGGCCCAGAAAGGGCATGTTTTCCCAATGTAGGGGAATGCCAAGGTGATGTGGTGGAGAAGGTGATTAGGAGGGAGTGCACCTTTGTGAAGGCAAATAGAGGGGGAGGAGAGATGGGAGCAGGGGCAGGGTAAAGGAATAACACCTCAAATATAAATAGAGTATCTAATAAAAAATTATGGAAAAAAAGACAGCCTCTTAGTCTGATACAATAAAAAGTTTACAATATTGCCACAGTGCATTACTTTTGATTTTATTTTACACATATATAGGTTTTCTTCCTAGTGCCCAATGTCATCACAGGCCAGGAGAGGGTGTCAGGGCTCCTAGAACTGGAGTTCTAGACAGTTTTGAGCTGCCAGGTAGGTAGTAGAAATAAAAATTCAGGTTCTCTGGAGGAGCAGCCAGTGCTCTTAACCACTGAGCCATCACTCTAGCACCTTTGATGTATTCTTGACAAAAGTGTCTAATTTGAATATAGCACTAAGCCTTTAAATGCATGCTATAGGTTATATAACTTGTAAAATAAAGAAGCAAGATAAATGATACCATGAAACTACAGAACAGAATTTAGAAAATGGCTATTAAGAAGTCTGTAATTCCCTCAAAAGAAAAAAGTGAATGTGTAAGCGTGTATGTGTAAAAATGTACCAGAATAAGAGATTAAAGAGGTGGCAATGTGTATGTATACACATAAACACTCCTTGAGATAATTGTGAAAACTGAATATGGAGTTTGGCTAGCAGTTGATATTAAGAAGTTACTGTCAACTTTCTCAGGTCGAACAATGGTATAATAGGAAATGCTAAAATTTTAAGGATAGATTGTCATAAAATTTGCAATTTACTTTGAACTTACTTGGTGGAAAACATTTGCATATAAACATAGAATCTATGTGGTATTTTATGAATATTTAATGTCCTTTCCCAATTAAGCATATTTGACTTTTTATAAAAAATTAAAATATAAAAACTTTTAGTTAACAGCAACAAATTCAAGTAATACGTACCTAACAGGACACATTATATAAAAAGATTTCAGAACCTATTCTGTTATTCACTACCATTCTGCCAATTAGGAAACAATTTTATTTTGTTTGTTTGTTTATTTCAGACAGAGTCATAAAAGAGGAAAGTTAAACAATGTCTCCTTATGCCAAGCAAATGTCTTTCCCATAGTTTTGAAATTTCTAGGTAGGCAAAATAATGTCCCCTCCATTAGGCTGTCCTTTGACCTCACTCCAGACTAACATAAACAAACTTGTACTGAAGGATGAACATCTAAAGATGAATATTTAAAATCTCCACTTAACACCAATTTTTATGTCTTCAACTAATTTTCACAACAGAAAAATGGATACAGAAAATGTAGTTCACTTACAGAATGAACTACTACTCAGTTATTAAGAACAAGGACATCCTAAGTTTTTCAGACAAATGGATGGAACTAGAAAATATCATCCTGAGTGAGGTAACTCAGACCCAAAAGGACATGCATGGTATGTACTCACTAATAAGTGGATATTAACAACAACAACAAATACAGAATACCCAAGATTCAATGCACAGAACTCAAAAAGGTCAACAAGCTGAAGAGCCCACGTGAGGATGCCTCAGTCCCACTTGGGAGGGAGAAGAAAGCAACCACAAAGGATGAAGGAGGGAGGGACCTGAGAGGAAAAGGAGAAAGGGACATGGGGGAAGAGGGGAACATGATCTGGTACTGGGTCTGGGAGAAGGAAGGACTGAAGCCCTGAGGGCCAGCGGAAAGAATGGAAACAGGCAATCTCAGGAGGTAGAAGGTTGAGAGATGAAAGACTCTCAGGACTCAAAGGGAGGGACCCTAGATGAAATGCCCTACAGTAGGGAGAGGAACTTGTAAAGCCTACCTCCAGCAGAAAGATAGGGCATCAAGTGAGGGAGGGGGTTGCTATCTCACATCAAAACTCTAACTGTTCCTGGCTGAAAGAACTGCAGGGATGGAAATGGAGAACAGCCTGAGGAAAAGAAGGTCCACTGATAGGCTTAAAGTGGGATCCAGCTCAAGGGGAGGCCCCAAGGCCTGACACTATTACTGAGGCTATGGAGAGCTCACAAAAAGGGACCTGTCATGACTTCCCTCTGAAAGACCCAACAAGCAGCTGAAAGAGTCAGAGGCAGATATTTGTACCCAACCAATGAACAGAAGCTGCTGGCCCCTGTGTAGGGAAAAGCTGGAAGAAGTGAGAAGGAGGGTGACCCTGTAGGGGGACCAGCAGTCTCAATTAACCTGGACCCCTGAGATCTCTCAGACACTGGATCAGCAACCAATCAGAATACATCAGTTGATATGAGGACCCCAACACATACATATACAGCAGAGGAATGCCTACACCTAACTCTGAAGAGACTGGAGGTCCCAGAGAGTTTAGAGGTCTGGTAGAGTGGGGTGGGGCACCCTCATGGAGACTGGGAGTAGGGTCTGGAAGAAGTATGGGATGTGAAACAGTCAAGAGGGTGGACCAATAGGGGGATAAAATCTAGATTTAAAAAAAATAGGAAGGGAGGGAGGAAGGAAGGAAGGAAGGAAGGAAGGAAGGAAGGAAGGAAGGAAGGAAGGAAGGAAGGAAGGAAGGAAAAAAATACATAATACAGTGTTAACTGTTACTCCACTGTGCAGTAAGAATATTAAACTTATCCCTCCATCTACGTTTAAAACTGTACCCACAGACCATCCTTTCCCAAAACCTCTAGAAACATCTTTAAAATGTTATTACATTTATTTACCCATATACATTTAATATGTATGTGCACACATGAGTGTGTACGCCTGTGTGCATGTGTGTGGGTACAGACACATGTACCATGGCTTGTATCTGGAGATAGGGGACAGTTTGCAGAAATGATTCCTCTTCTTCTACCAGAGATTAAATTTAGGTCATCAGCACTGGCAGTAAACACCTTTACCCACTGAGCCATCTTGCTGGCCCTGATTCTCAAGTTCTTAGAGTGAATCATAAGGTATTTGTCTGTTTACCTTAATTTTAAACTGGTATGATGTACATTTAAAGATAATACAGACTTTATGAATTACTGAATGTGTTCTTTATTTGAGAGAGCATATCTATTCTCACATCTTACTTACCATTTATATCCAAATAATTCTGGAAACAATTGGCCTAACTTTTGCTTACTGAGTATTTCTATATGGAAAAATTCTTCAGTCACAAATCATAATGTGAAGTCATACTTTCCCCCTTTGCAACCACCTCAAAAAGAAATCTCCATAATTTGTCTTGACTGCCAAACTACAAATCTCAGTCAACTTTGACTCTTCTCCTCACTGACATAGCAAACTGGTAATAGCAAAACTAGCCAATTACAATTTAATTCTTATAGTAGCCAACACCATTAGTGTTTATTATGTGCTAGGCACCACTCTAAGTGCTGTTTGTATATTAATTAACTTCGTACTAAAATCCTAAGATAAGCATTATTTTTCTCATTTACAGATAAGGAGAATGATACATAGATGTCAGTGAGCTTTCCACTGCTACAACAAATGATCAAGTTATAAGGAAAAAGTGTTAGTCCACATTCAGGTTTCAGTACTTGGGCATGTAGAAACATAGCATGAGGGAAGCAAGCACTAGACAAAAAAAAAAAAAAAAAACTGTTTATATCATTATTAGGGAGCAAAAGAGAGGAAAACAAGAGCCGGGGAAGACCTCTCACTAGGCTAAAACCTGTTAAATGTTCCTTTATCTCTTAATGGTCTAACCTGAGGCTAATTCTACACTTGGGTCTATGAGGAACCATTTCAGGTTTCTTTAGTTATTTACTAAAATTCATACAGCTAAGTGGCATTTGTGCTCTGAACCCTCGAGTCTATATCCCAGGTTCTTAACAAAAAGAATGTTTTAAAACACAAACACAAGCAAAAATACTCAACAAAATCCTTGCAAAGCGAATCCAAGAACACATCAAAACGATCATTCATCATGACCAAGTAGGCTTCATCCCTGGGATGCAGGGATGGTTTAACATAAGGAAATCCATCAACGTAATCCACCATATAAACAAACTCAAAGACCAAAATCACATGGTCATCTCACTAGACGCTGAGAAAGCATTTGACAAAATCCAACACCCCTTCATGTTAAAAGTCCTGGAAAGAACAGGAATCCAAGGCCCATACTTAAACATAATAAAAGCAATATACAGCAAACCAACAGCCAACATCAAACTTAATGGTGGGAAACTTGAAGCAATCCCACTAAAATCAGGGACTCGACAAGGCTGCCCACTATCCCCCTACCTATTCAACATAGTACTGGAAGTCCTGGCCGGAGCAATTAGACAGCAAAAGGAGATCAAGGGGATACAAATCGGAAAGGAAGAGATAAAAACATCACTCTTTGCCGATGACATGATAGTGTACTTGAGTGACCCCAAAAATTCTACCAGAGAACTCCTACAGCTGATAAACAAGTTCAGCAAAGTGGCTGGATACAAAATTAACTCAAACAAATCAGTAGCCTTCCTGTACTCAAAGGACAAACATGTGGAGAAAGAAATTAGGGAAAACGTACCCTTCACAATCGTTACAAAAACTATGAAATACCTTGGTGTGACTCTAACTAAGCAAGTGAAGGACCTGTATGACAAGAACTTCAAACCTCTAAAGAAAGAAATTGAGGAGTATCTCAGAAAATGGAAAGATCTCCCATGCTCAAGGATTGGAAAAATCAACATCTTAAAAATGGCCATCCTACCAAAAGCAATCTACAGATTCAATGCAATCCCCATCAAAATTCCAACCCAGTTCTTCATGGAATTGGAAAGATCAATGTGCAATTTCATATGGAATAACAAAAGACCTAGAATAGCGAAATCCATCCTCAACAACAAAAAAACAGCTGCGGGAATCACTATATCTGACCTCAAGCTATATTACAAGGCAATTGTGCTGAAAACTGCATGGTACTGGTACAGAAATAGGCATGTGGATCAATGGAATAGAATAGAAGATCCAGAAATGAGCCCTCATGTATATGGTCACCTGATTTTTGACAAAGTAACAGTAAACATTCAATGAAAAAAGGACAGCCTATTCAACAAATGGTGCTGGTCCAACTGGCACTCAGCATGCAAAAGAATGAAAATAGACTGGGACCTCCAGTCTCTTCAGAGTTAGGTGTAAGCATTCCTCTGCTGTATATGTATGTGTTGGGGTCCTCATATCAACTGATGTATTCTGATTGGTTGCTGATCCAGTGTCTGAGAGATCTCAGGGGTCCAGGTTAATTGAGACTGCTGGTCCCCCTACAGGGTCACCCTCCTTCTCACTTCTTCCAGCTTTTCCCTACACAGGGGCCAGCAGCTTCTGTTCTTATCTCCTTGTACAAAGCTCAAGTGTAAGTGGATCAAAGACCTCCACATTAAACCAGATACACTGAAACTATTAGAAGAAAAAGTAGGGAAAACCTTAAAACACATAGGTACAGGAGAAAATTTCCTGAACAAAACACCAATGGCTCAAGCTCTAAGGTCAAAGATTAACAAATGGGACTTAATGAGATTGCAAAGTTTCTGTAAGGCTAAAGACATCGTCAAGAAAACAAAACGGTAACCAACAGAATGGGAAAAGATCTTTACTAACACCACATCAGATAGAGGCCTAATATCCAAGGTGTACAAGGAACTCAAAAAGCTAGACACGAGAGAATCAAATAACCCTATTAAAAAATGGGGTACAGAGCTAAACAAAACGTTTTCAGTTGAGGAACACCGAATGGCCGAGAAACATCTGAGGAAGTGCTAGACATCCTTAGCCATCAGGGAAATGCAAATCAAAACAACCCTGAGATTCCACCTCACACCAGTCAGATTGGCCAAGATCCAAAACTCAGATGACAGCAGATGCTGGCGAGGCTGCGGAGAAAGAGTAACACTTCTCCACTGTTGGTGGGGTTGCAAGCTAATACAACCACTCTGGAAATCAGTCTGGTGATACCTCAGAAAACTGGATATAGTACTACCTGAAGACCCAGCTATTCCACTTCTGGGCATATACCCCAGAGACACTTTAATACACAACAAAGATATATGCACCACAATGTTCATAGCAGCTCTATTTATAATAGCCAGAAGCTGGAAAGAACCCAGATGTCCTTCAGAAGATGAATGGATACAAAAATTGTGGTACATATACACAATGGAATACTACTCAGTCACCAGAAACAATGACTTAACCAAATTCTTAAGAAAATGGCTGCAACTAGAGAATATCATCCTGAGTGAGATAACCCAGTCACAAAAGAACAGACATAATATGCAGTCACTGATAGTGGGATGCTAACCCCAGAGGCTTGCACTCCCCCAGAAACAACTCACATACTGTATGAAGTCCAAGAAATAAAGAAAACAAAAAAATATACATATATTTACAAAACAAGAAGACTTTGACTATTTCCATGTTGCCTTTTGTTTTGCATGTACTTTACGCTTATTGTAACTATTAGGTTTTCAATGCATACTGTCAAGCCCTTGAAAAAAATCAAGTAGTGACTAAAAAAATATATTCACATGGTTTTATGTAAAAATTATTTTAATGTCTGAAAAAACAGTAGTGACAAAAATGTATAATTTTAAGCAAAAAATGTTTAAAATCTTTACATTTATCTTTGTTTTGTAAAATAAAGTCGTTTAAAAAAAAACACAAACACACAGCAGAATTAGTAAAAGGTTCTGAACCCACAACAATTAAGTATGAACTTGAAGGTCAAACATTTAATGAGTCTAAAGTGTTCCTGGCAGCATTAGTGCATATGGTTTTACACAACCTCCCTGCAGCCTTGGTGTTGAGCACACAAGATGCTCACTTTGTGCTGTTCATGTCACATCATACAACACAAACAAACGCTTCCTGAAACCCTTCAGCTCAGAGCTGAGCCTGCTATATATGGTATGATTGTAGTGTTTTACTTTAGTACAAGTTTTTGTTCTTACAAAAGCATGATGACTGAATTACAGAAACAAAGGCTTTTAATGTTTTTCCAGCATCACTTTTCATCATATCAAATTAGAATGTATTGGAATTGTATTGTGTTAGAATATTTGCCTTTTCAAACTACTGTATGACTTTCTGACTTAAGTTTCATTTTTAAAAACCATTAAATAAAATTTGGCTTAGGATTATGAACTATGACAGTTTCTGGTGGCACTGAGCATACTTCTGCCACTTTGTGCTGTATATTTATGCAAGAGGATCTCAGTATTAGCAATTATATAATCAAAATAGCCTTTCAGTATTGCCTGGGAGTAGGGGGTCCATTCATTGACACTATCATAACTTAAAAAGGAGACTTTCACACAATACTGGAACCCTTTATGTTATACAAATGAAGGAGGATGGTCTTAAATTTCTTATAGCACAAACTCAATGTCACCAACCTTAACTTCTATCTAGAACACTACATCTACAAAAGAAAAAAAAATGAGTTTCTATATCATAAAGTTGAAAAGGACTTGGGAGAAGCTGCTGCTAGTTGCTTGAGCCATTTTTGTCATTGGGAACCCTGTTCACGTCAGCAGCATCTCCTCCAGGAACACTGGCTACACCACCTATGCTTAAGCTTGCTGCTGCCACAGGAACCACTCCAACTGCTACAGTGGTTACTTCACTCCTGAGACTCTCACTAACCACAACCAAGCAGCCTTCAGGTAGCCACATATTCTGGTGCTGAGTGACCCCAGAGTTACCAGCAGCCCCTCACAGAGGCATCTTAGTCTACCTGCCAACCATCACTCTGTATAACAGATTCTCCTCTATGCTATGTGGACGCTGAGTGTAAGTTCACTCAGTGTTTCTGATGTGGTAGTTACTGGTCCAGGAATTCTGCATATGCATGGCACCATTTGCCATGATCATCTATGGGAAGTCATGTCTGATCTCTACCTCTACAGAGATCCTGAACAGACTTAGAAAACAACCCACTGCTGAAGAGACTACATGAGGTAGGAACAAATTTCAGAGCCAATGAACTACACTAGCTCCTGAGTTCACTGCTAGTCTGCAAAGTGGCTAACTTGTCTGAGGGTGTACAGACGCCTTCTGTGCCTGTCCAGAAGTTCTTTAATGAAGGCTGGAGTGCCCAGCTAGTCAGTGAGACTGATTTGCAGTTCCCACTGTAGTTCCCACTGCTCAGGCCACTGAACGGGTTAGTACCACCACTGAGTGGTTGTAAGTTATTCTGCAGACACTGAACAAAATAAAAAGGAGGGTAGAAAAGAAACAGTTTCAAGAAATAAATTAATATTGGTTAACGCTGAAAAATAACTGAAGATGCTCCATGTCCTATAGTATAAATTTTAGTCCAATATTTAGTAATTTATGTAGAATTAATAAATATATCCATTCGTTAGTATGTAAATTTGTTTTTGCCTTTAATAAGTGGTAAAATTATATGTACATTAAAATTTGTATTGAAATGAATTTCTTTACGACTTATTGTCAGCAATTTTTTTTTAAAGCAGAGGGAGACTCTCAATATGTTGTATAGGCTATCTGGAACTTCTGTGTTCAAGTAATCCTCCTACTTCAGTTTCCTGAGAAGGGGGACTGTAAGTATCTACCACCACACCCAGTGTGACCAAACACTAAATATTTTCCCCAAACACAAAAAAACTGCTGCTATCATCTCCTAAATATTTGTCAAAGTCACTCAATTTTTCCCATTTCAACAACCACTAACGTCCTAAACTTCTTTTGCCAGATTAAGCAAATGGCATAGAACTTCCTGCTACCAGCCTCCCTCATTTTCTAATGTAGTATGGGTGCTTTTCTCATAACATAAATCTGATTATATTATACCTCTTCTCTTGAACAGAATCTCCCAATGTCATCCAGATGAATTTAAAAGCATTGAAATTCCCTCTTTATAAGGCCTCCAGCTTTCTTCTTCAGCCCCATCTACTGATATATTATAGTCTTTCTCTATACTCTATGCCCACTATAATTCTTAGGTTCCTCACCTGTTAGATTCACTCCTGTTCCTAGGGTCTTGAGCTAATTTTTCCCTTTCTTTAGAATGTTTTCCCACCAACATTTAGTCTGGTTGCCTCACCCACTTTTCTTTTCTTTTAACTAGACAAAGAATTTTATTAACCTTTTCCAAACATTATTTCCAGGCATTCCAAACATTATTCTTCAGCTTAATTTGCTTCAAAGAATGAATTAGGTATAAGCGAAAATTGAAAGAAAAAAAAAAAAAAAACTGCAGTGTCAGGAGGGAAGGGGGTTTGGGCTTAAAAATATTAGAGATCTAGATTTTATCAGATCCATAATAAACAAAATTTTTTAAAAAGCAGTCATGATATAGAATAGAAGCTCCTGTAACTTCTGCAAATATCACCTTTTTCAGAAGTTGCTTCAATTCAGTTTGCCTCATTCTTAGAAGCCTCATCAAAATTCTTCACCAGATCTGGAACTTCAGCATCCTCCTCCTCTCCAGTAGCAAGTGGTGCTTTTCCATCCACAGATTGTTTGGGCAGAGCTTCAGCCAGTCTCCTTAAACTAGTCAGACTGTCTGCACCAAGCTGGTTTAGGATTCTGGGAAGCATTTCTGTCAGTTGCTTTGTCTCAGTGTGGCCTGTAATGGTGAAGGTGTTTGCTGCTAGAGACGCCTAGACTTTAGGGTTGTTAAAATGGATCACTGTTCCTTGGTTTGTAAACACATTCAACACTAGAGATATTGTTTACCCCTAACATTTTTAAGGGTAAGTAAGGAGAACTGCAGTTTTTACCATCTGCTGTGGCTGGCTAGCTGTTCTGTGAACCACCTTCTTCTTTCTACGAGCAGTTCCTTTCCCACCAATGCGCACTTGTGCCTGCAGTTTGGCGAGTTTTTCCTGGTTCAAGATCGTTTCTTTCGTCTTTCGGAGTGGAAATGGGGCCGCGTGGGGAACTAAGGTTCAAGCTCAGGGTGTCTCGGGCAGACCAGCTGAAATAGGGCACACACACGTGGGGACACAAGATGGCAGCTAAAGGGAGACTGGAAGTAAGAGCATCTCATCCATTTTTCAAACCCACATTCATTTGTATATAAATTCCTTTCTTTGAAGATGTCTTTCTGGCCTTCAAGTTCTAAGGTATCTTGCTCTTGTTTTCTTCCCTAGCATGTCATATTCTCCTTATCATATATACTACATGCCTTACCACATTTACTACCTCTGCTGAATTATTTATTTGCTCTATTCCCTATATCCCAGACGGCACACATCAAAGCAGGATGTATACTAAATATTAAAGTTAATAAAATGCAACAGAAAAAATTATTTCAAAGCTTTTGTCAGATGTAGTAGCCTTTTGATCTAATCATATTTTCTCCTTTTAAAGCCTCATCTTCTGAAATCTATAAAAAACATTTATTTTTAATGGTTTTTCTACATTATCTAAATTATACCTATTCATTTACCTTCTCAAAACTATTTATGTTATAATAGTTAAGTGAAAACTGCAGAGAGAAAATTCAATTTTGAAAAGTTTCTACCTTCTAATCTCTACGTGCAGCTTTCAAAAGAACATTTCACAAAGCAACTGTCCTAGACTTTAAAAGTCAATGTCATAAAAAGACACTCCCTCAAAGACGGGGAGCACACAGGAAGACTAATTCATCAGACTGAGACATTAAGACAACTAAAATAAAAGTTCAATGGATCTTGGACTTTTAAAGACAGGAAGAAGATTTTTTAAAAAAAACTATAAAGGACATTTCTTGGAACAACAGGAAAAATCTGAACACGAAAAAATTATTCTTGGTATTGTAGTTATATAGGTAAAGGCACTTTCTTGTGGTAGACATGTAAGTATTGTGATGTATATAGATTATTTCCAAATATTTTCAAATTTTTTATACACATGATAAAGGAAATTTGTAGTAAGTTAAAAATAACTCTAAATCAAGGGTGGATAATTCATTTGTGTAAACTGTTATACCTCCGGGAGTCTTAAGTTCTGTGAGGTTGAAGGATATCTATGTAACCAGCCTTCATAAATATCCCAGTTATGTAGTTTCTAATGAACTCCCCTGGTTTATATTCACATGTGCTGCCACAATTTCATGCTGGAAGAATTGAGGGTGTTCTGTGTGACTCCAGAGTGTGCATACCCTGTTGTCTTCACACTTTACACATGTACCTTTCCTTTACTATAATAAATCAGAGCTCTGAGAGGAACTAAGCTGAGTTGTCTGGGAGTTGTCTCAAAAATTCACTATAATTTGAGTAGTCTGAGAGACTTCTCACAACAGTATGCTATATATAACAAATATAACCCCAGGATAATTTAAATTATTTTTAAATTATCTTTCTTCATAAAATATATAAAAGGAAATTTAATAGACATCATTAAAGTTTGTTTTTACCTGGACTGTTCTGCAAAAATTACAATCTAATGAATGTCTAATATAAACCTCCCTCACAGAACAAAAAAGCAAAAGTATTCATTAATACCTTAAGCTACAAACCAGGTCTTGGCTTCAAAAATGAAAAAAAAAATCTTAATAAGTCACATTTACACAAGCATGTACAAAGACATACATCTAAACCTACCTATAAAAACTCCAGGAGACACACCTCCAGAATAGAAACTCAAAGATTACATTGTAAAGCCAAAATTCTTGAGGTTTTTCTATTTGCACAGACAGGATGAGGGTAATTTCAGAAAGCACTCCTAACCTTGGGAAAAGAGATACATCTTATAGTAATGGGGGAAACAACTCTAACACATTACTCTAAAGAGATAAAAACCTAAGACAGTATATATTTATAAATTTGGAGACAGTATATCTTTATAAACTACTTAGGTTCTTTCTCAATTGTACATTCCTGTTTATGAATATGCTTTTAGATATTCACTGTTCTATAATAAGCATGTTTTATCTAAAATATTAAATAACATTTAGCTTAACTGATTTTTAAGTTAAACTAAAGACATCATACAATACCTATTTTATCTATCACAGGATATGTAAAAAAATTGATTCAAGTTCACAGCAAATAAATCTGTGAGCTCAAAAAAATTAGGCATTTGCCTAAACTTTAAATCTCAATATTAATGGAGGCAACAATAAAATGAGAATGGAGACATAACTGTTTTTCTAACTTAGATTAAAATGCTTCTCTATCCAATTAGGCTGTTATGCTGACAATTGAAATGATCATCCCTGTATGTACATATTTAAAAAATAAAAACACGAAGTTTCTGTCTGATATAATTTTAATTATACTGTCTTTTTCCAACTAGCAATGAGTATGAGGCTAATAGAAATTCTGTAAGAAAAGCAATTGCTTGTATAAATGCAAAACATCTGGTTAGCATTACTGAATTTAGAAAGCCATATTCTAAGAAAAGTAAGAACAGAGGGTAAAAGTTAAATTAAACACAATGAATAAAAATTGTAGCCACAAATATATTTCACTCACTTGTTTAGTTACCATGATATGTCATTGCCAAGATACAATGTTTGCACTCCTGGAGCTCATGGTAGTACTGAGGACAAGATTGATCAAATGATGTAACTGGTTTACTTTGGGTGTTGTTACAGAAGACCACCAGATAAATTTAGAAGCAAAGAGACAAACACGGTCAGTTTTAGAGGTGGTGAAAGATGTGGCATAAAGTCTTTCCTACTCGGAATGAGGCAAATGGCTACTAACTGACTTGATGAGAAAAGACATTAGTATCAATTTTGGTTTTGATCCAGCACTTAAAGCAAAATGGAAGATACCATGAGAGGAAAATAACAGGACAAAAGACCAGACATTCTGATAGAGGTACTCTAGAATGGCTCCTACATATCAACCTAACAGGAATTAAGCAACAAACAAACAATTCAGGGAAGATCAGATATTACAACAGAATTATTTCACTGTTTGACATACTACAGAAAGATGAAGATGTCCACTGATGTACAACTTTCATGTTTACTAACACCATCCTAAAGGCTTTGAATTGGTAGTGCCAATATTTAAGTGATCAGAGAAGCCATAGACATGGAGGAAGTAATCTAAGATAGCTACTAGATAGATAAGTAGATAGGAAAGGGCTCCACAATTTTAAGGCAGAGAAAATTTAGAATAAGAAAAGAACTACTTTGAACTCGATTATGCATCCTAGGTATTTCCATTAATGTTATTTATCGCTTTTAAAAAGGTTTATTTATGTGTATGAGTACACTGTAGCTGTCTTCAGACACACCAGAAGAGGACATCAGATCCCATTACAGATGGCTGTAAGCCGTCATGTTGTTGCTGGGAATTGAACTCAGGATCCCTGGAAGAGCAGCCAGTGCTCTTAACTGCTCAGCCATCTCTCCAGCCTTAATGTTATTTCCTTATTGAAACAATAGACACACATATACGGAATACAACCCCATAGAATTAGTTATTCACTGACTTGAGGCAGCTATGCTTTCCATGAAATATGTGGTGCTGTTTGGAGACTAGGGTATATTGCTGTTATGGTTCTTTTATACTCACAACAAGGTCTTACTCTATAGCCTGGGTTGGTCTTTCACTCTCCCGAATCCTGGGAGTACAATATGAATGGCTATGCTTTTTGGAAATGTCTATTTTAAGACAGTTTCTGACTTACAGAAAAACTTTGAAGGTATAACAAAGAACTGCCATGCTGCACATCAGTTCTTCCATATTATCTGAAGTGTATCTGTCACAACTGAACCAAAAATGATACATCATTGTTGTTTTTAATGTCCAGGTTTTTCTCACATATCCCAAGTTTCTACCTAAAGTTCTATTTTCTGTTCCAGGAGCCTATTTAGGATATGGCATCACATTTAACTGTTATGTCTTAAGCAAGCATCTTAGACTTTTGCTAGGGCTTGTTTTTGATGACCATGAAAACTTTTAGGAGTTATCTGATACTGTGCAGGATTGCCCTCAACTGAAGACTTTTCTGATGTTTTTCTCATGATGAACCTTGGAGTGTGTTTGGGGAGTAAGACTCCGAAAGGCATTGCTTCCTATCAAGGATATAGACTAGCAGCATGATTCATCACTGTTGGCGCTTTCGGCTGCAGCGGTATGCTGTACTTTTCTGTAGATACAGAGATGTGGGGGAGACTGTTAAAGTCTCTCATCTATGAGCGGAAGGTTAGGTTCTGCACCTTAAGGAATCTAAAGTTCCCGTGGATAGAAAATTTGTGCTGATTCTACTCTTACTTATTATCATGTCTGACTCATTTCATCAGATTAAATGTGTGGATATTTACTGCCTGCAATGGGTTATAATCCAATACTGCTATGTATATTTCTGTTGCTCAAATTCTAACTTTGGCCAGTAGAATCCTTTAGGGTGAAGGTGGGGTGATGACACCAGAGGGAGCTTCCTGGGGTAAGTGGAATGGGGACAGAACTTTCATGAGAGGGTACTGGGAGGAGAGGAAGGGATGTTAATAGGTTGTAAAGTGATTAAATAAATAATTTTTAAAAATATCAAACATGGGCTGATGATAAGTACACTAACTCAGTTTACTAGATGTCAGAAGTTATTAAAGAAGACATTTCCTTTCTGTTCTTCAGACTTTGCACTCTAGAGTCATGTTTTCTAGCCCACACATCCTGGCCGCACATTTCCTGTTCAGAATTTGGGTTTAAAGTTAAAGATGGTTAAAAGAACAGGCATGTTTCACATTACAAAGAACAGGCGTTTTATTATCTTAAAAATGTCCCCCCCAAGTAGATTTTTTTTCTTCTTTATAAAAGTAACAAACTATCTATGAGGAAAAAGAATGACAAGAACACAAAAAACTGTGGATAGCCCTCCTGAATCAATTTGCTGAAATGGTAGTACTAATTGTGCTGTTTTCAAGGCCTCAGTTTATAAGCAAATCTAAATAAAGTCTTCATATTTCACTTTTGGAAAAGTCTTTCAGTTAGCCTTAAAATACAAGATTGATATTCTCAAGAATCCACAAAGTATGGCACATTTCTAAAACTCAAACTGGTAATACAGCCTTCCCTTCTGCTGTAGGTCCTTAGTCCCACAAACATATGCACATCATTTTTAGCCATTTTGTCTTAGCCTAAGAATAACAGTTATTTTAAATGTAACATGAAGGACATTTAAATATTTCCTAAGTAAAGTTATAGAGTTTTCCCCTAAAGAAATTAAATGACTTACAAATGCTTTTTTTTTAAAATCAACAACAATAAAACCCACAGAAATCTTAATGAGAAATAGTAAAAAACAAACAAAAACCCCATATATTATTCATGTAAAACAAGGCTCAGAAATATGAACCAAGAAAGTCTAGTCTCTCCAACACTTTATGTGAGGAAATATCCAGGAGGTGTGAGGGAAATATTACAGTGATGCTATCATAACTTTAAAGTCATAATTCTCCCACTTCCACAATACATTAATAAGGGGTTAGTTCTTGATTTACGGAAGTAGTTGAAACTTCACCGTATCCATGCTGCTCTTATTTCTAGCTTGCTTCTCTTCTGAAAACAATGCCTGAAAGGTAATTTTCCCTCAATTAAAGTCTAAACTACTTAAATTATCACCCACTGTCAGCCTCAGTGCTTTTAAGAAAGCTTTCTAAAAATTAAATTTTATGAACTGGAAAGATGGCTCAGAGATTAAGAGTACTTGCTACTCTTGCAGAAGACCTGGATTTAGTTCTCACCACCCACATGGTGGCTCACAATCTCTGTAAATACAATTCAGAGGATCTGCCACCTTCTTCTGTCCTCCTCAGTCACTATATGCATGCAGTGTACATACATATATACAAGTAAATACTCATAATCATAAAATAAATCCATCTTAAAAGTTAAATTTTATAAAGCTATCTAGCCACTTGTAACTACCAAAAGAAAACTTTTAGATTATATGATCTCCTCCTTTAACTGTACATAAAAATAGGCACAGATAAAGAACTTGCCCAGTGTTGCCTAAAATGTTAATGCATAAAAATATTTTGAGAGGTATGGGGCACTTGTTGGAGATTGAATCAGGGCTACAAAAATGCTGTTCCTGTGACAGAACACATGCAGAGGCACACCCACCCCTACATGAGGCAAGCAAGCATGTACCACTATGAAAGCAAGTATGTGGTGGCGAGATGGGAGAGAAAGAGAGGTGGAATGGTTTGTGCACTATAAAGAGAAGAGGAACTACAAATGTGAGGGTGCTGACAATCAGCCTGATGAGAGTAGCCTGAGCTGCCACCTGAGGCCACAGTGATGCCTTGGCCTATGTAGCCACTGAGTGCCATATCTAGGTCTGTACTGATGTCAGCGGCCAGTATTGAAGATGGTGGTCACGTTACCACCAAAGGACATGTGGACATCCCTGATCTGGGCTGTCACCTGGAGCCAAGTTGATATCTGGTGGATGTGTAGAGCTGGCCCCACCCATCTCCTGGGCAGCACTGGAGGAGCTGGCCCAGGGGGCCTGGCCCTGGTCCTGCCCCTCACTGGCTGTAGCACTCTGCACAGTGGACAGCAGAGTAGAGCTGGCCCTGGTGGCATGGGTGCAGAGGGACAGGCCCTGCCCCTGGCCTGGGCAGTTCTAGAGAGCTAGTCCTGCTGGTGTGGGTGCAGGAGAGCTGGTTCCACCCCTCACCGGGACAAAGGGGAAAGGATGATGAACTAATCTACTCAGCTACCACCCAGACCCAGATCAAGGGCTTTCAGCTGGCCCACACCAATGTCTACTCCATCTATGAGCAGGCAAAAAGGTCGATCCTGCGGAATCAAAGCTGCAGGATCTCCATGACACGGAGCAACAACAGGATATCTGAGAGGAAGTGAGTATCCATTGCTTTAAGACAGTACAGCAGAAGCCAGAGGCCTCAAACTAGACAAATGACTCATTGAAATGAACATTTGCAAGTAGAGCTCTTTTGGGCAAAAGGGTATGCTGCTTCTACGATGACATACTTTTTTGTTTAATTTAATTTTTATTTTTATTTTCCTTTTGTGGGGGAGGTTGCAAGGGCAGGTATGGAGGGATGAAATGAGTGAGAGTGAATCAATAAAAAGTTAAAATAAATAAAATAATTTTTAAATACTGCACATGCATTTTACATGCTTAACATGTAAATCTCATAATTTATTTTTACTTTAGCCCCACTCAATATCTAATTATAAGCATTCATCCTGTATTTCAAAGATCTAAATCTAAACTAAAACATCTGGAAAAAAATAATAAAACTAACCTACCTTGACTTTATTTAATTATTTCCTGAGACCAAGTCTCACTTGCATTGCCTAGACTTACCTTAAACTGGCATACAGCTTAGACAAAGACTCATAACCCTCACACTGTAGCTCCCAAATTGTAGGTATGTGACAACCATACTCAGCTGCTAACTTGACTTCAGACAAAAGAACATTACTAAAATTTAGCCAAAACGAGGCAGATGGTCAGTGGGGACATGGGACCACTGTTAGCACTGCAGTACTCAGCCATCAAGCCATTCAAACAGGGACTGTGTACCCATTCTCTGTTCCGGGCATGAGATAGGTCCTAAGGGACAAGTAGCCTTCACATCAATGAAAAGGGTGATATTAACTTTCAGAAATATCAACATATATTCTTCAACCTCTATGCTGTACGGTGGCTTCTTTTTTCCTTCAATTCTACTTTATTTTTGGGTGTTAGAAATGGCTGCCTCATGAACATAATTTTTTAGTGCAGTGATAGGACAAATGTTAATATAGTGATTGGCAATTTTTATGCAGATGTTAGAATGAAAAAATGCAACCACCTGCCAATTCACATATTAAAAATCTTCCTTAAAAATTACTTAGAGACATAACAATGAAAGGGATGTAGCTATGACATTCATATAGTGAATACTGGAATTCAGACTTCATGCCTATGAAGAAAGGTGAAGACAATGTGTATGCTTTGTTGCTGACTAAAAGAGAAACAACAAACCAGTGGTTCTCAGGTAAAAGCTAGTAATTCTATCTGTCGTAAGCATGGAAATAATCATTCAACTGCTTCAAGTGAGAAGCTTCAAAACAGTCAACAGTTAGTAAAATACAACTATCGTCTATTCAAGCAAAACATACAAATAACTCAGACAAGGATAGATTTTGGATCACAATTTTAACAGAATACAGGTATGGAAAATTTTATAGAGAGTCAACTCAAACACTCTTTTTAGTTATGAGAAAATGTGGATTTATTAGCAGAAGAAACAGATTTAAGAATACTGAAAAGACCAAACATTTGTTTTTCTCAACAATATTTTCTACATTTACTCAAGTAAATCCATTTGAAATGTCATGAGGATAATATCTCAAATGTAAAAGGAAACAAGTTGGCCATGTCTAGGTTTAAATTTACATAAATCTGACAGAAAGTCATAGAAGGTAGATAAATAGGTAAGTAAAAAGTAGGTACGTAGACTGAACAAAAGCACCTTATCAAACACAACATTTTTTTAACAATATGCAAGAGCTTACAGTGGACAAATTTGTGTGATGTGTGCACATCCACATGTGGAGGCCAAAATTCAGTGTCTGCCTCTACTACTTGCCACATTCTGTTTCAAGTTAGAGACTCATAGAGTCTGGACTCACCAATTCAGCCTGACTAGCTGAGGAGAAACCTATACTTTGTCTCTACTCTTCCAGGGCCAGAGCTACAGACACACTACTACTCCTGCTTTTTTGTACAGGTGCTGGGGATAAAACTCAGGCCCCATTTGCAGCAAGCACTTTACCCATGAGCTACCCATCAAGCCCTAAAATGTTTGATTAAAAAACAAAACTGCATTTTTCACATTGAGAATTAGAAACCACAGTTCTAATAAGACAATAATACAGAAAACATAATAGACAATTTCTAAAAACTAATTTTTATGGCAGAATCTTCATTATAAAGCCACAAAAACAGCATGAGTAAAATTATATTATTGATATGAAATGATAATTGAATAGTATTCACTGGTAATGGGAAATAAAAATTTAGCCTTACTGCAGAAAAAGGAATTATAAGAACATAAAAATAATGATGGCATTACTCATTTTAGGTTTACTAGTGAATATTCTTAAATAGTTTTAAATTTGTATGTGATTTTGATGTTTAGGGGCTAGAAAAAAAATCTGGATCTTAAAATAGCAATTTGACAATAAAAATCCTTTTGTCAGAGAATTTTGGCAAATATGTAAGCAATATAATAATGATAGTAGTAATAGTAATAATAATAAACCATCTTCCCCAAAACTCTCTAGTTTAATCTTATGGTTGCTTAATTGAAAATGGAATAGCTTCTAAATAATACTATAATTTATTCATTTGTGTAATTTCCTCCCACTCATTTTTAAGAGAAAAAAATTTTAAACTGTTCTCCTCATAACTTATGCATAATTGTTTTTCTGTTTTGAAATAGCAGTGGCAGCATCCAACAAAGGATCCTGAAGGGTGTTTTCTCAAAAAATAAAATAAAATTTAAAAAATCAATTTCTCAGCAGAAAGAAACAATGTAGGATAAGGACAGATCAATACAGCTTAGTTATTTCCTTCTGCTCTGGTTCTAGGTTTACCTCCATTCTTGTACTAGAGAATATACTTTTTGCATACAATAAAACGTGACACAGGTCTATTTAAAGAAAGAAAAGAATTACATGTTTATTTTTCAATGATGAAAGGAATAAGGGTGTATCAGCACTCACGATGGTCCCATTTTCAACTTTCTAAATAGTAGACAAGCCGGTTTTCTCACACCTCCCAGGTTATCAGAAATAAGTACAGCTGGTTAAGAACTATAACAATCCTTCTCAAGTCCAGTTAAACAGGGTGAGTTGTGACAGCTTCAAAGTATATTTACTTATCACCTTGATGGACTTTGGAGCCTGTGGAGAAAAACAGCTAGGCTGGCCAGATACCCTAGATTGCAAATGTTTGACCAAAGGAATTAAAACACTGACATGAAAACTTTAAAAGAAAGATATTTACCCTTAATTTTTCTTTCCATCACTTCATTAAATTTATCTTTGCTTTTTTCCTTTTAGCATAAGCATTACAATGTACACTGTCTGTGTTTATATGCCATATTTCTTTTCCCTTTAACATATCTTTTCACAAATTCCCAAGAGTTGAGGAAGAACTGACATTAGGAAAGCGCTCAGTTAGTAAAGGTACCTCCTGCCAAGCCTGAAGACCTGAGTTTGATCCTTGTAACCCACATAGAAGGAAAGAACCGACTCTTAGTAGTAGTCCTCTGGTCTATATAAACATTTAAAGACGCACACATGCACACACGCATGCACACATGCAATTTAAAAATATTTTTTAAAGAGAGAACTGTTTGGAAGTTTAAATAGTAACCATTTCTTTATGTAAACAATTATAGGAAAGCAGTCTCTCCATACTTCTTTTAGTAATTAAATTTTCTTCTGTAGTCATTTAAGGAAAAACTTTACATAGAGTTGGCCAGTCATAATATCTCATTTGGGACAGTAATTATTGGCCCCAAAGAAGAGTCCATAATTCTAAAGGACCAAAGTTCTCTAATAAAATTGACATGTAAATACTGAGAGACAGTCCTCTTTTTCCACTGTGATGTCTAAACTAGGACAGTTTGCAGTCACCATATTCTTTCTTATAGATAACACATTACAGAGAAAGGTGGATTCCTTCCTTTACTCACTCATTCAATCCATGGGTCGGCAAACATGTAATATCTGCTATGCGTTAAGTACCAATCTAGTCACTTGGTAGACAATGGCTAAGAGTTTGGCAGTCATATGTTCTTAATTTTAAAAAATCTTATATTCAGAAAATGTAGTTTTCAAGTTATTTTTGTGTCTGGGAGCAGAAAATCAAGATAATATTCAAGGTAGAAAGTACAGCAAAAGGATATACCATAATGATAATGTATCATCCTAATCCCTCAAATCTTCCTTTAACATTTTTTTCAACAAAATGAAACAGAAGCAAAAAGAAACATAGGGTAGGGGGCTGTTTAGTCAAAAAGTAGAAAAGAGAATAATATGGTATGCTACACTTCAGAGTTAGGAGCTTCATCTATCTGGAGTTATTTAGGCACTGGTAGTCATCTCCTGTGCAAAAGAGGAAAAACTACTGTTGCTATCCTTTTTAAATCTTTTTTAATGGATATTGAAGACTTCATTTATGTATGTGTGTGTGTGTGTGTGTGTGTATGATGAGTACACTGTAGCTGTCTTCAGACACACCAGAAGAGGGCATCAGATCCCATTACAGATGGTCCTGAGCCACCATGTGGTTGCTGGGCATTGAACTCAGGACCTCTGGAAGAGCAGTCAGTGCTCTTAACCACTGAGCCATCTCTCCAGCCCGCACTTGTTGCTATCTTATAGGGCCATTTGAAGATGAAAATGTTTAATATACTAAAATACTTAAATAATACCTTATATGGGGCTAAAAATAAAACCTTTTTTATAAGCACCAAAATGAGCCCTAAGAAAATATAAAAACCAAAATATCTGTGGTGATATACAATTAGTTGAAGGAGGAGAGGGAAAGAGACCATCAAGTTTAAACAAATCTTAAAAAGAAAAGTCTTAGTTATAAGCCTAGCCTTCCTTTTAAATTTTCTTGTTTTTTAGTACCCTTAAAGGGTTTTGTAGAATATTGAAGATACTAAAAACACATTCAAATTATAAACTATTTGTTTTCTGTGGCTCTAAATTGGACCTAATTTAAGTATATTCATTGTTTTTCTTCTGATTCTTAAGCTCTACTATCTTTGAAATATATGGCACCTGGACTTGATATTTTTCTTACCATTGTACTAATAATTATCATCTCTTATCTTTAGTAGGGTAAGCTGGTCCTCCTTGCTTTTCCATATCCCCTAAAGTCATTTTCCACACAGCAGCCAGAATGAGCTTTCTTAAGCCCAAATGAGTTCAGCTTTCAGGGAGATCAACACGACAGCCTCTGTCCATCATGCTTCAGGGAGATCTACTCTGTTCCTACTTCTGCCCTCTTTCACCTTGTTAAAACACACTGTTTCCTTCACAGAATCTACATGATCGTTTTATTACAGAATTATTATAATAATTTACACGATTATTGTGATATCTGGATTTATTAAGGCAGAGAGCTCGTACATCTTACTTACCATTATAAGGTCTATAATAATAGCTGCCATAAAGATGCCTTACTGAACAAATAAAAGCTTAAATGAGCATAGACTAATATATTCTACAATATTGAAGTAAAATGAAAATACATACCCTCCTGCTGAAAATAATAATGAGGATGATGAGGATGATGATGATAATAATAATACAGGCAAATACTAAAGGCTTATTAATTAAGTCTGGTTTGGGGACTATTTGAATCTTGATTTTCTCCTTAAGTTCTATTCTAGTATATAATCTTTTGCAGTGACATTTTTTAAAAGATTTATTATATATGAGTATACTGTCACTGTCTTCAGACACACCAGAAGAAAGCATCAGATCCCATTACAGATGGTTGTGAGCCACCATGTGGTTGCTGGGATTTGAACTCAGGACCTCTAAAAGAGCAGTCAGTGCTCCTACCCATTGAACCATCATCTCTCCAGCCCCCTGTGTGACATCTTATCTCATGTTAACTACCTACTACTCATTTTCTATGTTGTTACATACTACTAGTAGTCTATGATCATGTAAATGTGTAGCAGTAAATACTAGAAAAAGAAACCAGCAACCCTCACTATCACTGGCATCATAGAGCTACATGGCATTTTCAGGGTATATTCATCTCAATTAACAGGACTCCAGACTCTGACCCAGAGCTCTCAAAACACCTCCATCCAAATCACTGAGTTCCCAATTTCCAACCCAGTCAGCCACCGCTGACTCTCTGGGCCCTGCGCCGATCTCTCCGCCTCCATGACTGGCTGCATCTATCTCACGGCTCTCCACTCCGGACCCTGCTCCCATTCCCAGCAACCCAATAAAATCAAACTCTAGAGGCTAGTAATTTATCAATCAGATTTTTATCAGTAAATTCTCACTCCAGGAAATGTCCACACAACAAACTCAGAGCCAACTGATATAATCTGCCCACCTAGGTAAGTCAAATGGCCCTATACTAATCCATTCCTTATAAAATATCCATAGCTATCTGAGACTATTTAAAGCCACACAGAGATGGTTCATCTTCTTCCTCCTCCATCTTGGCGTCTTCCCTTTCTTATCTCTCCTGCCTTTCCAAAACTCTGTCCCACCATACTTTTTCACTGCCCAGTCACAGGCCTTGCCTTATCTTCACCTGCATATTAACCACATAAATCTATAGAAACACATAATTAAACCCACAAAAGTTTTTTTTCTTTTTAGACATTTTTCTACATAAGACTGGTATATACTGATTTTTTTTCCTGTGTTGATTTCTTTCCTTATTCAGTGGGTCTCAGAAAGTCTATTCAACTAGCTCCAATACTGTACACATATATGAACACACAAATACAATGGCTATATAGAGAAAATTGTTGTATAAGATGCTACTCAAGAGCTATTTTAAGAAAATCTGGTGTGTATGTTAGATAATAATAGCAACATTGTAAAATTATAGAAGTTAAAAAAATTGAAGTCCAAAAGGCATATTTACAGCTAGACATAGTGGCACATTCCTTTAATCCCAGCACTTCGGAGGTTGAGGCAGAAGGAGCTCTGTGAGTTTGAGGTTAGTCTGGTCTATAAAGCAAGTTCCAGGCCAGGTTACACAGTAAGACCTGTCTCAAAAAACAAACAAACAAACAAAAAGACACATTTACAGTATTGAGAAATTTAAAATGTATCATTGCTTTCCTAAATCTCGATCAATCAATTAAGCTTTAATTATACTGTTTTATCTAGAAAATATGTTATTCAGGCCAGAAAATATAATGCATTTTATAGGAGATCTAAGAAAACTCAAACAAAATATCATGTATTTTCAAGAGTAAGTTGGCAAAAACAAAAATTACTTTTAAAAATGCTCTTGTCCTACAAATGTACTTGCTCATTAAGTACTAGATTTTCTATGGTATCCAGTGCTAGTCTAAAATGGAGCAAATATTAAGAAAATCATAAACATTTTTTTATTTTAACCAATTGAAAATTGGCTCAATATGAGTAAAAATAATAAAAATACTGGACATAAAATAAAATCATGATTATACTAAGTTACATATAATCATATGTATGTATTAATAAGTAAATCCACAGGTAAATAGAACACTAAAAAATGAGAAACTTCCTAATTACCAAAGTTTTTTTCATGAAAAAAAAGGTTCACTTCCTCAACGAAATTCTAAGCCTTAGAAATACTTGATATTGGGGAGATTGCTTACTAATCAACTCATACATGGAAATATTATTTAAGCCTGAACATGTTAAGCTTCACAGGTTAGTTGCTACTGAAATGTTTATCAACCTTTCTATCTGTTGGTGTACTTGATTCTTGTTTTAACATTTATCGCATTTTTAGACATATGTATGAAAGTGTATCTGGATGGATATATGCCACAGGTATACAGGTGCCAGAGAAAGTCAAAAGAATAGGATGCCCTGGAGCTAGAGTTACAGGTGGTTATGAGCTGTCTGACAAGATGGTGGGAATCAAATTCTGGTCTCTGTAAATGTTAGCTATTGAACCATTTCTCTGACTCATTATCCTCAAATCTAAATTGAAACCTCAAACTCAAAAAAGGAAGGAGCCTGATCTCTGCGGAGTGCGCACAGAAAGCACGCCCCCGCCCTGCCTGATCCAGGGACCAGGGACACAGATTGGATCCTCTGTTTCCACCCGGCGACACGTTGAAGCGCAGAACAGGGCTCGGAACATCTGCCACCCGGACCAGCAGTTCCTAAAGTTTTAAATACTGGTGAGTAGGAGATCTGGGCAGCCAGGGAGCAGAGAGAGATCGCTGCAGAGTGCAGACGGAAAGCGTGCCCCCGCCCTGCCTGATCCAGGGACCAGGGACACAGCATTGGAACCTCTGTTACCACCCGGCAACCTTGGGACGCAGAAGAGGGCTCGGCCCATCTGCCACCTGGACCAGTGGAGATCCAGGGACACAGACCAGATACAAGGGAAAGACAAGAACATATCACTGACAACAAGATGGCAAGAGGAAAGCGAAAGAGTATATCCCAAGAACACCAAGACAACCTGGCAACACCAGAACACAGGACTCCCATAACAGCAAACATTGGAATGCCAAACACTACAGAAAAGGAAGATGAAGACCTGAAATCATACCTCAAGATGCTGATAGAGATACTTAAACAAGAACGGGAGGAAAAGCAAAAAGAATCAGAAGCTTTTAAAAAGGAAACAAGAAAATCACTCAAAGAACTCAAAGAACTAGAGGAAAACAGAACCAAAGAGATGAAGGAAAGGAAGAGGGAATTTAAAACGGAAATTGACACAATAAAGAAAAAACTAAAAGAGATAACCCTAGAGGTAGAACACCTAAAAAAGAAATCAGGAGTCACAGAAGCAAGCATTTCCAATAGACTACAAGAGATGGAAGAGAGAATCTCGGGGGCAGAAGACAACATTGTAAACATAGACAAAACAGCCAGAGAAGATGCAAAAAACAAAAAGCTCCTAACCCAAATTGTCCAGGAAATCCAGGACACAATAAGAAGACCGAACCTAAGGATAATAGGAATAGAAGAGGGAGAAGAGCATCAACTAAGAGGCACAGTAAATATCTTCAACAAAATCGTAGAAGAAAACTTCCCTACCCTTAAGAATGAGATGACCACGAGCATAAAAGAATCTCAGTTATGAACATTGATGCAAAAATACTCAACAAAATCCTTGCAAACCGAATCCAAGAACACATCAAAACGATCATTCACCATGACCAAGTAGGCTTCATCCTTGGGATGCAGGGATGGTTTAATATAAGAAAATCCATCAATGTAATCCACCATATAAGCAAACTCAAAGAACAAAATCACATGGTCATCTCACTAGATGCTGAGAAAGCATTTGACAAAATTCAACACCCCTTCTTGTTAAAAGTCCTGGAAGAACAGGAATGCAAGGTCCATACCTAAACATAATAAAAGCAATATACAGCAAACCAACAGCCAACATCAAACTTGAAGCAATCCCACTAAAATCAGGGACTAGACAAGGCTGCCCACTCTCCCCCTACCTATTCAACATAGTACTGGAAGTCCTGGCTGGAACAATCAGACAGCAAAAGGAGATCAAGGGGATACAAATCGGAAAGGAAGAGGTAAAAACATCACTCTTTGCCGATGACATGATAGTGTATTTAACTTACCCCAACAATTCCACCAGAGAACTCCTACAGCTGATAAACAAGTTCAGCAAAGTGGCTGGATACAAAATTAACTCAAACAAATCAGTAGCCTTCCTATACTCAAAGAACAAACATGTGGAGAAAGAAATTAGGGAAAAAGTACCCTTCACAATAGTCACAAAAACTATGAAATACCTTGGTGTGACTCTAACTAAGCAAGTGAAGGACCTGTATGACAAGAACTTCAAACCTCTAAAGAAGGAAATTGAGGAAGATCTCAGAAAATGGAAAGATCTCCCATGCTCATAGATAGGAAGGATCAACATTTTAAAAATGGCCATCCTACCAAAAGCAATCTAAAGATTCAATGCAATCCCCATCAAAATTCCAACCCAGTTCTTCATTGAGTTGGAAAGATCAATGTGCAATTTCATATGGAACAACAAAAGACCCAGAATAGCGAAATCCATCCTCAACAACAAGAAAACATCTGCGGAAATCACTATCCCTGACCTCAAGCTATATTACAAGGCAACTGTGCTGAAAACTGCATGGTACTGGTACAGAAATAGGCATGTGGATCAATGAAATAGAATAGAAGATCCAGAAATGAGCCCTCACGTATATGCTCACCTGATTTTTGACAAAGGAGCCATAAACATTCAATGGAAAAAGGACAGCCTATTCAACAAATGGTGCTGGTCCAACTGGCACTCAGCATGCAGAAGAATGAAAATAGACCCTTTCTTATCTCCTTGTACAAAGCTCAAGTGTAAGTGGATCAAAGATCTCCACATTAAACCAGATACACTGAAACTATTAGAGGAGAAAGTAGGAAAAACCTTAGAACACATAGGCACAGGTGAATTTTTTCTGAACAAAACACCAATGGCTCAAGCTCTAAGGTCAAAGATTAACAAATGGGACTTAATGAGATTGCAAAGTTTCTGTAAGGCGAAGGACATTGTCAAGAAAACAAAACGGCAACCAACAGAATGGGAAAAGATCTTTACCAACTCCACATCAGATAGAGACCTAATATCCAAGGTATACAAAGAACTCAAAAAGCTAGACACCAGAGAATCAAATAACCCTATTAAAAAATGGGGTACAGAGCTAAACAAAACGTTCTCATTTGAGGAACATCGAATGGCTGAGAAACATCTGAGGAAGTGCTTGATATCCTTAGCCATCAGGGAAATGCAAATCAAAACAACCCTGAGACTCCACCTCACACCAGTCAGATTGGCCAAGATCCAAAACACATATGACAACAGATGCTGGCGAGGTTGCAGAGAAAGAGGAACACTTCTCCACTGTTGGTGGGGTTGTAAACTAATACAACCACTCTGGAAATCAGTCTGGCGATACCTCAAAAAAATTGGACATAGTACTACCTGAAGACCCAGCTATTCCACTTCTGGGCATACACCCCAGAGACATCTTAATATACAACAACGATACATGCACCACAATGTTCATAGCAGCTCTATTTATAATAGCCAGAAGCTGGAAAGAACCCAGATGTCCTTCAGTAGATGAATGGATACAAAAATTGTGGTACATATACACAATGGAATACTACTCAGCCACCAGAAACAATGACTTGACCAAATTCTTAAGAAAATGGCTGCATCTAGAGAATATCATTCTGAGTGAGATAACCCAGTCACAAAAGAACAGACATAATATGCAGTCACTGATAGTGGGATGCTAACCCCAGAGGCTTGCACTGCCCCAAAAACAACTCACAGACTGTGTGAAGTCCAAGAAAAAAAGAAAACAAAACAATACAAAAAAAAAGTTTTGCTCAATCCTTACCCACCAAGAACACATTGACAAATTCCGGGTTACACCCTGTATTACATGTACTGTTTGCTCATTGTAAAAAAAAAAAAAAAAAAAAAAAATCTTTACACACCAAGAAAACTTTGACTATTTCCAGGTTACATCTTGTTTTACATGTACTTTATACGCACTGTAACTAGTAAGATCTTAATCACACTATCAAACCTTTAAAAAAAAAAAAACCAAGTACTGACAAAAACGTATTGTATACTTTTATGCAAAAAATGCCTAAAATATACATTTATCTTTGTTTTGTAAAATAAAGTTATAAAAAAAAAAGAAAGGAGCCAAATGACTTTTCTGGAACAAAGACACTGATATAAATCTCATGTATATCAACTAGAAACTTTACCCTTGGCAAAGACAGACTTCAGCAAAATGTACATCTAAGTAGTTTCAATTAATGTAGAATACCTAATTTTAATTTTAACAATTTTTTTAACATGAGAATATTTGGAAATCATAAAATGTTATTACCAAAAAGTAACAAATTAAGGCACACTTCCTCTTTCATATTACTAGGTTAAAATATTTACAGAATGACATCAACCACTAAAAGCTTCAAAACCATGTTATATTTATCATGTTAAAGAAAAGCCTAAAAATTCTATTCCCTAAATAGGCAATTACCAGAAGCAAATACTTCTATGAATGAGAAGGTCTAATGTCAGATATTTAGATCTGTGGAGTTAGTATATAGATCAATTTTAACATGAGGGCGCTAGCCAAACTCCTTGTCTACTTCTACATATTTGTAATATTTTCTTATAAAGTTTGCTATAAATATTTGTTTACATCCCCTTCTATGTTATTAGTTTGTAAACTCCTGAGGATTACCAACTTAATATCCCTAATAACTAACACATACTTTAGTCATAAATGCATTATTCGTTTTATTTGCTAAATCAATAATGTTGCATAAGAAAATTTTAATTAGATTTAGTTGCAATTTTTATAACTTACCTTGAGCTTTATAAACTGGTATTAAAAGTAAAGGTACATGGTTAGAGAATCATGAAGACAGGGGAAGATGGGGAAGAAGAACTGTAGGACCCAGAGGGGTCAAGGACACCACAAGAAAACCTCCAGAATCAACCAACTATCCTGAGCACATAGGAACCCACAGCGACTGAACTGCCAACCAGACTGCATGCAAGGTACTGACCTAGGCCTCTGCTCATATGTAACAGTTGTGTAGCTTGGTCTTCATGTGGGAGCCCTGACAGCAGGAGCAGAGGCTGTCTCTGACCACACTGCCTGCCTTTTGATCCCTTTCCCCTAACTGGGCTGCCTCACCTAGCCTCAATAGGAGAAGATGCACCTAGCCTTACTGTAACTTAATATGTCAAGGCTGGCTAATATTGATGGGATGTCTCCCATTGTCTGAAGAAAAAGAAAAGATGGGGGTGGGGTGCTGAAAGGAGGGAGAGGAAACTGCAGTCAGGATATAAGGTAATCAAATAAACAAAATCCAGCTAGTTTAAAACACTATTAACAAACCTCATTAATTTAAATAAAATACATAAAGGTATTCAAAGCATTTTTTATTAAGAACTCTTAGGTAATCAATCAAAACTCAAAGAGGGAAAAGATTCCTAACTAAAGTGGTAAAAAGATATGCTGAGAATTTAAATGATGCCTGTATAACATAAAAACAGAACTTACAAAAGCATAAACACTAGATTACTGTAGTTTGTTTCATAAATATATAAACAGGTGGATGCTGGGAATCAAGAACAGGTACTTTGGGAATGCAGCCCATGCTTTAACCAATGAGCCATCTCTCTAGCCCCTCAGTTTTACATTTCAAAGTCATGCCCAATATACCATTTAACATGTAGGTAGTACTACTAATTAATTTAAAATTGTGGTTTTCTTTAAATAACTATTGACCTTAAATCATAAAAAAAAATTCTGTATCATTGGGCAAAACCAATGAATTCCAAAGGATTCTGGGAGCTAGAGGGATGGAGGAAACCATGAGAACTCGAACCACAGAATCAACTAAGCAGGGCCCAATGGTAGATTACTTGTCTAGCATGTACAAGGTTCTGGGTTCAAAACAAACAGAACAAACGTAGAAAAAATATTCTAAAATTTACATGGTACTACATAAGACTCAGACTAGTCATAGAAACCCTGTGCAAAACAACTTAGGAGACATACAACTAATCAATTTTAAAATATACTACAACCTACAGTAATCATAACAATATAAATAATTGGTATATTTTACACATACCAAAAAAAAAAAAAAGAATAGAGCCCAGAAATAAGTCATAGTATGTTTTATAGGCATTAAATTTTCAATAGAGCTATTAATGACATTTTTTTTAAAAGAAAAGATTGTTTTTCATTAAACAGCGTTGAAAAACAAGATATACATGTAGAAGGATGAAGTCAGATCCTTACCTCACATAATATAAAGTTCAACTCAAAGAGATTGCTGTGGTTCTCAACCTGTGGGTCACAGCCCCTTTGGCAAACTTTTATCTCTAAAAAATTTACATTATGATTCATAACAGTTACAAAATTACAGTTATGAAATAGCAATGAAAATAATTTGGTTGGGCCATCACAACATGAGGAACTGTATTAAAGGGTTGTAGCAGTAGGAAGGCTGAGAATCACTGGATTAAAGGCTTAAACATAAGACCTACAGCTGCAGCATATTTATTAAAAGGGGGGGGGGTGAATGCTTGTAGACATGGGTCTGGGCAAAAATTGTTGGCTATAACTCCCTAATTCCAGGTGAAAAGAGCAAAAATATGCAAATGACATACAAAATGAATACATAATGAAATATTAACCTTAAAAGGAATTCCTGTAATTGACAGCAACATGAATAAACATTATGCAAATAAAACCTTTTCAAAATCATTCCAAGAGTAGATTATTGTTGTCCACACTAGAAAGTAGAAAACTGCTCATGCATTCTTGCTCTCTTATCCTCTTCCTTCTTTGTCCCTTCTCTCACCATTCCCTTCCCCCACTCTCTCCACATGCTCATGGCAGGCCTCTACTCCTCTTCTCTACTCCTCCTTTCTCTCTCTCTGCCTCTGCTACCCTCTTAACTCCCCTCCCCATGCCCCGAATAAACTTTATTCTATACCAAATAAAATAAAACAAAAACTAAAGAGATGTTGCTGATGACTAGAAACAAAGTTTCAGTTCTACAGTATAAATAAACCCTAGGACTGAACTAGTTCAACTTTACTATGGCTAATATTACTATGTTGTATGCTTGAATTCTGCTAAAACCCTTAAATATTCTTTAAAATATTAGTTGCTATGTGAGGTGAAAAATAGCCCAATTAGCTTATAGAGTTTATGAATATCCCAATTAATTTATAATGGTAATCACTTCCCAAAGTATTTCATTTCTATCAACTAGAACTCAACAAAGCAGGAAAAGTAAAAGTTATATACCAAATAACATATTGTGGGTATTCTGATACTATATACAAAAGCCAGAAACAGAGAAAGGTTAAAAAAATTGATGAAAATTTATAAAAAGTCCTCTATAAAATATTTATTTCTACTTCATCTCCTAGATCTTTTAAAATAATAGAATACTCCAGGGTATTTTTGAACCTATTTTCTTTAGTTACATCTCTCAGGTTCAACAACCTCATTCAAATCAATTTTAAATGCCATCTGAACATTGAATGGTATCAAACTAAAATCTTTTATTTTATTATTTATTCTTTTAACATGTAAGGGTGTTTTAGCCTATAAATAACATGTCAGTGTACCATATGCATATCTGATACTCTCAAATGCCAGTAGAAGGTATTGAATCTCATGAAACTGGAGTTACAGTTAGTTTTGAGTTGCTATGCTGGAAATTGAACTTAAGACCTTTTAAACTATGACTCTCAGACTAAAATCTGGAGCCCAAATACTTCCCCCAAACCCAAGGTTCATAATGTTACACACACACAGGGGAGGGAGCAAGGTAGAGGAGAGAGGGAAGAGGAGAGAGAGCACTTTATATCTTAGTATACCTACCTTAAACAGCTCAATGGCTGGGCACTCCCAAACCTACACATGGCTAACATTTCCCCTCCAATATTCCTGAGTTATTACTTTACTTACTAAAATCTGTATTCCATCTCTGAAGCCCTAGACCCAATTGCCCCCAACCCCCACCCCAGGGCCACTCTTCCTCAGCTCTTACATGATTCGTATGCTCCCTCTTCTCCACCTCTCAGGACTGGACCAGATCCTTTCCTGGCATGGCAGTTCTAAATCCTTCTTCCTCTCTTGGTCCCCTTGCCTGAGAATCCTAAAATCTTGGCTCTGTCTCCCTGCCCAGCCATTGGCTGCCAGCAACTTTATTTACCAATCAGAACCAACTGGAGGCAGGGAACCTCAGCAGTTTATGTGCAGATTCTCCTGCAATTTTGGGAACTCAATTAACATAATACAAGCATTAGCCCAAATCCACAACACAAACTGGCTCATCTACATTCTCATTTGGATTTAAATTTTAAAAACAGCAAGAATTCCTGATCATATCATTCAAACCTCTTTAACAGTCTTTGTTGATGACAGCATCATCTTTCAAGCTTGCTTGCACAAAAAAAAAAAAAAAAAAAAAAAAATCTTCTGGATAATGTATTTAATCTCCTAGACATGTGCTGAAATGCACAGTACTTAGGAATCAAATCCCAGTTCTGCTGCCTACCTTCTGATGTAACCTGCATCTCAGTCACTAAAATGAAGTTGAGTGACATAGGTAAAACTCCTAGCAAAAATGGACACATACAGTAGGTGCTGAAAACCCCTATTTATTCATATGGGAAAATTAATAGTACTCCAGTAAATATTCTTCTTCCTTTTGAAAATTCAATACTTAGATTTCCAGGGCCTGTGCTACTATGTCCATGTGATTAAGTTCTGGCCAACAGGATAAGAACATGTATAACTTCCAGTGATACATTTTTGAAAAAGTTGTTTTTCACATTTATTTCAAATTTCATTTGCTTGTTTTGCTTTCCCATACAAAGCAGGATGTGACTGTAACATGATAATCCAGATTCATCTCTCAGACAAGAACACAATCACTAGAGATGGTAGAATGGTAAAATAGTAGGTCCAAGGTCCCTAAACAACTATATGAAACAGTGCTGCCAAATATTCCAAGTTGCCTGCCAATTTAGACTCATGTAAGTAAGAATTAAATAAGCCTTCTATCTACATGTAAAATTATAATGCCTAAAGATATCTCATTTCCCTACCTAGAATTCATCTGAATCTTTTGATGGCCTATTTTTTCAAAATGGATTTCTGAAATGTCTTTACCAATGTATAAATTATCAAAAGGTATGTCACTACTTTAAAAAAAATAATCTTATGAACAGGAAAAAATAATGAACTTAGTATATATGGAAATTTATGGTAGCAGGTTAAAAATGAAAAAGCATGTACTTATCCCTTGGACATTTTACCTGTAGCTTCATGACTATTCATTTGAAAAAATTTATTCAGAGTAATAGAATGTCAGATTTACAGCTAGAAAGTGATAAAAACTTACCATGGGAGATGTTAACAGAAATCCGAGGAGAAAAAAACATACATTCTTGACTTGCTTTCTCCTCAAAAGAAAAGTATTTGAGTGAGGTCTGTTACAAGGCAGGAATCTCCTTAATTAGCACAAAAGTTTATTCCAATAACTACTACATAAGCCACAATCTTGTTTTCTCAGAAATCAAGTGAGGATTTCTCTGGTACCCTACCAATGGCAACATTTTCTAAATACTATTGGTGAGGTATGTGATGATATTGCTAAAATTATAAAATTATAGTGAATGAATATATGTGAACAGTATATAAATGAACAGTAATAAATCTTGGGGGGGAAGAAGACTACAACTTCTGAGTAAACATTACTCAAAGAAAACAACAGATTAATTGCTCCCCCCAGTTGCTCACAGGGATTCCTTCATAATTTAAGAGTAATTAAATAATTATGGATAGTTAAAATTACATAATTTTATCTCCTTTGCATTAAGCTTAAATAGAAACTATGAAGCCTGAAATTGAAGCTTTATCACCTAATATTTTTCTAAGATCAAGTTACTCTATCTCTGCCTCAATTTCTTACAAATTGGATTAACAGAATGTAAATTCTAGAAACCATATGTAATCAAAATGTGCACTTCATTTATGAATAGAACTTTCCTCAGAAAAAGCAATGCTATTATCTTCCTACATCTCTTTCTTCTTTGTATTAATGTGTGTGTTAATGTATGTATATACCGATCATACAGGAAGATAGATATACTATGAAGCAGATACACATCAGAAGTCCTACAGTATTACTAGGTTTAATTAAAAAATATCAGGCCTTTAATGACCTTGTGAACACAATTTCTACATATCATTTTAATTCATGCAAGTGGTTAGTGAATACCTGTTATAGCTAAGGCACAATAATAGTTGAATTTAAAGTAAAAAAAATTAAGGTTCTTATACTGTACTATAGAAATATAACAGCCACAAATAGGAATCAGGTCATTTTAAACATTGTGGCAGCTGCATTTCAAAAGATAAAGTTATTTTTTATAATATGCTCTATTTAACCAAATATATTTTGACTGTAGCAAAGTATTAAGAAATTTTAAATTATTGATAATAAATTTATTTTTCCTTATTAATGTATAATTGAATTGAGCACAGTTTTACTCTTAAATAGTAATGCAGATGCCATGTTTCCATTAGAAATATTACTCTAATCCTCTTCTTCCTTTCTTTACCTATTATCATACTACAGACGTTATGGACTGTGCTGCTCAGCACAGTAGCCACCAGTTACACGTGACTACTCACACTTAATTTATAAGAATGAAAGGTTAGTTCTTCATTTATAGTAATCACATATAAACGCTGACTGGCAGCCATTGATTATTCTGGGCATTTTAAGTCTGGGGAGAAGAAAATGTGCAACCCTGAGAAGATGCTCTTTTAGAAGAAATAATAAGGTAGAAATTTGCCAGACAATAAAATTAGAGGTCAGTTTTTGTGGAAAAAAAAAAAAAAAGGAACCAAATCACAAGAAAAGATTCAAGGCCTTCCCCTCTTACTAGTAAACTACAAATAATTCAGGAGTGCTTTAGATAATCAACTATCCAAGCCTTGGTCAAAGCCTACATCCTAAAATATGTCAGAGCTGATTATGTGATGCTACAGTTCACCAGAGAGGAAGCCTCTCCTCCCTAAGCCTGTGGCAAAATTACTGTTAAAACAAGAGAAAATGAAAATCAAAGAAACTGCATTTTCAAATCAAGTGTCTAAATATTAAAAAGTAACATGAGCACAAAAACCTAACCCTCGAGGGGCAAACATCACTTCAAATTAAGTTCAACTGGCAGTTTTAGCATCATAAACACTGAAAAGCTTGTAGAGTATATATTGAGTATCAATTCAAGATTTTTACTTCTTCAGAGAATTTTAAAATTCAGTTTGGAAGTTAGTCTGGAGGAACTTGACAATGAAACAAAAATAATTCCTGATCTTCAATGATCTCATTTTGTAGAAGCAAATCAAAACAAATTTCAAAGCCATAAGACATCTGTATTGTTTAATGGCCACTGAGTTCCAGAAATGATACTTAAATCATTTTAGAAAAACTTGTTATCTAAGTGTACTTTCAGGACAAAGCCTACATACAATGTTGAAAGACTCGGAGTTTTACAAAAAGTAAAGCAAAAAAAAAAAAAAAAAGATGAGAGTTGTAACCTCCCTAACCTCAAGTCATTAAATGGCACAAATAAAAATTTTCAGATCATTAAGTCTTTAAATTTAAGGGTAGTAAGAAAACTTTTATAAATGATCAGAACCAACCTCATTGATGTAATCCTTACACTAGTTAGAAAACCATTATTTTTAATGAAACAGAAACATGCTCAAAACAATTGTCTAAACATACGTGCTCGTTGCTCCAAGCCGCCTCATTTGATAGATAGCTATATTGATGGACAGTAGAGAAATCTCAAGGCTTCCCTTCTGTTTAATTATCTGTTTTTCCAAACTCACAAAACTGTTTTCAGAACCTTTGTCTCTTCATAATCCTTAGCGAAAGTCATGTAAAAAGATATACTAAACAAGCTAATCTGAATCAAATGATACTTCTATCTCTCTTATACTTGAGATGACAATTTTGACAACTCAAACGAGCCCCCAAAGATAAGGAAACTTACATGGCACACTTGATTTACATAAAGCATTAACTGTGTCTCAGAAACTGGAAACAAAGACTGCAAAGTTTCTAATTTTCAGCATAAAATTACAGAGGTTTATTCAGTGTTTGTTTCTGATAAGCAAAAGACAATACAGAGAGGGAAGGGGGATGAACAATCAAGCCCATAATACTAACAGATGGGAGGTGTGAGCTTGAGGTGCTCAAGTTTCAGACCATCTTGAGTACATACTGAGACCCTAGCTCCAAACAAAGGTGAAAAAGGGGTTGGGAGATACAAAATCTTCAAATGATAATATTAGAGAATTTTCTCAAAGTTGAGAAATAATGGATATACAATACATATTTGTAAAAGACAAAATGATAATATAGTGCTGGCAAGACGACTCAACAGGAAAAACAATTACCATTAAGCATTCCCCCTGAGTTTTACCCCTGGAATGTAATGGTGAAAGGAGAAAACCAGCTCCCTTAAGTTATCTTCTCTACAAACATCCTATGGTATACATGTACATACACACACTCACACTGCATGCACATTCACACACATGTGCATGCACACACACACATGCATAAGCTTGTACATGCATACTCATGCAAGTGTATACACAGGCATGTGTACACAAACAAATGCACATTCATGCACATACACACATACACATACATGCACACTAACACACAAAATAAATGTTTTTAAAAATGAAGAAAATATGATACTTCTAGCCAGTTAGCCATTCAACAAGAAACTTTATCATAATAATGTTATAAAAATTCAGATCATACCATTTAGTTAAATGATTATATTTATGCCATTCTCTATTTTATGATGCTTATACAGCAAAATTCACTTAATAACATTTTTATGAGGGTAAATGAGAAAGGCTAAGTTGTCTATACAAAGGCAGACAGAAGAGATCAGGTGATGGTGAAATGAACTAGTTAACTAATTATTCTAATTAAAGTTTATAAATTTTAAAAGTACTTTTCTAAATTGTCATTTTTTTCAACAAAATCATCACACAACACTTTTCAGAAACATTGTCCTTTGACAATGAAAATGCAAAAAGCAGAAGTAATGATAAGGTAGAACCTATTAGAAATATGTTTTTTAATATCTGGAAATAGTGTTTGTATAATGTATATGTTGCAGTTAATTATAGTCAACAGACGTTTTAAACTGTATATGTATTTGTCTTCAAAACCAAGACAATATGAAATTAAAGTTAAGATTTTCTACTATTTTAAAATAAACTATCTTATTTCTCTCTCTCTCTCTCTGTGTGTGTGTGTGTGTGTGTGTGTGTGTGTGTGTGTGTGTGTGTGTGTGCGCGCGTGCGTGTTTGTATACCATGTGTGTGTAGTGCTAGCAGAGGCCAAAAAGAGTCATCAGGTTCCCTGAAACTGTAGTTATAGGCAGTTATGAGCCATCATATAGATGTTGGGAACTAGACCCTGGCCTTCTGCAAGAGAAGTAAATGTTCTTCTCCACTGAGCCATCCCTTCAGACCAGCTCTACTACTTTAATAGCCTAGATATGAAGTATCCCCAAAACTCAAGTGCTGAAGGCTTTGTTCTTAATGTAATGTTTAGATGAGGCCTTTGGGGGAAGTGACAGAATTATGAAGGCTCTGAGTTTATAATTTCCTGGCATTACTAGGAACTGGCAGAGACTGGGAGGCAGCAAGGGCCTCTTCAAACACCAAACACACCTAGCAACATTGGACCCGCCTGCATCCAACTACACATACGCCCTCCTCTAGATAATGCAACAAGTTTTTGTTCCCTTAACAACCACCAAACTTAAAAGAGTTTCTATTCAAATTTATTCCATGTATTCAGGTAGGAAAACAAAAGGCCTGAGCTGACTGGAAGGCATTTGCAGTAAAGGAAACTATCTTCAGAGAACTTTCAGAGAAAAATCCCTATTTACCATTTTAAGCCTTTAAATACACATACACAATTGAATATGCATGTGTTTAAAATCAGATGCACTATGGAAAGGAATATATGTAGTAGAAACAATGATTATATGATCTCATCTGTAAATCAAAAGAGAACCATCTAAATGATGCCTTTTAGCAATGTCAAAAATATTAAAGCCTTCCTTTCATGGACCACATAAAAAGAATGTTGGCACTAACCTGAGGTCTTTAAGTAACCTTACACATGGGACCTGCTGTCAGTCTTGACAATATAACCCTCTCCAATCTGTATTATTGCTTCACTTTGAATAATGATACTTTGCTACTCTTGCAGATCTGTGTGAGCACTTACTTCAATTCTTTGACTATGAGACCAAAAACCTGGTCTAGATTGGACCAGTAACAGTGGACCTAGCTGGAGGAAGTAGATCAATGAAGGCACACTATTCAAGGCTATACCTCATTCCAGAACCGTTCTAACTCTTGCTTCCTGAATGCCATAAGTAGGTTTACTCTACCATGCCCTTCTGTCATGATGCTTTGCCACCAGCCTATAAACATGGAGTCAACAAACCTCTGGTTAAAACCTCTGAAAAGAGTGAACCAAATGATTCCTCATCTCAGGTATTTTGTTACAGCAGCAAAAAAGTTGGCCAGTAACAACTATGTCGAAATTATTAATTTTTTAAAATAAAGCTTTAAAGTTATTCTTCCACTTGCACATATCTTTAAAATATTGTATATGAAAAAAAAGACAATGGATGATGAATGATGAGCCTGTTTTCCTTGGCATACTGAAGGTGAATAGAGATAAAGCAATATTCAAGTTACATCTCCAATTCCAACCTCAAGACAGAACCATTATAGCAAACAGACTCACTATACACTTTATTATAGAAATAAATACTTTAGGGTTATGCTTTACTGTTTAATACTCTTCCAAGTTATACTGCTTTACTACCAACACATACCCTAAGTTCACCCGTCACCATCTGGACCCAGTTCATCATCACAAGTAACAGGTCCCTATGTAAGTCTTACTAGATTCATTTTTGCCTTATTTTTGTCAATTATATATATATATATATATCATCAACATCTTATTTTGGAAAAAGAAAGCAAGAAATCAAAGCAAACTATCTAAAAGGCTTTTTTTTCACAGTTTGAAAGTCCAAACCCCTCCTTCTGGCCCACAAGTTTCCCACTAATGTGGCCTTTGGCTGACTTTCCAATGTTATCACATATTATTCTCTCCTCCTCTCATCATTTTGGCATATTGGTTTCTTCTACGCTCTTGAATACAGCAAGTTTATTATCATGACCTTGTAGTTCTTTCTGCAGAAAATGTCAAGATTACAGGCCTTCTTAAAATGTCCTCCTCATTATCTCTTTGGATTCAATGCAAATATGACCTCTGCAGTGAAGGCTTTTCTGACTGTCTAAACAGCTCTTGCTATCCCCCATGCCACTCATATTTAGTAAATGCCCAATTTGCCTGGTCCATATTCATCAATACTATATCTATAACCTATGTGCATATTATGTATAGTTTACTATCTTTAAGACGCCTCTGTAATGACTACCCCTTTGCCAAGACTGAACATAACTATTCCTTACACATGCTAGGCACACACTTCATTGATCATTAAGCTACATCCCCAGTGAAGTGGAAACTTGTTTGTTTAGAAAGTCAGTTATGTCAAATGGAGGTTTGCTGAAGCACACAGGTGAAATGACATCTTACTAAAGTGGATACCTGAAAGAATGTTTTCCTGAAGTATCACAGGTGAAAGGATGCTTTGATATAGAAAACATGTGATAAGACCTGTGATGGAGTATAAATATGACCCCATAGACAGTGGGAGACGAGCACTGAGCTTTGGCTTGGTTGGCTCCACTTCACTATTCTTCACTAACAACATACATGTACTGGTTCACCTTGCATAGAATTGTTGAACTCAACTTGTGCTAATGCCACCATTGAGAGAAACTCGCCCAAGAACTGCTCATGAGGATCCTGTGGCAGCTTGCTGTATCAGCGGGCTTGGGCTGGTTGGCAAGCCTTGAGATTCTGGAACTTACTGTGAACAAGGATTAGAAATAATAAATCCTGTCCTGGAACTCACTCTGTAGACCAGGCTGGCCTCAAACTTGCAGAAATCCATCTACCTCTTTCTGCCTCCCAAGTGCTGAGACTAAAAGCATATGTACTACTACCAGACCCTCCTAAGACAAAGAAGTATCTTGGTCAACACTATATTTTTACAACTGAGAACAAGAATTAGAAATAAATAGGTGCTCAATAGATATTTGGTATTTTATCAACGAAGAGGAACCCATAAAAATTACCATACATTCCTTACTTAGGGAAAAAACTGAAACTGTTTCTTATATCACATAATCACTTCCACAGTTAACTCCACTACTATTTGATAAATAACAAACAGACATATATGCCTGTAGGTAAATCAACTATCATATCTCAGATTCAAATGTCAGTATGCTATGCTTAATTAATAAAGATCAAATAGGAAATTGATAGTTTAAAGAAGAATTATGTCTTTACCCTCCTTCAAATTCCTTTCCCAAAACAAAAGCCTGTTCATAAACATCAAGCAAATGAAAAGCTGCCAAATTTTGATTTCTTTCAACATCTATGCTGGATGAGTGCCAAAATAAAAAATGAAATAAAACTCAGAACAATGTAGAAGAGATTGGTCAGACTCTTTCTCTTCCCTTGACCTATGACTGCATACCGCCCAGGCAATCTGGCAAACACCACCCAATAAAAGCAGGAGTCTGAAAAGCCTTAAGATTAATTAGCATAATAACATCTACACTTTCAAAAAATTCTGTAGTTGTATCCTGACAATTGTGAATGAGTGTTGTTGGCATCATTTTTAAAACTATCAATGGGTTAGCTATTACAAATATCTAGATATTTTACCTAAACAATAATGGCACACTAAAAATACCTAAGCCATTTCTTTTTTCAAATCTTCAATTTAAAAAGCAATATGTAACAGTAATTTTATAGAGCAAGTTTATAAAACATGCTTCATTAACCTAAACCTACTAACAGCAGCATTTATGCTTTCAAATATGAGGAAACAAGAATTAATATAACAAAAGTTATACAAAACTAGCATAAAAAAACAAATAGATGATGAAATGTATCTCTAGTCCAACTTAAATCCAACCAACCTAATAAACACAAAAAATCCTGGATTTCAGATTAACAATTTGCTTTGTTCTTCCTTGCTTTCCAGTAAGAGCTCCTTTAGTAAGGTGGCATACAGAAGAATGAAAACTGTGTCAAGTCACCTACATTTTAGAATGTAATTTAAAATGTTTAAATCTGCCGATGTACAGAGCAAACACATTACCTTTAAGTTAGTCTTTCACTTCAAAGTATAATCATAATCATAGTAGCACATATAATAATCAGACTGTGTTTGCTTATGTGACTACACTCCTCACCATTCACACACACACACACACACACACACACACACACACACACACACACACACACACACACACACACCTGCACCATTCTCAACCCTACAATTACAAAATTGAGAGAATGGTGAGAAGGTAATAAGGATGCTGATAAATACAGAATCAGTCTTTTCTAGAGATGTGTCCCCTAGTAAGTTATCCGATCCTACATGGTCATCCCTAAACACATGTACCTAAGAGCAACAGTAAACAGGATCAGTGTGTGTGTGTGTGTGTGTGTGTGAGAGAGAGAGAGAGAGAAAGAGAGAGAGAGAGAGAGAGAGAGAGAGAGAGACAGAAAACATGCCTAATAATTATAAAGGTAGAGGAAGCACATGGGAGGAAGAGCTAGAGGGTAGTAACGGAACTGAAATGATGTAGATATTCATTTACGAAATTATAAAAAAGACAGTCTTACCAAATTTTGTGATACAACTAATAAGAAGAATCATGCTGTGAGTCTAGTATGTAATGTTCTTTTACTATCACTACTGTGGTGTTACAGATTCCATCTAGCAATCAATTTAAAACTGAAATTGTCATCCTTAAATTTTAAAAAGTCATCATTCAACTCCTTTGCTAAGTTGCTGAAAAATCCCAAAGCGTATAATTGATGAGCTCTTGTTATTTTATTTAATTGGGTTCATTCTTTGACAATTTCATACTGTATTCTAATTTCCTCTCATCTCTACCATTTTTTTTAAATCTCCCAACCTACCAAATACCTCTCCTGCCCTTTAAGATTCATGACTTTTGATTTTAGTAGTAGGCTTTAGTGTTGTAAATAACTTGCAGCCAGTTGTGATGGTCCAGTTCTATATAATTCAAGCATTTGAGAGATGAAGGCAGGAAGGTCAGAAATTCAAGGGTCCAGCCTGCACTACTTGAAACCTGGGTTAACCCACTTCTTCCCTACAAAAGAGTTTCCTTCATGTTTTTCTCTGATTGTGGTAAGGACTTCTGCTTTAGATTTATTATAGGGCTAAGTCTAGACCAGTCAGTCAGTCAGTCAGCAAATACTTTGAATAATGGATTCTGTTTTTCCATTAAGCCTTCCATACATTACTTATCTAAAACTCCTTTTAATTGCTTTTGAAGTTGCTATCTATACAACTTATTTGGCAACTCACATTTATAAATTTGTGATATCTAAACTGACATTTATTTATGTTCATATTTGTGACATTTATATTGATGCTTGGACATCTATTTCTAAACTTCTGGAAAACTGTTTCAGCTCTTGACAAAATGAATGAATGGTTTTAGCTCCTTTGACAAAGATCAAGTGACCATATCTAAGTGGGTTCATTTCTGGGTCTTCAATTATATTCCACTGATATATCTGCATGTCTCTGTATCAATACCATACAGTTTTTATCACTATTACTCTGTAATACAGCTTGAGGTTAGGGATCATGATTTCCCCAGAAGTTCTTTTATTGCTAAGAATAGTTTTCGCTATCCTGAGTTTTTGTTATTCCAAATTGGTCTTCCAACCCTATGAAGAATTGAGTTGAAATGGGGATTGTATTGAATCCCCAGATTGCTGTAAACAAGATGGCTATTTTTACTATATTAATCCTATCAATCATGAACATGGGAGAACTTTCCATCTTCTGAAATCTTCGATTTCTCACTTCCGAGATTTGAAATTCTTATCATACAGATCTTTCACTTGCTTAATTAGAGTCACACCAAGGTATTTTATATTATTTCTGACTACTATAAAGGGTATCATTGCCCTAATTTCTTTCTCAGCCTGTTTATCCCTAGAGAAAGGCTACTGATTTGAGTTAATTTTATATCCAGCCACTTTGCTGAAGTTGTTTGTAAGGTTCTACCAATCCTACATCTAATAGAGGGCTAATATCCAATATATACAAAGAACTCACGAACTTAAGACTCCAGAGAATCAAATAACCCTATTTAAAAATGGAGGAAAGAGCTAAACAAAGAATTCTCAACTGAGACTTTTCAAATGGCCAAGAAGCACCTAAAGAAATGTTCAATGTCCTTAGTCATCAGGGAAATGCAAATCGAAACAACTCTGAGATTCCACCTCACACCAATCAGAATGGCTAAGATCAAAAACTCAGGTGACAGCAGAAGTTGGCAAGGATGTGGAGAGAGGGGAACACTCCTCCATTGCTGGGAAGACCACTCTAGAAATCAGGCTTGCAGTTCTTCAGAAAATTGATACCTGAGGACCCAGCTATACTACTCCTGGGCATAATACCCAAAAGATGCTCCAACATATAACAAAAACACATGCTCCACCATGTTCATAGCAGCCTTATTTACAACAGCCAGAAGCTGGAAAGAACTCAGATGTCCTTCAACAGAGGAATAGATAGAGAAAATGTAGTACATTTACACAATGGAGTACTACTTAGCTATTAAAACAATGGCTTCATGAAATTCTTAGGCAAATGGATGGAACTAAAAAAATATCATCCTGAGTGAGGTAACCCAATCACAAAAGAACACACATGGTATGCACTCACTGATAAGTGGATATTAGCCCCAAAGCTCAGAATACCCAAAATATAATTCACAGACCACATGAAGCTCAAGAAGAAGGAAGACCAAAGTGTAGGTGCTTCAGTCCTTCTTAGAAGAGGGAACAAAATACTCAGAGAAGGAAATATGGAGACAAAGTGTGGAGCAGAGACTGAAGGCCATCCAAAGACTGCCCCAACTGGGAATCCATCCTACATACAGTCACCAAACCCAAACACTATTGCGGATGCCAAGACCTGATACAGCTGTCTCCTGAGAGGTTCTGCCAGAGCCTGACAAATTACAGATGTAGATGCTCACAGCTAACCATTAGACTGAGAACAGAATCCTCAATGAAGGAGTTAGAGAACGGACTTAGAAAAAGGAGCTGAAGAGGTTTGCAACCCCATAAGAAGAACAATAATATCAACCAACCACACCCTCCAGAGCTCCTAGGGACTAAACTACCAAGCAAAGGGTACACATAAAGTGATCCATGGCTCCAGCCGCAATATGTATTAGAGGATGGCCTTGTTGGACATCAATGGGAGGAGAGGTCCTTGGTCCTGTGAAGGCTAGATGCCCAGTGAAAGAGAATGGCAGAGCAGGGATGTGGGAGGTAGTAGGTTTGTGCATGGGGGAGCACCTTCATAGAGGCATGGGGTACACATGGGGGGAAAACCCATGCCTCCAGTTGCATATGTAGCAGAGGATGGCATTATCTGGCATCAATAGGAGAAGCCTTTGGTCCTGTGAAGGCTCTCCAGTCCTGTGAAGGCTTCCGCAATATAGAGAAATGCTAGGGGGCTGAGGTGAGAGTAGGTTGGTGACAGGGGAATATCCTCATAAAGTTGGGGTTGGGGGAATGAGAGAGGGGAGAAACATGAAAGGGAATAACATTTGAAATGTAAATACATAAACTATCCAATAAAAAAAATCCTTAGAAATGGAGAAGAGAGAAAAAAGGTGTATGAAGTCATCAATGTATTTGATACAGTCTCCAAACCTACTCTATTATCATTTACCTTCCTGTTTTTCCCATTCCTTCACTGCAAAAGCGGGGAGGGGGGGATGAATCAGTGGGTTTTTGCAAAAAAAAAAAAAAAAAAAAAATATGAGAGAGAGAGAGAGAGAGAGAGAGAGAGAGAGAGAGAGAGAGAGAGAGAGAGAGAGCGAGCAATCAACTAGTTTTATACTTAACTGCTCAGGAAAGAATGCTGAGATCTTGGTTGCTAGTGGACTTTCACTTTTTCTCCTTTCTCCAGCTCTCTTCCCTGTCCCTCCCTTTCCTCTTCACTCTCCTCCTTTTTCTTCTTGCTGCTCCTCCCTCTCCCTTTATAAAGCTAAAGAAGTCCTATCAGCATGTCTGTCACTTGTACCTTAATAGTTCAGAGTCCCTAGTGAGAGTCATGGCTGTAAGAAAAAGGAAATATTTTCCTATCCATCCTCATTGCTTACGCACTTAGGACATTACTAATAGAAGGTGGTAGACACAGAGGCAAGTGTGCAGACATATTGCCATGGCAATTAGAATCAAGTTTATTTCTATTGCTTGTTTATCTTTTCCATGAAGAAAAGAACAAAAACAGAGAAGAAAATACTGCAGAATAAACAGTACTATAACCAACAGCACAACTGGAACATTTTTCCTCATGTTTTATTTCCCGAAGTAATAGACCTATATGACTATAGTGTCCACTTATACCTAAAAAAGCAAACTAACAAAAACCAAAACTCTGTTGTTAATACAGATTTTTAAGAACAAAAATCTCAAGTATAACACTGTTCTAGCAATGAACCTCACTGAAATTTTTTGGAACACTCAGGAGCTAGAAGTTAATTTTACAGGCATCACAAATAAGAAAAGTGATGTAAGTGCATGGGTGAGATTTTTAAAAAACATGTAAACTGTATAGTTTTAATTTAAATACTTTGAAAATCATAAAAACTTACCTATGTCCTTTAATTAAAATACAAATTACTAAAACTAATGTGAATAAGGAATATCTGAACAACCCTTCAGGCTACATATATTCTGAAGCATTTCTTTGAAGTCTAAAGCAAGATATTTTCAGAGGCTAAAAGGGTTTTTTTTAATGTAATCATATAGAAAATACATCAATTGATTCTACAAGCTAGCATAATACTGGCAATAAGACCGAGTAAAAATAAGTCTCACATAATACTGTAAATAAGACTGAGTAAAGATAAGTCTCTCTAATACAAAGAATATACCAATTCCACCTACCCTTTTTGTTTTTAAAAATACTAGAATAATGAACCTTCATATTGAACTTTAATTTTTCATTTGCAATTAACCAAAAATTTCTAGGGTCTAATAATGTTCTACATAGGCACCCTTCTCAGTGGTTTAGAAAATTCAATCACATAATTTTACAATGATAAAAATATAGGACCAATCCTTAATGTCCTAGTGTATTGATGTTTTCTTAATGTAAGTTAAATATTGAAGCACTTTATTCAGCTCACACACACAAATACCAAAATGAACAGAAACACATAACCTAGATAATGTCACAACTAATGCATTATCTACTGTACTACAGTTATATCCTCTTATTACCAATTATGATCAGCATCTTATCCATATTGCTTTGACTGAACATATATAATGTATCTATTACAATCTAGTATATCACATTCCTAATTAATACCTGATGTGTTTTGTTTCATACAATTAATGCAATACTTTTAAAACTAAATTTTGATCATACTGTAAATATTAGGGTGACCTAAGTTAAAAAAAAAACTATTATTTTCATTTTCTGAACAATCACATCACAGCAAAATCATGATGCTAGTTAATTAAAAAAAAAAAACTCTACTAACACATAGAGTATATGCATATATATTGCTATATATAGATTGTTTGACAATTAAACAACCTTTCCTAACCAGTATTTTTCAGTAGGGGGGGCATGGAGAGAAAGGGAAGGGGATGGTAGGGGAGAGAGAGAAGAGAGAAAGAAGGAGAGAGGAGAGAGAGGGAGAGAGGGGGGAGGGGGGGGAGGGATGAGCTCTTGCCATTATACACAGGAATAAGTTCTTTCCTTACACCAGCCCAGAAATCAAATTCAGATCATGAGACTTAGCAGCAAGAAGCTTTACCTGATAGACCACCTTGCCAGCCTCCTGCCCAATATTGAAAAGGATATCTGACATTTTTTCTTTAATTGGTTCACAAAACCTGCTGATGCTAGGGTTAAAGAGGAAGAGTGGATTAAGACTTCCCCATTACTCAATTCCCAAGCACTAACAAAGAAATGCTTTCACTAAAGCAATCCAATTACACTACTCAAAAAGTCTATCTTAATACTGGAAGTTACTCCTCATTTGAACATTAAATGCCCTCCAAGATCCATATGGGCTTAGGCCCTAGTCTAAGGGCCTACTGGAAGTTGGCTGACATTTTAGGATGTCAGTCCAGTGCTCATGTCACACGTGCTCTCATAGAAGACTGAGATTTTGGTCTTTTCCTTCTTTCAATCTTTAGCCATAAAGATTGATCTTACTCTACTACATGATTCCCACTATAATGTACTCCCTTGCTAAATCATATCAATAATGGCTTAATCGGTTCTTCATTTTCATTTTCTAACAAACTATATTGGCTCTGTTATCTAAAGTTTTAGGGTGCTTCATTAGGTATCTAAGTAAACCCAATGTGCAGTTTGAAACATAATCAGGGAAATAATCGGGGAAAACCACTATACTAAACAAACCAATTGCAAAGAGCTAATTTTACATTTTGGGCCCCAGTTTTTTAAAAAATGAAATGGAGGATTGTTTCAAGTATTAAAATCTGAATTTTTAGCCTAGTTAGGACATTCCATACATTCAACAGAGGAAGACCTTTATGTTGAAAAGACTCTGCCCTTTCTGACAGAAGACCATGACAATAATATACTTTGCAATTTGTAGAGAAATTTTAATCTAGCAACATGGCTGCTCTAGCACCCAAAGACGTTCTAGGTCTGTGTGATCCAGCTAGAATGACAAACATTTAATCTCTCTGGCTGGAATACAAACACACCCTTAGTATACACCTTTAATCCCAGTCAATGTAGCTAAAGTTAGTTTGTAGAAGGAAGCAGCCATGTTTAAAAGTGATGTCTGATTGAGGTACAGACAAAGTAATGAATCAAAGAAAGATCTGGCAGGATGAGTCAGGGGTAGGATATGCCCAACTCTCAAGAGAACAGACAGGAAAGAGAGCAAGCTTAAAATAACAGCACAGAGGTGAGGTTGCTTTACTAGGCCAGTTTTAGATGAAGGTTGCAGGTGAAGACAGAAGGACCAGAGAATGAGAAAGAGCCAAAAAATTAGAACAGATTGCCACAAAGCTAGTATGAGGCCAAGCAGAGCAATTCAATCTGAAGCTGAGAAGCCAGTTTGGATCAGTCAGTTTGGAAAGTTTAGGCCAGAAGAGCTAAAAGCTTAATCAACAGTAAGCCTCCAAGACAATTACATCTAGCCAATAAAAGATACATTTGCAGAAAGTAAGTGGTCATTCATCCAAATCTACCAAAGAAGCATTTCAATAGAAAACAAATAATAGATTTGATCTTAAAGAATTTAAATAAGGCTTAAGCAAAATAAAATTGTTTCAAACACTACAAAAAAAAAGCTAACAAACATTTGCTGAAATATTTTTAAGTCAAAGTTGTGGAGATTATATTTAATACTGATATTTGAGAATGAAGAATGCAAGGTTAGCTAATTTATCTTTTTACATGACCTTAGAATGACTTACTCATGATAAAAGCAAATTCCAATAGAACAGATGGTAGGCTAAACATTGCCAATGTTTTAGCTTAGAAAATATTTTTAATTTTTTTATTTCCCCATGCTGTGTTTACTGCTTTACATATGTCTCTGACTGCCAAAGAATTGTTAACTAACCGGCATGAGATTCATTTTGTTAGTTCACAGCTGGGTACTGTAGTCATACAACATCTGCTTCTCAGCATATTGTCCGCCTTTTCTTCATCTTTTTCAAAACAGCTTCTTAAAAGTTTTGACAGTAAAAGCATATATACTTCTTCTCAATATTTGGAAACTAAACTTGATTATAATCATTATGTTCATTATTACTACATAACTTATCAGTGGCTTCTGAATGACTAAAAGTCATCCAAGGTATCTAAGGATCTAGAAAATCTGGCATTAACAGCAACTTGCAGAACCATTTGGTTATTTAAAAAAAAAATACTCCAAGAGTCATGAAATAATTAGATATTATTCTCTGCATGTGTACCTTTAAGATCTAAATGCAGACATAATGGAAAAATAACTAAAATTTCAAAATGTTAATGTTAAAAATGTAATATCCACAGAAAAGAACGTATTTCATTCTATAGTCAAGACTCTAATTTTTGGTGCCATTAACTTTTAATTATATATGGATAAATTAATCAAATTATCCACGTCCTTACTGCCTCATTTTTCTGCTTTGGATGACTGAAGAATGCCTATAATCCTACCAAGACACAGAAACCCAAAGATAGGTCATTCAGTATACAATGTATTCTATTTCAAATGTTTTTGGTTCATTTCAATTTCCTTTTGAGAATAATTAATGAGAGTAGTTAGATCGTGGGACAATCTTCAAAGCTAAAATGCAGTTCAACTATAAGAGTAATTAATAATAGCACATAACCCAAAGATCTTTTATACCACTCTTTCTATGTAAAAATTCACTCCAGAATTTTTTAGAAAGTATTTGAGTACCATCCTCCCAACCATTTGGTAAAGCAGCAAGAACTTCACAATTTAATTTACCAGAGTTCTCTCTCCAATTGGCAAAAGTCAACAGGGTGAGAAGGAAGAGGAGGTATAATAATTGCACAAGACAATGTTAACAAGAATCTGAATGCCCAGAGGAAGAGTTACAGAACATCCTTTGCATTGTCTGAAAACAGTACCAGTACCAAGGGAAGCTACAAGTAAGAGCTATTTAAGAGAAGTGTTCTTTACACCATGAGGCCTGCAGATGGCTTAGCATGTAAAGGTGCTTGCCACCAACCCTGACAACTTTAGATTGATTCTTGGGACTCACACAGTGAAAGGAAAGAACTGAATCACCTAAATTGCCCTTTGACCTCCACTTACACATGGTGTAATATATGTGGATATAAACACACAAACACACACACACACACACATACACACAATAAAGTTTTAAACAGAATACCATCATCTTTGGGCAGTTGATGCTGAAATTGTGTAGATCCATTTATCTTTTCGTTTGTTTAATGTGTGAAAGGGTTTGGAGGTAAGAGGTATACAGGCACCTCAGCATACATGTGGAGATTAAAAGACCACCTCAGGTGTCAGTCCTTGCCTTCCATCCTGTCTGAAGGTAGGGTCTCTTGTTGATCACAGATGCAAATACCAAGTTAGCTAACCCATGAGCTTCTAGTGACTCTCATGTTTCTCCTTCACCTCTTGACACAGACTTATGCTACCAGTACATACATCCCTGCTTTGCATGGGTTCTAAGGATCCAACTCTGTCCTCACACTTGGGGGGTAAAAATATGTTAGCACTTAAATATTACATAGGAACACAGTTAATTTACTCTTAGGTTTTTCTTAATATGAATTGAGACAATGCATAATGCCCTTTTATTGCTTTAAATTATGAATAATCATACTGTATAATAGTTTTTAGGGCTGTTTCATTTACAAAATCCCACCACCAATCATTGATGAAGATAACTTCCCTTAACTTTAGGTAAGGGAATCATGATCTAATCTCAAACACGATATGCTCCACTTTCTTAATCTTTTTCATGAAAGTTTAGATAATTAGGAGAACAATTAAATTACTACAATACAACCAACTTCAGAACTTAGATACAAGGTGAACTTCTAAAAAGCTTTTGTCCTTCTAGTAAGAGATACAGACAGGGCTGATACCTACTCTTCCTTCTCTCTTGTTTACTCCAGTTGTGGGCTGACACTTGCAACTTCAGATACCAAATAATTATATAAGAGGCTACCCACTGGAGACTACCTCAAAACTTTATTATTACTACTTGTTATTTTGCTTAAATTAGTGCTTGTCAATAAGCTGCTTATAAATATTCTTACCAGATACAATTTACTCATATGTGTTGTGTACCCAACACAGCATAAAACTGCCCTAATACATTCCTTCATTTAATTATAACAGCAATAATGCTATCAATCATAAATAAAAAGAAAACTTGGTTTATAAAGACTAAAATCCTGAAAACTGCTAAATGGAAAGCTCATACTTAAGCCCACATTTGCATGATGATTATGTGCATGTTCTTTATACATTTCTACCTCGTGATCTGCATTAATACATATATAGTTAAGAAAGCAATGTGATAAAAATGAAATAACCAGAAATTATGGAGTCAAAATGTGTCTTTACTTATGCCCCAGTTCTAGCACTTAACAACTAGACAAACGACTTAACTTCTGATTTCTAACTATAAGATGCAACCAATACACAATAATATATGGCACAATCATATGTTTCAGAAAGTTATGGGGACAACTTAATGTAATCTATTGTGTCTAGATACCTAAGCTTAACTTTCCTGGCATATGAAAGACACTCAAGTTCAGTTTCCTTTCCTCCTTCAAGATGAACACTCTGTTCTGTTCAAAGCTGAGAGATGGACTCCATTTGTGTTCCCACAGAGTTTACAGTCACATAAGGTGACAAACAATCTGGTATAATCTTAAAGCCAACAATGGGACACTATGGGAGCACAGAAAATGAGAAGCCATCATAAAATGACTCCAGTCAATAACCACCAAACAGGCTTGAAAGAGCTGACAGCTGACAAGAAAGGGAACCAGGAACAGCAGAGTAACAGTTCAAGTAGAAGAGCCAGAAAGTTAGACAAGTCACAGATTATAAAAGCTCTTATTTTAAAAATAATGACTGTCATTATTTAAAGAAAATGACTAAGCAGAATAGGCCAGACTCAAAAGCATACACCATATTTTCTCTCAGATCAAGAAAATATATTTGAAATTTTGAGAGACAAACACAGAGATACACAGAGAGACAGAGAGACATTGATAGAGAGAGGTGTGAAACTAGAAAGAAAATCATAAAAAGAGAGGAAAAGACCTTAAGGGAGAAGGAAAGAGCGGTCAATTAAATAGTGTGCCCAGAAAGCGGAAGAGAGGACCACCAGCCTGGGAAGAAGGAAACCAGTAAGCGTGGAGAGACAGAGCGCAAGGAAGAGCAGTGGAGAAAGGAGCTAAATTAAAATCCAGTATAATGACATATAAGTATTAAATTGCCATAACAAAACCCATTACTTTGTATTCTAACTCTTTTTAAAAAATTAAATTAATGCTAGTAAATTCGGAAGGCTATACTGGATAAGAATTGTGAATAGTCTCCTAGCTTCTGAACCAATAACAATGGTGTCTAACATACAGGTAGAAAAAAAAGAGTAAGTAGTTTTATATTCTTGTGAACTAAAAGAATAACTACATGGTTTAAATTTTTAGTATGTTATTCAATATATACAAAGATAGTTAGGGCAGTACTTCTGCAGTGACAAACACAGTCAAACAGAAAGAGAGTGAAAAGATTCAGTAGTCCTTTTTCATGTCCTACCTTTTTACACACTTAAAAGGAAAATACTAAAAACCATACATCAATCACAAGTTAATGAGACATGCAGGAAATAATAAAAATGGAAAATAAGGATGTAGAAAAGTAAGATATTTAATTAAAATTTCAAGGGCAGTATGTAAAAATCAGGCTAAGCAAGAGAGTGGAGACAAGAAAAAATAGAGGCATTTCCTGACTTAGTGTTCTGTGAACCATTGTTCTCTTCTGATTGGTAAATAAAGGGCTGATCAGTCTATTAGCTGGGCAGGAAAGATACAGTGGGACTTTATGCCTTGGGAGAGGAAGAGAGAGGGTCAGGTAAGCTGAGGAGTCCCACAAGGACACAGATGAAGGAGGCCAGCATGAGATATCAAGATGGTAACTAACGGGACACATGACTGAGAAGTAGGTCAGACCAGCATAGTCCGGTAATTAATGCCAGAACATGTAATGAATATACCAAGTGTCAATTATTTGGGAGATAAAAAGCTGTAATTAAAAAGCCCTCTGAATTACTTTTACAAACAGCTACTTCTAAGATAGTCACCTCTAATTATTTCATTTTAAAACACCTTTTAAAATGTCTGCCAAAATACTGACTTTATACTAATATGGCACCTTTTAATTAATATCGTATGCAAACATACTAACTGTATAGATGAACATGCAAATAAAACTGAACTGTTCTAAGGAGGAAAGAAAGCAGGTATTATGCGCATTGGGGTCTTCACAACTATGATAAATATGGATACAAAGACAAATGTATTAAGAGTAAGGATAGCGTAAAACACAGAATCTAATTAGTCTACTCAAAATAAACAAACAAAGCAATACATAATTACTGCCTTTCCAAAGAATCATTTTGAGTATAGACACTTCTGTAGTGTAAATGGAAATGAGTCTTTTTAATTACTTTCTTTAAACTACTTTAAAAAGACTTTCAAGAATGCTTAAAGACTTTTAGAATTTTAAGACTAATCATTATAAGTTGTGCAGCTACAATTCCATATCCCAAAGTGTTTCACCCATACTCACCCCCAAAAATTTCTGTTTATTAAAGAAGCATAAAATAAGGGGAAAAAGTCAGCATTTAGCACCTTCCATTAACTATAACCTAGCTTAATTGTTATCTGATACATTTATATCTTAAGTAAATAAAGAAATTAGACCTCTCAAATGGCCTACCTTTTGATTTTTTAATACTTTCAAACTCCTTACTAATCTACAAGTTAATTTATTAGTCTTATTTAAATAAAAACAGAATAAAAATCACTTAGGCTTCTAATTATGTGAGCTGCTTCATCATCCTTACAGACTCTTTTGCCATTAAAGAAATCTTTTGTTTTACTTCACTGGTGTATTTGTATTTTAATTTGGCCTTCTGCACATTATATGAAGGCAATAAATTATGAAGGCAATTATATGATCCCACTTATATAAGAAAATATTTTTTACATAACACACTGGAATACAGAGGTTAATAAGAAAATTATCATCACTCAGCTCTTTCCTGTTATTATACTGCAACATTCCTAAATCTTTAATCAAAATAATTTACTCTATAAGAAATCTATCATTAGATTTTATATAGTTCACTTGACAGAATGCTCACATTATGTTTATACATGTTTTCCAATAGCTATTATTTTCAAACAGCCAATTCAATTTTCACAAACTCACAGCTACAAATCAGTCTTAAAGATTTAGAATAACTACATGCTATTAGTGTCTCTAAAATCTTTTATTCATGAAAAATCTAAACTCTCATATTTTTGATCACAAACACCTAATTTTTACTTGCTACATTTTACAGAATGATCATACAAGAGACTAGAATAGGTCAAAAACTGAAATTATTCTTTGTTCACTCTTTCTCAGCTTGTCACATAATCAATAATCCATCTTCTACATTTTTCAAATCTTAGAAATTTGAAATATGCATCTTCACACTGGCTATGTTTAATTCCCTTTTATAATATTAGCCCCGTTCACATGCAGTAAACAATACAATTAGCACTCAAAAATATTTGTCAAATGAATTGCTGAGTCAAGAATTAATGAAGAAATACATGACATGATTATTAATAACATTCGTTAAAGTTAATAACTTACTCCTCTAAATTACCCTCAGCTTCACTTGTAAAACTTATAAAAGAAGACTTTTAATACATTTCCAAATGAAGTTGTAAACAGACTTCTAAACTTACATATTACCGTTTTACGAGTAAGATGGAGAGGGAAGAGACAAGGTTGGTAACTTGATGTTCATAATGAAAAAAGGTTATTATGCTGATTATGCCCTGGGCCAAGAGCTCATTTTGTCATTAAAAAGTCAGTGAAGAATAATCATTTTTGGTGAAATTCAATGGAACAAAAAGCCATAGGAGTTATTACTATTAAAACATACTTATTAAGTGCTCACTACATATTTAGTACTGCACCAAATACTAAAATCTAATTTCCCTTGAGGGAAAAGATTTAGAATTTCAACTTATAATTTTAAAATACATAAGATATGCTGTCTTTAAAGACAGAATACCAAGGGAGAATGATAATCAAGAATAAGCTACCGAGCAAAACAGAGTATGAATTTCATGATGAATACTTAGTATATAGACTTAGAAAAACATGAATTATATAGTAACTGTATAAAATATAAGTGTATGTAATATAGAGATCAAAATTATTGCATCAAAAATAAAAGATGCACAAGAATAAGCAGAAATGCAGTTACAGAGACAGAAACTGAGATGACAAGTTTATCCAGTGCTGTTACTGACAGATGATGAGTAGGAAAAAAGAGTCAAGGATTTGGACACTGAGAAAGTGGCCCACAAAGGAAACAGATCAACCAGAAGTGACTCTGAAGGACAAAAGAGTATTTAAAAAGACAGACAATAGCATAAAGTTCAGCAAAATGAAGCATGAGGAGAAAAGATGTATGTGAACAGGTCTGATTTAGGTATCATTAGTTCAACAATTATTTGTGCGTGTATCATATATTAAGTACACTGGCTTTTATTCTGAGTGAAGGTGTAGGAGTCACCATAGAGCTCAAGAAAAGAATGGCATGATTTGATTTTAATATTTTTAAAGAGTCATTTAAGATGGTATTATGAACACATTAAAGACACAAGAGCTCCTACAATAAACTAAATAAGAAATGCTAGTGCTGGGACAACAGGGTTGAGTAGTCAGATCCAAGTAAACTGCATAGGTAAAGCCAGCAGGACTCGAAAAGCACAGGTAAAATTACAGTAAAATCTGTGACCTGGAAAACCAGAATTGCCACCAAACAAAATGAAGACAGCTGTAAATGGGGGAAGACACACGGAAGTTTCTTTATCACTTAAGAACCTATAAAGATTGAGTGAAGATGGCTAGTGACCATCTGGGCAGAAGTTTATGGCATTCAGGAGGGACGTGGAGACACAAAGTGAAGCAAAAAAGAGCACAAAGAATAAATGAAGACAATAATGAAAGTATTATCTCTAAAATTCTCTAGGTAGGTTTTTAGCCTTGGTTGTTTTGTTTTTATTTTTATTTTTGTCTTTGTAAACTTGACACAAGCTAGAGTAATATAAGAAAAGGCAATGTAATTGAGATGTCTCTTTTAAGACTGACAGGGTACACTGTTTTAGTGATTGATGTGGCCCAGCCACATGTGGGTGGTGACATCCTTGGGCAGGTGATCTTAGATGGTATAAGAAAGCATGCTGAGAAGACCATGGGGGAACAAGCCATTAAACAGTGCTTGCCCATGCCTTTTCTTTATTTCTTGCTTCTAGGTTCCTGCCCTGACTTCTTTGACAATGGGCTGTCATGTGCAAGTGGACTTGAAATAAACTCTGTTCCCAAGCTGCTTTTAGTCAAGATGTTTTGTCACAGCAACAAAAACCCTAAGACAAACAAAAAGCAAGTGGGAAAGGAGGACAGGGGAGCAGTTCTCAACCAGCCAGGGTTATCTGTTGTCTTGAGGCATATTTGACAATGCCTGGGGCATTTTTGTTCATTATTACTGGAGGAAGTAAGGTGCCAGAGGAACTTACAACAGCCCCTGAAGTAGGTTGATAAAACTCACCTCACTAGTAGTGACCTTCCAGCCTCTCTCTATCTCTTTGCAACTGAGTTCCACACAACCAAGGGGGGAGGGAACATGTCAGAATAAGGAAGAAAAGCCCCTTCCACCCTGAAGTACTGATGAAGCTTAAGATTGTGCTAGCTGCCAAAGGATGTTTACCCAGAACCACCCTTAGAACTGACAGGCAATAAGCTGCTGACAGGCACATGCTCCTATTTTATATCTTAAAAACAAAAACAAAAAAAAAACAAACAGTATAGTCACAACTTTTTTAAAAATATCATGCCCTGAAAAACTAGACAAAATAAAACGGTACAAGAATTAGTATTAGAATACAAATTTTGACTCAATTTTGATGTGACCAATTGTCTATACAATTTTTAGCTTAAGTTAAAATTCATCTTAGAGTTGAAACTTACTTTCAACCATGTACACAAAGATAAAGAATAGCAAAATAATATACTACAAGTGTTAATTTGCACTTTACTAAATAATTGATCATCTAAAAGTGTGTGTTTTTCAAGTTTTCTTATATATGCATGTATTTTATTTTAAATTAGGGTTATCGTTAAAATAGTTTGACGTATACCTGGTTACTAAATATCAATGCATAGGATTAACATTGTACAGCCTCTTATGTAACAGGATTGTGAATTTGTTTCAAATGGCATACATTAGAAGAAAATCATTTCTGCAAAGTAAATCCTGAAGTTTAAGGTTATTTCCTAATAGCTGTGGATTTAGAGAGAATAAACCAAATGCTAATCCTTTCAAATGCTATGAACTGTGGCAGCAGATTCATAGTGTGCTATTTAATGATTCAGGAGCATAGCTCTAAATGAAGATAAACAATTTTTTAAATCTCCTAGAAAGAAAAGACCAGCCCAAGCAGAGCTGGTCAAATTTACAGATATAGAGTACTTGGAGGTAGAACTGCATCAGACCTACTCACAAGCTTCCTAGAGTACCAACTAGTTAGCTCCTACAGGCTTCCCATTGAAGAAAAATCCAAATGGAAAAGATGCTCTTCAATGTTTAAAAAATCGTAATAGGGGTGAAGAAGTAGCTCATAGGTTAAGAGTGCTCATAACCACTTGTAACTCCAGTTTCAAGAGACCCAATGCTCTCGTGTCCACAGGCAACCACACTCACTTGCACATACCCACACACATATACATAATTTTAAATGATTTTTTAAATCCTTTTAAGTCATAAAGTATACCAAATATTGGTCTTTAAGTTCAATTATATTTTGTTCTAATTGGTCCTCCTGCTCAACTGTCCTACACACGCATCCATTAAATTCCCTTCCTTGCCCATAGACCCCATTAGGACAGAGAAATTTTAAAAGCCTAACAAACCAATTACGTGAAATAGAAACTTATCTTACTGCTTAATATTTTGTATTTTTCTGGTTATAACTATATTTTTTAAATTTTTCCTAACTCTGACTTGCCGTTTTAAAAATATCTCCTGTTAAAATAAATTTCTTAATTGTAAGTTAGCCAAGTTTATTGATTTCCCATTTTCTGATGGATATTAAAAAATCTTTCCAGGGGCTGGAGAGATCGCTCAGTGGTTAAGAGCACTGGCTGTTCTTCCAAAGGTCCTGAGTTCAATTCTCAGCAACCACATGGTGACTCACAACCATCTGTAATGGGATCTGATGCCCTCTTCTGGTGTGTCTGAAGACAGCTACAGTATACTCACATACATAAAATAAATAAATCTTTAAAAAAATTTTCCTTGATTTTTAATCAAATATTTGATCAAATTTGAATAAAATCTGAATAAAAATAAAAACACTACTACTTTCCTATCCTAGAGTCATAAACACATTTCCTGAGACTAGAAAATTGAGAGTATTGCTCTGGCCATTCAAACAGACAGTATAACATACCTAAAAACAGACACCAGGGGTTAGAGAGAAAACACAGTGGTTAACAACACTGGCTGATCTTCTGAGGCATTTGTTTTGATTCCTGCAGTGTCTTATGACTGTGTGGTTCAGTACCAGAGAATCTGACACACTCTCCTAGACCCCCTGAGCACTAGGCATATATCTGGTACACAGGCATACAGACATACAAAACACCCATACACAGAGAATTTAGGATGACAGTATTTTTGGTTTTTTTTTTTTTTTTTTTTTTTTGTTTTGTTTTTGTTTTTAATTTCTTACAAATCAGAAATGGTTTTTGTTTTACATTACCAATATACATTTAGATTTACTCAAATACTTAACCACTCTATTCCTTCTTAGTTCAAGATCAGAAATAAATCTTTCTAAGGTATTTGGGAAGAGAATGGCCTTGTGGTGTTAAAGATATTTTTTACTGTAAAATATCTTTATTCTACCATCATGTACAAAAGACTTTTACTAGAGACCCAATTCTAGGTTGGCCACTCTTTGACCATTTTGACTAATCTACTATCTTCAGGTTTCTATTTTAAGATCTCTGTCTGCTGTGCCACATTTCATAAATATAACCCATATTCACAGGAGTAGATTTCCTCATATTTATTTGTTGGGCTTCTAAAATGTGGAGATTCTAATCTTTTCTTTAAAAATCTAAGCCATTTATCACTTCAAATGTTGTTCTCCATATCACCTTCTGAAATGTATCTCCCATGTTTTATCCTTACCACAACTACCCAGGCCTCTGCCCTTGGGCTGCTCTCTCTCTAACTCAGAATCACATTCTAGTAAGTCTTCTCTTCAGTCAGGGTTACCTGCTATTTGACACTGGCACTGAGTTTAAAGATTTTTTTGTTTTGTTTTACATTTCTACAATTTGTATTTAGTTTATTTTCGAAGCCACCTGAATAATCCAACAGTCACTTGGCTGTTAAAAACTTGTTTCTAATTTTGTCATTTCTGAAAATCTTTTAGATTTGATTCCTTGTTACAAAGTTCCTTTTAACACCCATTCAATGTAGTCAGTCTTGACATAACAGTAACTATTCCCTGCCATGTGAAGACCTTTTCTTACAGGGAGCAACTCAGTTTGGTTTGCTAGGTACCTGTCACAGATAATCTTGGTTGTCACCTTGACTAGAATTAACTAAAACCCAACCAGCTGGACTGTGAGGGATTTTCTTGATTAGATCAGTTGAGATGGGAAGATGCAGCCTAAATATGGGCCATTCCCTCTGATGGCAACCCACACAAAAGCACACGGAGAAGGAAGCATTTGCTTTTTGCCTGTTTGCCCTCACTCTTGCTAGCAAGTTTATCTATCCTGCTGCTGAGGTATTCTTTCATTGGTGTTAGAACCTACTTCTTTAAGATTCTAGCACAGACAAAACCAGACACTTTCTAGGATCCTCTGGGACTCCAACACCAGACTGAACAACTGAGACCTCTAGTCGCATTGATGGACCAGTCCCCAGCCTGTAAGGCACTCTAATTTATTCATTCCATAAATGTTGTGCCTTTAGAGAAGCTGGCAATACAGTATCGGAAGCATTTAGGATCCAAACTTAAGATATCGTTTTTGGCTTAGACTTCTAGGTATAATGGAAATACTGATCGTTCAAACACCAAATAAACATATACACAGCATTAAGTTCTGAGTTTTTACTGACGTAGAGAGGAAACTTCCTTTGACTCCTAATATAGGGTATGTACTTTTGAGACCTTTCCCTAATATAATCTCTAATCTGGTCCCTAACTATACAATCTGTAGACACTTGAATCTAGCAGTTCTGTGCTCTCATGCTCCCAGTCATCTAGGTCCATTTAAGTCTCCAGATAATTTCAAAGCCATCTCATACCTTTCACCCTGTGCGTGCACGTGTGTGTGTGCCAGAACAACCTTAGCTGTCATTCCTCAAGGGAGAAAAGGGACTTTCACTGGCCTGGAACTCACCAAGCAGGCTAGGATTGCTGGAACCCAAAACATCAATGTCTCTCCCCAGTGCTGTAATTACAAGCAAGTGCTACAACTGAGCTTATCCATGTGGTTCTGGGGAATGAACTCAGGCACTCGTGCTTTTATGGCAGGTACTTTACCAACTGCGCTTTTCTCCCAGGCCCCATTCATTAGTATACTTTTTCATTCATTTTAATGAGTTTTTCTTGTCATACGCTTTTTAAAAATTAGGCATACTTGAAATATTTTACAATCAAACAGTTCCAACAGCTATAATGCCTGAAAAACAACAGTACTTGCCAGAAAAAAACTAGTACCACAAGCTCCAGGACGACCCAACTTCTATAGCCTCTACAGTTACCAGCACTCACATGCACGCACGCACGCGTATGCACACACACACACACACACACACACACACACAATACACACACACACACACACACACACACACACACGTAGTACGTCTTAAATGAATTTTTTAAAAAAACTAAATCCTAGTTAAGGGACTGGAGAGATAATTTAGCAATTTAGAGCACTGGCTGCAGTTCTAGAGAACCAGCATTTTAATTCCCAACACCCACATGGCAGCTCACAATCATATGTAACTAAGTTCTTGGAGATCTGACACCCACTTCTGCCTTCCATGACAATCACATACATGGTACACAACACAAGTAGGCAAAATACCCATATAAAATAAAATAATTTTTTAAATATTAAGTTCAAGAACTAATCATTGTCTTAGTTTCTAAAAGACTTTAGGCCAACTTAAGTATATAAATCTGTTTTTCAACTGTGAAATTTTAAAAATCTAAATAAAAATTTGGTGAAATTTTGTGGTCATAATAGAGCTATGCTACAAATACTAAATATGTTCCCAGCCTAAAAGACCAGTACAAAAAAGAAAGAATGCAAATTATCTAATGATTTTATATTGAATGTCAAAATGGAATTTTTAAATGTTAGATGAAGAACATGGCTTACATTTTAGGTTTTTAAGTTTAGTTTAATTTTAAGTTTTTAAGTTTAATTACATTTAGTTTTTAATTTAGCTACATAGGGCTCCAAGTTGTGACTTGCATTTTATTTCCATTGGACAGCCCGGTTGTTATGAGTCCAGAAAAGTTACATATTACCAAGTATGGTAGAGAAGGGATGATCTCCATCTTTTCTATAAACTTAACGAGACTATTTTCTCCCTTCCAAGTACATATATAAATCCTAGAAATAACCCAAAAGAGAACTCCAAAACGTAGAAAAGTGGAAAGCAAATTGGTCTAAGATCTCAAGACTATAGGAACACAGTAGCAGAGCATTCTTATGTGTCAGAAAGGAAAGCCAATCCCAAGGTGTCCTAGCAGAGAAGACATTACAGGTAAGCACATTCATCCCTAGACTGAGCAAGAATTCCTCTAACAGCACAAGTAAAACCAACATCAAAAGCAAGGGGCTATGACTAGGAACCCAATAAAGAAACAACCAGGGAACAATTTCTTCCACAAGATCTGAGATTCCTACAGAGGGGTGTAGAACATGGGTTAGAGTATAGTAACACTTTTAATAGAAATATAACAAAAATGAACAATTTGGAAGCCATCTTTGGCCCTAAACCCTCATCTTCCCCTCTTCCGTCAACGGATATCAAGTGGTTCTAACATATTATGAACGACTATATTACTCTTGGATAAAGCAGGATCCAGAGCAAAGAAAAGTTTTAGACAAAGAAAAATGTTGCATAATAATAAAAATTACTAATCTACTATGACAACATAATTATTCTAAGTATGAATGAACTAAATAAGACATAGAGAGCCTCAAAATACATGAAGCAAAAGTAATTGGCTTGAAAGAAGAAACAGGTCAAGTTACAAATTACATCTGAGAATTCATCTTTTCAACAGAGGACAGAATTGCTAAAAGAGAAAAATCATTGAAGATATAGACTATTTAAGCAATAAAACCAATAAATAGAATCTAACCAATATACATGTAACACTCTACTCAATAGCTAAATACATATTTTTTTCAAACATCAGTAAGAAATTTATCACAAGATACCATTATGACCCATACTACAAACCTTACAAATTTTTAACTGAAATCACACAGTGTGTTCTGACTATAATGAAAGCAAACTGGGTGTCAGTAACAAAATAAAATAAGCAGCATACCTGGACAGAACAATCCCCTGGGGATTGGTAACAAACCAGCCTAGACTAACTGGTAAGATTTAAGAATATACAAAACCCTGTCTCTCAAAAACAAACAAGGAAGATGGCTCCTGAAAAACACCACTTGGGATTGACTTCTGATGTACACACATCAAAGTACAAACACATACTACACATGAAAACACACACACCCAAAAAGCTATAAATTGAGAATGTTAGGCAGTGCTTATGAGAAACTTTATACATAATATTCATTAAATAATTCATGAAAGAGACAAAAGATTATGAACCCTCATCTCAGAAAAGGCACATTCGGCAGAACAGGCACTCAGGCCATCTGACACCAGAAAAAGCAGAGATCCAGGGACACAGGCCTGGTGAGACTGCTATGCGAGTAGCTGGGGAGCAGAGAGCTCTGTGCCAAGAGCAAAGAAAGTGCACCCCCCACCCCGATTGGTTCAGGGGAGCAGGAACTCTGCCTTAGGGTCTCTGTTTCCACCCAGCGGGCCTGTGCTTACAGAACAGGTGCTCAGACCATCTGCCACCAGGCACAGTGGAAATCTAGGGACACAGGCCAGGTACAAGGGAGAGACAAGAACAAATCTCAGACAACAAGACCATGTATATTCACAGACAAGAAGATGGCAAGAGGAAAGCGACATAAATTACCCAAGGGAAAACAAGACAACCTGGAAACACCAGAACCCAGTTCTCCCATTACAGCAAAAAGTGGAATGCAAAATACTACAGGAAAAGAAGACTCAGGCACAAAATCATACCTCAAGATGATGATAGAGATCCTTAAATAAGAACGGGGGGAAAACCATAAAGAAATACAAGCTTTTAAAGAGGAAACAAGAAAAACACTCAAAGAAATCAAAGTACTAGAGGAAAACAGAACCAAAGAGATGAAGGAATGAAGAAGGAATTTAAAATGGAAATGGAAACAATAAAGGAAACACTGAAAGAGACAACCCTAGAGGTAGAAAACCTAAAAAAGAAATCAGGAGTCACAGATTCAAACATCTCCAACAGACTACAAGAGATGGAAAAGAAAATCTCGGGGACGGAAGACAACATTGAAAAAAGCATAGACAAAACAGTCAGAGAAGATGCAAAACCCAAAAAGCTCCTAACCCAAAATGTCCAAGAGATCCAGGACACAATGAGAAAAACAAATCTAAAGATAATAGGAATAGAAGAAGGAGAAGAATATCAACTAAAAAGCACAGTTAATATCTTCAACAAAATTGTAGAAGAAAACATCCCTACCCTTAATAATGAGATGACCATGAGAATAAAACAAGCCTACAGAACACCAAATAGAGAGGACCAGAAAAGAAATTCCTCCTGACACATAATAGTCAAAACGCCAAGTGCCCAAAGCAAAGAAAGAATACCAAAAGCAGTAAGGGAAAAAGGTCATGTAACATATAAAGGCAGATCAATCCGAATCACACCTGATTTCTCAACAGAGACTATGAAAGCTAGAAGATCCTGGACAGACATCATGCAGACCCTAAGAAAACACATGTGTCAGTCCAAGCTGCTATACCCAGCAAAACTCTCAATCACCATAGATGGAGAGACCAAGATATTCCAAGACAAAACTAAATTTACACAATATCTGACCACAAACCCAGCACTACAACAAATGATAGGTGGAAAACCCAATACAAAGAGGGAAACTATATCCTAGTAAAAATAATAAAATACCTAAGCAAGAAAACCAAAAGAAGAAAGACACACAGGCACAATTCTACCTCCAAAAGCAAAAAATAACAGAAAACAACAACTACTATTCCTTACTATCTGTTAGCATAAATGGACTTAATTCCCCAATAAAAAGATATAGGCTATGAGACTGGATACATAAACAAAACCCAGCATTTTGCTGCATACAGGAAACTCATCTCAGAGAAAAAGACAGACACTATCTCAGAGTAAAAGGTTGGGAAAAAATCTTCCAAGCAAACGGCCCCAAGAAGACAGCTGGAGTGGCCATTCTAATATCAAATAAGGTAGATTTTCAAGCAAAAGTTATCAAAAAAGATAAAGAAGGACACTTTTTACTCATTACAGGGAAAATTTATCAGGAGGAACTCTCAGTCCTTTTACATATTTGCTCCAATAAAAGAGTACCCACATTCATAAAAGAAACCCTACTAAAGCTCAAAAAATACATTGCACCCCACACAATAACAGTGGGAGACCTCAACACCCCACTCTCACCAATGGACAGATTATGGAAACAGAAACAGATCAAGGACACAGTAACACTAGCAGAGGTTATGACCCAACTGGAATTAACAGACATCTACAGAACATTTCATCCTAAAACAAAAGAATACACCTTCTTCTCAGCACCTCATGGCACCTTCTCCAAAATTGACCATATAATCGGTCACAAAATAAGCTTCAATAGATATAAGAAGATTGAAATACTCCCATAATTGGTCACAAAATAAGCTTCAATAGATATAAGAAGATTGAAATACTCCCATGCATCCTATCAGATCAGCATGGTCTAAGGCTGGTCTTTAACAACAACAAAGACAACAAAAAGCCCACATACACATGGAAACTAAACAGTGCTCTATTAAACGATAGCAGGGTCAAAGAAGAAATAAAGAGAGAAATTAAGGATTTTCTAGAATTTAATAAAAATGAAAACACAACATACCCAAACCTATGGGATGCAATGAAAGCAGCACTGAGGGGAAAACACATAGCTCTGAGTGCTTCAAAAAGAAACTGGAGAGGGCATACACTAGCAACTTGACAGCACAGTTGAAAGCTCTAGAACAAAAGGAAGCAGATACACCCAAGAGGAGTAGACAGCAAGAAATAATCAAACTCAGAGCAGAAATTGACCAAATAGAAACAAACAGAACCATTCAAAGAATCCACAAAATCAAGAACTGGTTCTTTGAGAAAATTATCAAGATTAATAAACCCTTAGCTAGACTAGCTAGAGGGCAAAAAGAGAGTATCCAAATTAACAAAATCAGAAATGAAAGTGGAGACATAATAACTGAAACTGAGGAAATTCAAGAAATCATCAGATCCTACTACAAAAGCCTATACTCAACAAAGCTGGAAAATCTGGAGGAAATGGATGAATTCCTAGACAGATACCAGATATTAAAGGTAAACCATCTAAATAATCCCATAACACCTAAAGAAATAGAAGCAGTCATCAAAAGTCTCCCAACCAACAAAAGCCCAGGTCCAGATGGGTTCAGTGCAGAATTTTATCAGACATTTATTAAAGACCTAATATCAATACTCTCCAAACTATTCCACAAAATAGAATCAGATGGAACACTACCTAACTCATTTTTGGAGACCACAATAACCCTCCTTCCTAAACCAAATATTTTACAAGGAAAGAGAACTTCAGACCAATCTCACTTATGAACATTGATGCAAAAATACTCAACAAAATTCTTACAAACCGAATCCAAGAACACATCAAAACAATCATTCACATAGGCTTCATCCCTGGGATGTAGGGATGGTTTAATATACAGAAATCCATCAACGTAATCCACCATATAAACAAACAAAATCACATGGTCTTCTCACTAGATGCTGAGAAAGCATTTGACAAAATTCAATACCCCTTCATGTTAAAAGTCTTGGAAAGAACAGGAATCCAAGGCCCATACCTAAACATAATAAAAGCAATATACGGCAAAACAACAGCCAATATCAAACTTAACGGTGGGAAACTTGAAGCAATCCCACTAAAGTCAGGGACTAGACAAGGCTGCCCACTTTCCCCCCTACCTACTAAACATAGTACTGGAAGTCCTGGCCGGAGCAATTAGACACCAAAAGGAAATCAAAGGGATACAAATTGGAAAGGAAGAAGTAAAAACATCACTGTTTGCAGATGACATGATAGTGTACTTAAGTGACCCCACAAATTGCACCAGAGAACATCTACAACTGATAAACAACTTCAGCAAAGTGGCTAGATACAAAAATAACTCAAACAAATCAGTAGTCTCTACTCAAAGGACAAACATGGGGAGAAAGAAATTAGGGAAAAGATACCCTTCACAATAGTTACAAACAATATGAAATTCCTTGGTGTGACTCTAACTAAGCAAGTGAAGGACCTGTATGACAAGAACTTCAAATCTCTGAGGAAGGAATTTGACAAAGATCTCAGAAAATGAAAAGATCTCCCATGCTCATGGATTGGAAGGATCAACATTGTAAAAATGGCCGTCTTACCAAAAGCAATCTACAGATTCAATGCAATTCCCATCAAAATTCCAACCCAATTCTTCATAGAGTTGGAAAGAGCAATGTGCAATTTCATCCGGAATAACAAAAGACCTAGAATACTGAAATCCATCCTCAACAACAAGAAAACATCTGTGGGAATCACCATCCCTGACCTCAAGATATATATTACAAGGCAATTGTGTTAAAAGTTGCATGGTACTGGTACAGAGATAGGCATGTGGATCCATGGAATAGAATAAAAGATGCAGAAATGAGCCCTCACATATATGGTCACTTGATTTTTGACAAAGGAGCTGTAAACATTCAATGGAAAAAAGACAGCCTCTTCAACAAATGGTGTTGGTCCAACTGGCACTCAGCACGCAGAAGAATGAAAATAGACCCTTTCTTATTTCCTTGTACAAAGCTCAAGTGCAAGTGGATCAAAGATCTGCACATTAAACCAGGTACACTGAAATTATTAGAAGAGAAAGTAAGGAAAACCTTAGAACACATAGGCACAGGAGAAAATTTCCTGAACAGAACACCAATGGCTTGTGCTCTAAGGTCAAATATCGACAAATGTGACTTAATGAGATTGCAAAGTTTCTGTAAGGCTAAGGACACTGTCAAGAAAACAAAACGGCAGCCAAGAGATTGGGAAAAGATCTTTACCAACCCCACATCAGATAGAGGACTAATGTCCAAGGTATACAAAGAACTCAAGAAGCTAGACACCAGAGAATCAAACAACCCTATTAAAAAATGGGGTACAGAGCTAAACGTTCTCAATTGAGGAATATTCAATGGCTGAGAAGCATCTAAGGAAGTGCTCAACATCATTAGCCATCGGGGAAATGCAAATCAAAACAACCCTGAGATTCCACCTCACACCCGTCAGATTGGCCAAGATCAAAAATTCAGATGACAGCAAACGCTGGCAAGGTTACAGAGAAAGAGGAACACTTCTCCACTGCTGGTGGGGTTGTAAACTGGTACAAGCACTCTGGAAATCTGTCTGGCGATTCCTCAGAAAATTGGACACAGTACTACATGAAGACCCAGTTATTCCACTTCTGGGCATATACCCCAGAGATGCTCCAACATACAACAAAGACACATGCACCACAATGTTCATAGCAGCCCTGTTTATAATAGCCAGAAACTGGAAAGAACCCAGATGTCCTTCAGTAGATGAATGGATACAAAAATTGTGGTATATTTACACAATGGAGTACTACTCAGCTATCAGAAACAATGAATTTATGAAGTTCTTAAGAAAATGGTTGCATCTAGAGAATATCATGCTGAGTGAGATAACCCAGTCACAAAAGAGCAGACATAATATACAGTCACTGATAATTGGATACTAACCTCAGAAAGCTCTGAACACCCCAAAAACAACTCACAAACTATATGAAGTTCAAGAAAAAAACAAAGGCCAAAAAAAAAAGAAAGAAAATGAAAATCTATTATGTTTAAACTTTACACACTAAGAAAACTTTGACTAATTCCAGGTTACATCTTGTTTTACATGTACTTTATGCTCATTGTAACTAGTAAGATTTTAATGCACACTATCAAACCTTTAAAAAAAAATCAAGTACTTTCAAAAATGTATTCGTATACTTTTGTGCAAAAATGCTTAAAATCTGTATATTTATCTTTGTTTTTTAAAATAAAGTTGTTCAATTAAAAAAAAGAAAAGAAAAGGCATATTCACTAAACTTCTGCATGAGGCTTCAAAGGTTTAAATCTCTAATGCCTAGATTTTAAGAAATGTTGAGAAATGTTAGTTTCGAGTCTACATTTTGAGATCATTTGCCTCTTTAAAGCTTGTTGTTAAATAAAACAACTTTAGTGCCCTTCATAATATTTATTTCAAGGTCAAGCAGGTATTAGGGCAGTGATACTGATTTAATGTGGGAGAGGATCCAGGATAAAATATGAGGAAGCTAGAGAAACAATGAAAATGTTTGTAGACTGTTACCAAAGTCATGTATTAATAGAAAATATGACACAATTGTTTGGGGGGTTTTCTGGGTTTTTTTTCCCCTTTGGTTTGTTGTTGTTGTTTTGGGTCGGAATGGTGAATGCCATAATGTTCTACTATACTAAGCTGGCTAGAAAGAATGTTCAGTTTAGTTCTGTCTCATCAAAAATACTTCTCTAAGCAAACAATTAGTCCTCTCAAAAGTTTTAATCTATAGATCTACAGACCCATTTAAAATGTGAAAAAGAAATATACATTATGACAGTCTAAAAACATAGGCATTTTTAGGAGCAATGATGTCTTCATTGACTCCCAGGAACATAAAAGCATTTCAAAAATATGCAGATCTTTTTACTTGGACTCCTGAGATTCAGTATTGATCTTCTGGTACTATATGATAATAAACAACTTATGTATTATCAAGTACAATTTGATAATAAACATCTTTAATGTATGAGATTTCCTAATTGAACCCTCTGAGATGTTCAATTAGGGGCTGGAATTTAACACAGTTAAATAACATTTACAGTTTTTACAACACTATATTGCATCCCAAATTATCTCCTCTCTAAAGAAAACTGTAGAATTAGATTTTCAACTTCCTTCCCATAAGGGGGCCTTAACAATAGTGGCTGCAAGTGGTGAGTTAATTTTCTTTGGAAATGTGGCTCCTGGTAGGATGAGCATGCTCCAGTGGATGGTCCCACACCCATGCAAATATGAGGAGCACTGACTGGACTGAGAAAATTATTCCAGAGAGGGAGGGAGGGAGGGAGGGAGGGAGGGAAGGAGGGTGAGAGAGAGAGAGAAAGGGAGGGAGGGAGGGAGACAGAGAGAGAGAGAGAGAGAGAGAGAGAGAGGGAGGGAGGGAGGGAGGGAGGGAGGGAGGGAGGGAGGGAAGGAGGGAAGGAGGGAGGGAGAAGGAGGAGATGGAGATGGAGAAGGAGGGAGGAAGGGGAGGGAGGGAGGGAGGGAGGAAGGGGAGGGAGGGAGGGAGGGAGGGAGGGAGGGAGGGAGGGAAATTGATTCAGAAAGGGGATGTGGGAAGGGATCCAGAGGAGTTGGAGAAAGGCTGTACATGTACAAATTCTCAAACAATAGTTTTTAAAAGTTAAACTCCTTTCCATATGACATTTTAAGAACTGCATCTATTTTGTTTTTTAAAGTCACTGTTTTTTCACCCTAGTGAAAGATTTTTTAATGTTAAAGTAAACAAGTATGATAGCCTATACCTGTAGCTATTACACAGGAGACAGAGGCAGGAGGACATAAATTTCAGTCAACCCTGGCCTACTGGGCTACATAAGAAGGGGAGAGAGGAAGAAAGAAAGGAAGAAGAGGGGAGAAGGAGAGAGGAGAGAAGGAAATTATCCAGATATGTATAATCCCAGTACTTGGAAGGAAGAAAACGTGAGACATCATTCTCAAACAGAACAAAACAAGATAAAAAGACTGAACCTACAAGAACCTTATCAAATAAAAGAGTTTCTGTCTCAGCAGTAAATCCCTAAATCTATTGATCTCTCTTAGGTCTCTCTCTGATTCTTTTCTTTGATAAAATTTGTAACAGGCAACAACCAGGCAACAAATGGAATCAAAGTTAAGATTCCTTTCTGGAGAAACTATGTTTTATATCCAAATGCTACTAAAACTGGGATGTGTAGAGAGAACTGAACTCAACACAGACAAAGGGGTAAGGTTCATTTAGTCCTATCTATTTAGTCTTAAGTTCATTAAACCTCATCTATGATAACCAGTAAGAAAAAGGTCTTTCATTCTTGTTCAACACTGACAGTGTCTGGGACATGTTGTGTTCTAAGACTGCCCACTCCATCCTCACAGCTCTGTTACAAAGTTCTCTCTTAAAGTGAGTACAAATCTGTCTCTTTATAATTTCCACCCACTGGTTCTAATTCTATCCTTGAGACCACACAGAAAAAAGTATAGTCCTTCTATCTTCCATATGTCAGCCCTCCCTTCAAATATTTGAAGCCAATTATTGAGAATCTCATGATTGTTGGGGCAGGTTAGAAAACAGCCCCCTAAAGATGGCCATGTCCTAATTCAAGAACCTGTGTATGTTATATGATCCAGTAAAGGGAACTTGGTAGGTATGACTAAAGGTTTGGAGGTGGGGAGTTTACAGGCCATTATAATCCTGAGACTCATAAGGAGGTACGGTCGAAGAAAAGGAGATATGATGAAGGAAGAAGAGGCTAGAGTGGCAGTTCTCAACTTTCCTAATACTGCAACCCTTTAATGTGGCTCTTCATGTTGTGATGACCCCCAGCCATAAAGTTGTTTTCATTGCTACTTCATAACTCTAATTTTGCTAGTTATGAATCATAATGTATGTATCTGTTTTCCAACAGTCTGAGGTAATGTACTTGAGGTAATCATCACTCTTCAAATTTTTGTTGGCTTCTAAACGACTCATTTATTCTCTGGGTGATAGTAACCAGGTTTCTCTGAATATCAAGCACTGCACTAAGGCATTAGGAAGCTAGTGAGATGGTGGCCAGTAATGGAACATCAAGAGTTCTAAGCAACCTGTGAGACACAGTGAAACCCTGACTTAGTTGGGGAATAGACGGTGGAAGACAGAAATTCTAGTGTGTGCTGACCATAGTTCCTGAATTCAACTTGCATTTAATCTTCTACAAGAGATGTCAATACATGTAAGTAAAAAGAGGAATAACATTAGGCAATATAACAAATGATCAGCATAGGCAGTTAAAACATTCTAAGCAAAGTTAAAAGGGAGCACAACCTTGGTTTAGATTAATGCACAGAAAGAAATGAAGAGTAGACCACACTAGTAAAATTCAGTGGGGAGAGGGGGCAGAAAAAAGACCTTGTCCAAGAATACTATGCAGCCATATTTGAAGAACTGTAAATATCCAAGTAGAAAAATATGGCAGGAAAAGTAGATGAGGGATATGTTAGAGAGCATGTATCAGAATGTACTTCATGCTCAGAACTCAACCCTTTAAAATGAATTACAAAAGTTTTTATGCTCAGCAAGTAATATTTTCTGTACTAGGCACAGGGACATGTGGAGCTTTCAGTATAAAAGAATAATTTACATAAAACTGAATTAGCAAGACTATAGAAAGAAAGTGAAAACAAAAGGTTGAAACTAAGGAACCAAGGATTAAGGTGAGAAAAGAAAGGAAGTAGATATAAAATTAAACTTTGACAGGTGGGAAATAAGCTGGTACCAAGAAATAAACAGAATGTGATGGGTTCATTTGTTCTTTCTTTTTCTTTCTTTCTTCCTTCCTTCCAGAACAAAGATTTGGGAACCTAATACTACTTTCAAGTACTTGAGACTGAGTGAATGGAAAACATTTCAGAAGATATTCAAGTACATATTATATCAGTCTCTGAGCTAGGTAGTGGGGGAAAAAATAACGTTCAAGAAGATGAACTACCTGAGTGAGGCTTACAGAAAAGGAAAGACAGGTGACTATCAAATACAATAGTGAAATAAATGCTCAAAAGGAAAAGTGAAGAGCACAGGGAGAGTACATAAAACCTCAGAAACCATAAAAAGAACCTGATTTTAGCAAGTATTTTGAATGAAAGAGCTAAGATAAAGTAGAAATGTAAAAGCAAGCACACACAGTCCCTGATGAGTTCATATTAAGCTACCAAAAATCAATAAATGTGATCCCCAATGTAGTATCTGGCTTACTTTAAAATCCATTCCTAAAATTATTTGAAACTGAAATCTTTGTTAAAATAGATTACAAGATAAAATTTCATTCTTAAAATATCACATATCTACAAAAGGGTATCGGTAAATGCTATGGGTGATGGAAATGTTAATTGTGATACTAATTATGTAATTCTATGATTTTATCCAAATCAACAGAATGATATAGCTAAAAATTGGTGAATAAAATATGCTTCAATAAGTCTGCCATTAAGAAAAAAGGATCATAGTGACTTACCACTCATGCCAATGACTAGTCGAAAGTTATGCACTAATATTACACTAAAAACAAATCATATGTCAATACCACTATTACTATCCATGTATAGTATTCTATTTATAAGCAATCCCCCAAACATATAACTTATTAATAAATATGCAGTTTTATAATTTTTACTTGAATGGAACTCTAAATATTTCTTGCTGAATTTAAAAAAGAAGTCTTCTCAGAAGCCCCCACAAATGAACAGGCTATTGTCATTACTCTTGGTTGCTCAACAAAACTAGACGTTAGGGAACCTATTGCCAAAGACACAACTCCTTTGGTTGTGGGACCTAGAAAAATCAAGTTGAACTAACCTGAAAACTTCCGCCCTGATGACTAACTTTCATGGTCCCAAAATGTGCTCTGCAGGCTGCTCAGAGAGACAAAACATCAAATGGTGCTATGACCAACTGCATCCTACAAAACTAACCTACCACGTAAGATGTACCCACTGCTGCAATAGTAGCACAAAGGTTAAGGAAAGACTTGACATCTCTCCAGAGGAATGGATTTAAGACTGATACTATAAATCTGCCCAGAAGTCCATGGCTCAGAAGATTACATACAGGCCCTAGGAGGAAGACTACTACTGTTGTTTTGTTAAAGCTTCTCTCTGCAGTAGTTAATAGTTAATGAGAAACCCATAACTAATCAAAGCTGTCTTCTGAGTATGACAAACTCTTACACTCATGTGCTCACTGCAGCTGTTATCTGCACAAAATCAAGTCCATAAGGTCAGACAAAGATCCAAAAGCAGCACTAACTGAACTCAGTGAATTTCAAAATCAAAAGAGAGGGCATGAACCTATTGGGGGTTCCTCAGGGAAGTAGAAGAAAAAAAGTTGGGGATTATTGAGTGAATAGGAAGAGAGAGTTGGGGTTGTATATACTCAAGATGCATTGTTTACATATATGAACTTGTCAAAGAATTTTTTTAAAGTCTATTAAGGGGCCAGAGATATGGCTCAGTAGTTAAAAGGATTGATTGTTCTTCCAAAGAACCAACATTAGAGTCCCAACACTTTCATGGCAGCTCCCAACCATCCTTAATTCCAGCTCCAGGAGATCTGATCCATTATTCTTCTAGCCTTCACGGGCACCAAACAAACATGCACATAGTACACATACATACATGCAAACAAAACACCCATATGAATAAAATAAAGCTTCATTTTTTTTTGTTTTGGTTTGGTTTTGGTTTGCTTTACTTTGCTTTATTTTGTTTTGAGATGAGATTCTCTGTGTAGCCCTGGCTATCTTGGAACTCACTCTATAGACCAAGCTGGCCTCAAACTTCAGCCACCTGCCTCTGACTCTGACTCTGCATCCCAAGTGCTAGAACTAAAGGTGTGAGCCATTATATATTTTTAAAATGTACTGTACTTTAAAAAACAAAGAGATCTTAATGATCAGGTTCAGTGCCTGGCCTGAAGTCTAAAATCTGTATCCTATCCTGATTTTAAGAGTATTTAAAAATCTAAATTATTTTCCTCCTCAAACCAGCTCTCCTTTCCTTTTCTTTTGTCATCCTCTATATTTCAAGGTTGATTTACTGTTGATATTTATAATCTTTCTTCCCCCAAGCTACCTTGTTCTACCTATCCTGAGAACTTACTCTTCTTTAAAGGTTTCCATGCTAATTGTTAACTCCTGTTAAAAAAAAAAAATCTTACATATCAGTACCTGACTAATTTATCTATTTTATTGATCATTAACACCTTGCTTTAAAATGTTTGCCTATAGAAACAGGATAAAATGTAAACTTCTATGACTCATTTTCAAATCCTCCACAAGCAAATCTAATCTTATATATACCCAATTTTATCTAAATAAGTGATCTGAGTTTAAAAAGATAAAGAGGGCGATAGTGGGAGGAAGGATAAGAAGGTAACACACTAGAAGTTTTAAAGCTTAAACAGAAGTATAAAGCCTATACTGAAGTAAAGGACAAAGCGACTGATACAGAAGAATTATTCTAAGCTCGAAGTATAAAGCGGTGATGGGTCAAAATTCTAAGATAAAGGTATAGGAAGACCACGGCCATTAAAAATAATCTAGGAATAGAATGATAGGAAACAATGAGCAAGTAATCCATCCCCAGTTTCTACTGATGGATACAAGCATCTCACAATAACTAATCAGTGTATATCTCCACTAGGAGTGGATGAGTGGGCACAGAAAATGGTCATGAATACATCCACAAATCTCTACTCATTTTGAACAGTCTGTAAAGTAATAACATGGAAGGCTTAAAAATATATCTAAAATGTCTTTAAATTTTAATAAATATGAGAAAGATGGTTATTAGCATCACTAATATTACCAAAAAGAGTACTGGTAAAAACACTTAGAAGAAAGCAATTAAAAACATTATAGGGAGTTAAGAGATGTAGCTCAGTAATAGAAGGCTTACCCACCATGCATATGACCCCAAGTAATACTCCTATCACATAAAAATTATATAAAATTGAAAATTGTTCCCATTTATGAAAATGTAAATATTGACCTCATTTTTTTCTCTAATGGTATAGAACAACAAAATATGTAATAATGTAATCTCATTAAGAAAATCATACACCAAATTCCATGTAACAACTGAACATAGTACTTGGAATATGCAAGAAACTCTGTGTTCTTAATTCCATAGTTAGCACCCAATATGGGCTCGAAACCACAACCCTGAAATTAAAAGTCTCATGCTCTACTGACTGAGCTAGCCAGGCTGTTTAACTTTGAGAGAACATATTTAATTAAATAGTTATCAGATAGTATACAAGCTAGCCAGGACAAAACATATAGATTTTAAGCCTTTCTTAAGCTAGGATAGATAACAAAATGTTCTATTTAATTGACAAAAATGTTAGTCTGGGTGTTAGGTGTATTTTATACTTTATAAATTACAAAATGATAATAGTTGTGTTAAGCCTATATTTGAGAGAAAATATTGTTTGAGGTTTTTTTTTTTTTTGGGTTGGTTGGTTTTTTTTTAGGTTTTTTTTTTTTTTGTTTTTGTTTTTTAATTAAAAAAGATGAGTTGTTGAGATACAGGTAAGGGCAGGCACAAGATAAGGCAAGGCCTGTGGTTGGGCAGTGAAAAAGGCAGGAACAGAGTTTTGGAAAGGGGAGAGAAGCCAGGAGAGAGGGAGAAGCCAAGATGGAGGAGGACAAGGAGGATCAATCTCTGGGTGGCTTTAAATAGCCACAGGTAGCTATGAATATCTTATAAGAGAAGGATTATTATAGGACAATTTGTCTTATCTAGGTGGGCAGATTATATCATATAAATTGGATCTGAGTTTATTGAGTGAACATTTTGTGGAATGAGAATTTACTGAGATAAATCTGATTGTTAAATTGCAAGTTTCTGGAGTTTTGATTTTGTCAGGCTGCTGTGGTTGTAATAGTGACCATAGGGGGCAGTTGCAGGAAATGTGAGCAGAATCTGCAGCTGGGAGAGAGGGCAGCCACTGCTGGAACCTCTAGAGTTTTGAGGTTGCTAGAAATGGGAGCAGGGTCCACAGCAGAAACCAGAGCGTAGCAGGCAGCAGAGAGCCAGGAGGGTGGCCACCGCTGAGATGAAAATACCCCACAAATGCCATATAGCTCTACAATTCTGGCAATAGTGAAGGATGAACCATTCAATTTTAATATTTATGCTACATATAGCAGTGATATATATATACAAGTATTACATGTTTAAATCTGATTTGGTAAAATATATTAGGTTGAAATAAATTTGTACAAGTGGTTTATTACTAAAGAGTAGCTATAAATATTCTTATGCAAATATAAATAAATTGAAGACTTTAAAAATCAAGATTCAATGAAAATATCAATTTCATTCACTTCAAAGAGACAATTTTTGTTTAAATTCTAACAAAACTAAGCATTTATTTAATTATCAGTTTTTCAAGAAGCAGTTACTTAAAATGTGTCAATGCAGAGACTTGATGGTTGAAATGGATTTCCCGGGAAGTAATCAATCACAGAGATTTTCGGTTAAAACATGTCTATGATTACAAGTTGGGCTTCTGAAAAAAAAAAGATACAATATAACTATCTAACTATATCTATCAAATATATCTCAGGTCAATGAGATGGCTCGGTAAGTATAGGCACTACCACCAAGCCTGATTGATCTGGTAAAAAGAGAGAACCAACTCAGTTGTGCTGGTGTCTACTCACATGCTGTAGCATATACATGCACAAACACACACATACATATAGGCACGAAATAAATAAAACACACTGAAATTTATTTAAAGTAGAGAAGACATAAAAGTTAAAAACAATACTGTTTTAAAAGTAAGTCATTCTCTGAATGCTGAGATGGAAAAATATGTGCCAATTTAAAACTACTATATTTTTTCCAAGACAGGTTCTCTCTACATAGCCCTGGCTGTTCTAGAACTCTCTATATAGGCTAGCCTAGATTTTCCTGGAACTCAGTATGTAAACAAGGCTAAACTCACAGAGATCTCCATGGTTCTGCCTCTAGAGTGCTGGGATTAAAGGTCTATGCCACCAAGCTCAGCCAAGCTACTACTTTCAATTAAAGGGTGTGGCCAAACACCTCAGCTTTAATATTGAACCACTGTCAGCCAGTAAGTTATGTACTGGTGTTTTACATGATCAGTTCTGTGCTTTTAAATACTTCTCTAATTTATTGGTAGTTTACTCAGGTTTGATAATGGATTTTGGTTTTTAATTTACTTGTTGACACAAACTTAAGGCTCATTCAGCTCTTTTGAAATGGAAATAGTAGTAGTCCTACTTGTGTAGATAGGACTGTTTCTGCATTTACACCAGATTCACCTAGCTGTCATGAAGGAGGGCAGAAAGTAGGAGGAGAGGAGTTAAACTGGATATACGAAATGGAGATGCTTATAGTCAGAATGAGAGGTCCTATCTTATGTTCATGGCATTTATCCATGGCTAAATATTCTAGGGGTAGAAGACAAAGCACAGTTAGTCTGCACAGGTATTCCCACCCTCATTGATCTAACACCTAAATGTCATCATCAGTCAGTATGAAAGCTCAAAGTTTCCTATATAGTTAACAAGTTAATAAATATTCCAAAGTAACATGACTGTAAGAGCCGAAAAAAGACAGTTATGTATATAAAGAGAAGTAACATTCAAACAATAAAGAACTGCTTTTAAACATATAATAAAAAATAAGTAAAAAAACCATAGATACTTTCCTTACATTTTCCAAAATCCATTATATTAGATAGAATTAGCATAGTGATGTGGTTTAAAGGAAAACTCCTTCAATGACATTTGAAATTGCATTATACTTAGTTACTTAGGAGGTCAATAGGAAAACATCCACAAGTAAGATTAACAGTAGTAATTTCTCACATCAGCTTAGTATAGACTAAGGATAATCAGATACCAATCATATGATAAATGTCTATTGTTAACAACTGCCTATCAAAGATAGGAAAGAGTAGACATTCTGGAATCAGTGCACAGAAAATCATAAGAAAATTATGAGATAAGTGAGAAAAATGAAAAGGTGCTAAATGGCACTTATTCTTATAAGACTTGGCTCTCCTAAGTGCAAATGATGCCACCATCTGAGACCATACTTGTTTCTGAACACACTACATCTAATATCTAATTCTCACTAAACTACAAGCCCCCAGGAGTTAACTGTAAAGACTTAAAGAGTATTTCACATGAAAGAATCAGGGGTGTCAAAAAAAATCACATATGATAATTTTATCCTTTACAACTACATACATATTCAGCTTATTGGCAGCTTCTTGGATCTATCCCATCTTATTCCTTATCAGACTTTGTTTTCAAAGTACAAGTACTATGTTTTAATTAACATAAAGCCATTTATTTTATATTTGTTATGTTTTGGGTTTTTTTTGTTTTTGTTTTTGTTTTTTTTTTGTTTTTGTTTTTTTTTTTTTTGTTTTTTATAAGATTTTTAAACCCTGTCCCTAGAAACATTGCAGGTGTGGCTGCTGTGTCACATGTGAGTCAGTAGGTGGCAGAGAAGGGAAAGGCTATGTCTATGCTCAGTGTTCTGACCTGGCCCTGCAACATACCTGCTGCAACCTTCAGAAGAGCAAACCCTGATCTCCCCTGGGCAGCAGAATAAAGCTGGCCCCAGATGTGAGTGTTGCAGGTGAGCCAGCCCCATGGGCAAGAGAGTGAGAGAGCTGGTCCTACTTTATCTCTACTATTTGGCGGCAAGAGCAAGGAAGAGATCTCCAGCCTCTTGCCTTAGCTACCAGTGGCAGGCTTTGGCCCTGGCAGGATCATAAGAGCAGGAGAGCTGGTCCTGCCGCTCACCTGCTGCTCCACTCAAGAGAACAGACCCCGCCCAGGACAGCAGAGCAGACCATAATGGTAGGGATTTAGGTGAGCTAGCCCTGAGGGTGTGAGTGTTGGAGAGCTGGCCCTGTCACTGGTCCATCATGCAATGACAAGGGCAAAGAAGAGATGTCCTCCCTCACTCTTCCCCCTTGCCAACCATGGCAGGCAGGAGAGCTGCCCCAGATGTCATCTAAGCAGGAGAGCTGGCCCTGCCCCTCACCTGCTGAAGCACTTGAGAAAGCATGCCCTATACTTCACCTGGGCATCACAGTAGGAGCTGGCTCTGGCTGTGGGGGTTTCAAGTGAGCCAACCCAAGGGCAAGAGTGTAGAAGAGCCAGCCCTGCCTCTTGTCTGCTGAGTGATGTAGCCCTTCTCCCCTGCCTCAATCCTCGCCATCTACGGCAGGCAGGAGAGCTGGCCTCAGGGTCATGAGAGTGTGAGAACTGGCCATGTCCCACACCAGCAGCAGCACTCAGGAGAGAGGCCCTACACCTCGCTGGGCAGCAGGGAAGAGCTGGTTCTTGTAGTAGGGGCTGCTGGTAAGCCAGCCCTGAGGACATGACAGCAAGAGAGCTGACTGGCTGACTACTTCATAAATCTCTCAGGCCCAGATCCAGGGCTTTGAATTAGCCCATACCAACACTGATGATGGCAATTTACCTGGAAATGCTTAAAACATAAAATATAATAATGGATGAATAACATTTCCAGCCACTTAGTTGCTTAGAGCAAAAACCTAAACATTATCCTGAACTTAAAACCTCTCCTTTCCTTGCCAGCTGTCATGGAGTCCTGTTATTTCCTTTTTCAAAACTTCAGATCCATCCACCACTTCATTTCACTTCCACTATTCTAATAAAATCCAATCCAGTCTTTTTTACTACCAAAAGGGTCTCCTTTCTTCCCTTCTTGTCCTACTTTGAAATCTCAGTGGCTTTTTGAAATACATTCTGACATACATTATTTTCTGCATTTTCAGTAACTTTAAGAATAAACAAAATCCAATCTGGAGTTTTGGCTCTATGTTATGGCAAAGCATTTACCAACCCAGCACTAAAGAATGGTAAGGAAGAAAGCAGGAGGGACATAAGGGAGAAAGAATATGAGGAAAGAGAAGGAAAAAAAAGGACAAAAGAAAACTCCATGTCACTGACTGTGGCTTATAGACTTCCACAGACTGTCTCTTTCATCAATCTCCTCCAAGTGTTTACCTCATTTCCAAGGTGCCTGCCACACTGGTCATTCTGTTCCTTTAATATATAAGATCTTATATCTCTCTTAGGATTTCTATTTCCCTCTGCTAGAAACATTTATATATCAGACTTCCTTCTAGTTATTTCAACTCATGACTTTTATGTACCCTTCTCAGGATAGCCTTCCCTGGCCACCTAGTAGAAACAAATGCCCCACAAACAGTGTTAATGAAATGTTCATATATACTGTAACATTTTAATACTGGATTAATAGGCAGATTTGATAATTTTCACTCAGTAAGAAACCATCCTTAGAGATTCATTTCTAAGATCCATTTCCAATCACCAACCATTTCTCTTTTTTAAAGGTGATCTTTTTGGAGGTGGGGATTTTTTGGTTTTTCTAGACAGGGTTTTTCTGTGTAGCCCTAGCTGTCCTGAAACTTGCTCTAAAGACCAGTCTGGCCTCAAACTCACAGAGATCTGCCTACTTCTGCATCCCAAATGGTGGGATTAAACAAGTGCACCACCTCCTCCCTGCTAAAAATGACTTTTTAAGAAGGACTTGTGAAATAGTCTAGTATGATCCACTAAGCAAGGGTACCAAATAAATGTAAAATACTCCCTTGAAACTCAGCTTCTAGAATACTTTTAAATCCAAAAATAAAATATAAATGTGTGTTTTTATGTATGTCTATCTAAGCCAAGACCAACATAAGAAGACACCACCACCTGACTGTAGAGATTGACGAGTCACAATATTACGGAGCACTTCAATAGACCTGTGAGATCTGTACAAAGTCAGTTTTCTCTCTGGAAAGCAGAGAAGCGTGGGAGAAACAATGTGAGTAAAGAGAAAACAAAGCTGGAGAGATGAGCAGAGGGATCAGGCAGCTGATCAAAGACAGAAGGGAGGTTCAGGCTGTGAGTGGCAGACACAGATCTATGCTTTGCACTGTAAGAGTTCCTAAAGGCATAGACTGAAAATACAGCTCCATTCTACAACATCCAGCACTTTCCAACTCTCTAAGTTACAAAACTTAGGGCATGTGTACAGAAAACAAAACAAACAAACATAAAGCCTCAAACCAAAAAAAGACTAAGTACAATCACTTCATAATGCTTATGGACAAAAACCTTAAAAATGTAATTAGTATCTCTTAGGAACTTGATCTTATTCTAGTTTAAAATAAGGTCTATGGCTATACTACCCTGAAGGCACCAGATCTGATGTGATTTCCAAAACTATAATGTACTAGGACTAGAGCTGTGGACCACATGTTAATATGGAAAAGCCACAATGCCCCTCTCTGGAAATTATTTACAGGAACGGACTTCTCTCTTACTTCTTCAGCATCTTTACCTTTATTCTCATCCCAGAAAATCTGAACCCAAATTAAACTCCTTCTTCAGGAGAAAGCACATAACCATGAATAACAAAATTCTAAACTGTTTCATAAAAGTTAATAACACAGAAATTCACAATTCCATATAATCCCATGAAGAAGCCAAGTGTACTTGAATCTTTAAGAGAACTCTAGAATGATTCTGACACTGGCAGAGGGAGTATGTGGTAGGTAGGTCCTTCTCCTCAGAGTTCTGCTATTAACAACAATCACCTCTATCACAAACATCCAGTCACAGACATCAAGTCATAGCAAAACTAGATGTTATATTCTACTCCAAGTAGTGAAGATGGCAGCAGTAACAGCTGTGTAGTTCCTTCGTGTTTTCTTGCCATGGTTTTCATAGGCAACCCCCCATTGGCTACTTACCTGACAGTGGCAGAAATGGGAGCTCTCACAGTGGGCTGCAGGTATCCTGTAAATCACTCTCAGATGACCAGCTTAAAATTCAACTCTCTCTCTTTTCAAAAACTATGCGACTTAATCCCTATATTCTATCTCTTTCTGTTCCCTGCACAGGTCCCTGACAGGCACTACAAAGTAGTGTGTGACATGCTTGCTGTAGGAAGATTTCCTTTCACATATAAACAGCCAAACAAGCTCCTATTATTCTCAGTTTTCATACCTGATGAACGTTCTTCCCAGAACTGCTACCTTCTAACCTCCAGGTTTGCTCACAAAGGTCAATTCTCTGTTCTTAGATATAGTCAGCCCTTCGTGGGTCTGAGCCATGTGCCAGTACTTCACAGTCCTTCCTTTCAGTTGTATCAACATCCATTATAGATAAGCAAGCTTAAGCCTAAAATACCCCTGATTATTCACCTCACACACTTCCTAAAAATTCCCAACCAGAAAACTTACTTTCCCTTACTGTATGTCCTGTTTACTCTAAAGCAAAAAGAACAAGTGTGGCCAAACAGGCCAGAGACAACATTAGGAGTCTACCTAACACACAGCAGCAACTGGAAGGAATTTGATTAAAAGTAAACCATCTCTTTAATAAAGAGAAATACCTTCTCCGTGCTTAAACCACTAAGAGAAAAAGGCCTACTTAGATACTCAACTGTTATATCAGCTAAAAATATTATGATTGTTTAAATTTTAACCATAAGCTACAGCAATATGTCAGGCTTTAAAAATGCCTAAAAGGTTATGACGTATAATAACTTAAATTATTTCAAGTGCTCCAACTTCTGGGTTACCACTATGTCTAATCACATTTATGAATGAAGACAGTCTCAACAAATTGGTCTAGCACATAAATACTCAATTCTAAAAGAATACAAACTCTTTGAGGAATCTCAAGTTTTCATCAAATTTCTATGTGAATTATTATACCAAAAACCAAAACAATGAAAGAAATGAGATGAGCTGGTTTCTAGCCCACACTCTGTCTGTCACTGCTTAAGATTCAACTTCTTTGTCTTTGAAGTCAGGGTACTGACTGGATTGATGTGGTTCTCTCCAGTTGATGACAATATTTAAGCCCAAATAGAAAACCTAACAGCATAAAGAACAAGAGGTAGCAACACTACAGGCTTCTTTGAACTGACTCTTCAAAGGATCCACCTTAATGTAGAGTACTTGAAGACTGTGGAATAGAGAGGTCAGTTTGAATACAATGAGTTATTCTTCCATCTAGATTAGATAAATTTTATTAAGCAAAATATACTTTAAAAAGAGTGCATGTTTATAAAAGGCCATTAATTTAAAAACATACTCCATCCTATGATCATTATAACATTTTCTCAGCTATTGGTCTCACTCAGGATAAGTGTGCTAACACCTACCTATAAGGCTAGTAAAGTTTACAAGAGGACAGGGAATATGGGAAGGTACTAATATCAAGTATACAATCGGCCCAAGTAAATTCATTCTAAAAAGTATCCAGGTTTTTTATATAACTACTTAAACCATTCACTAACGAATGTCTCAATAATTTATTCTAATTTTCTATTTGATTAATAATCTTCAGTTTAGCTGGACAAATTAAACTATACTACTACAAACTTTGTTCAGAAACAGAATCAAACAATGAACATTTTATTTTGTATTTGTCCAACATTTTACTACATTTAACACCTACTCAATTCAAACTGTAGAGGAAGGCAGTTTTTCAGATATAATGAACTAATAATATTCTACCCAGTGAATGATAAAATGATGCCTAATGATGGTCTTATTCAAGGTCCTCACCATGAGAACTTTAATGTGTTCTCTGAAACTCAGCTTCATTGTATATAAAGGGAAGTTCCTAAAGAAGATCAGAATGATGGCATTTATGTCCTTATAAGCTATATCAGATAGGACAGCTAGTATGTCATAACAAGTTCTCAAGGCAGAACAGTCAGATTAGATTTGCAACACAGTGGTCAGGAACATAAGGTTGCCACCAAAAGGAAGCTGAATATCATTTTCACTTATCAGTACTACATCATAAAACAGCTCTCATTAGCTCTAACACTAAAAAAAACCTAACACTGTTATTAGTGTATATTCCATCCTAAGTCAAATATTTAAATTGGAACAGACTCACTAGCTAAAACAATAAAATTATGTCAAAATATTCTGCCCAAAATTACTGAAATAGGGTAAGATACAGTTTTGTGAACAGAGGTTAAAAAAGAATGATTAGGGCTGGAGAGATGGCTCAGAGGTTAAGAGCACTGGCTGCTCTTCCAAAGGTCCTGAGTTCAATTCCCAGCAACCACATGGTGGCTCACAACCATCTGTAATGAGATCTGATGTCTTCAGACACACGGAAGAGGACAGCTACAGTGTACTCATATATATATATATATATATAATAAATCTTTAAAAAAAAGAATGATTATTGAAACAAATTCTATAGCTCAATCAATACACAGAATTAACATTGGAATTAACATAGTCATTTGAAGCTTCTGAAGTAGAAGTAGTCATTTTACAAATATGGCCAAAAGACATTCAAGAAGGTACAAACTCATCTAAAATATATGTCTGTTTTGATTCTTATCAGCAAATCATACCCAATCCAAAGATGTTTCATGTTTTGTTGAAATTTTTAGGAGGGGGAGAATAGTAAGGGTGTTTAGGAAATTTTCTTTTTGAAAAAAGGTCTCAGACATCCCAGGTTGGCCTTAAATTTGTTACCTATCAAAGTCTAACATTAAACTCCTGATCCCCCGCCTACATCTGAACCAAGTACTAAGATTGCAGATATGTGCCACCACACTCAGGTGAAGATGCTCATTTGTACATGTATATTCACCAATAACCTATGGTCATTTAATATCTAAAGATCTAACTATTGGACGATGCTAGGTAAAACCCCTGTAAATAAAGATTAATATTTGAATTATTGTTTTAGCAAGGTAGAATGGCACAGACCTGTAATTTTATCACTCAGGAGACATAATTGCAAGGAAAAAGATCATGAGGTCAAGGCTGCCTAGGCTACACAGTGATGCTTCTATTAAAAATAAAATCATTTTGGGGTGGAGAGATGGCTCAGCGGTTAAGAGCACTGACTGCTCTTCCAGAGGTCCTGAGTTCAATTCCCAGCAACCACATGGTGGCTCAGAACCATCTGTAATGGGATCTGAAGCCCTCTTCTGGTGTGTCTGAAAACAGCTACCATGTACTCATATAAATAATAAATCTTTTTTTAAAATTTAAAAATAAGAAAATAAAATCATTTTATATTACAAAAGCTGAAAACATTAATACTGTAAATAGAATATAAAACAGCATAAAATTTAAAATAATTTTAAAAACAGTTCAAAATGAGCATTCCTGCCTCTCTTAGGCTATCGACTCTTTCTTGAAATATCTCCATTGCCCAATAGAGGCAGAGGGGAAAAAACAAACTTAACAAAGAAATCAGATTTTATTCTGCAATGTCTATCAAAATGCTTTTTTGATTATTAAACAGGTACCACATTATAGACTACTTTAAGTAGTGTTTCTAAGAGTCAGTAAGTTCACCTATGTAGAACTTCTATGAGATTATAGTTGAAAGATACAATGAGGAAACTATTTTAGTTAGAGTGACTATTACTATGATAAAACACCATGACCAAAAGCAACTTGGGAAGAATAGGGTTTATTTGACTTACACTTCCACATCACCATTCATTGCCAAAAGAAGTCAGGACAGCAACTTAAATTGGGCAGAAACCTAGAGGCAGGAGGGGTACTACTTACTTGGCTTGCTTTCCATGGCTTGCTCAGCCTGCTTTCTTACAGAACCCAGAACTACTAGCCCAAGAATGGCATCATCCATAGTGGGCTAATAAAAATGCCCTACAGCCAGACCTTAAGACATTTTCTTGGTTGAGGGTTCCTCCTTTCAGATAACTCTTGTTTGTATCAAGTTAACATAAAATCAGGTAGTACACGAAAAATACAATAATGATACAGTCTCAATTTATATCCCAAAACACCACTGCCTTAAAAGCAAAACACTAGGAAGTAATTAATTAGTTTAAATTTTAACTTTCAAAATGAATAATAATATTGTTTTAAAACTTCACAGTTAAACTATAAGAGCAACCATTTTCTCACTACCAAAGTTACTACATAATCTCCAAAGTAGTCCTACTTTAGAATAGAAAGCACTGATTTGGAGAGTCTTATTTGCTGTTATATGGCTTTTACTTCTATTTTTGTTTTTGAGTGAGAATAGACACTTATAAGCAGTATGTCTTTATTGAACATATCCAAACCAACCATCAGCATCTCAACTTTCTAAACAACTAAACTTTTTAAAAATGTTTTATTGCAGAAGGTCAGCTACAGTTAGAGGCTAACCTATTCTCCATAGCAAGTCCAGGCCAGCCAGGACTAAATGATGAGATCCTCAATAGGAGACTAGGGGACTGCAGAGATTGTTCAGTGGTTAAAAACAATTGGCTACTCTCCCAGAGGACCCAAATTCAATTTCCAGCACCCACATAACAGTTCATAGTTTCCTATAATTTCAGTCCAAGGGCATCTGACACTCTATTCTGGTCTCTGAAACCAGGCACATAGGGGGAAAAAAATACAAGCAAATTTTATACACACACACACACACACACACATTCATATTATACCAAAATGTAATTATTAAATTTATTCATGCCTGTGGGTGAGGGGGTGATGATGTGGGAATTAAGGGGGGGTTATTTATGTACATGCAACTATATGCCTCAACATGTGTATAGTTCTCAGAGGACTTAAAGGAGAACTGATTTTTACCATTTAGGTCCCAAGAATCAAACTCACAGGCTTGGTGGGAAGCACTTTCATCATCATTTAAGCCATCTCATCAGCCAAACATCTAAATTTTTATATAAAAGCATTTTCAGATTTAAAAATATCAAATACAATAACATTTGAGCAACATATTTGATGGTCAGTCTCAGCTTTGTTCTACAGCCTGTTTTGTTGTTTGTTGTTGTTGTTTAAATTAGTTTTATATCAACTATATCCAGCCGTTGGCTTCAACATAGGAAATAAAGTGTTTAAAGTAGGCCATGTTCCATGTTATCTACTTAGTATCCCTGCCCCTTCTCGCTCCCATCCTTGGAGTTCTGTTTCAGTGATATTGTGCTACCTTTGCCTGACTGCAAGAAAGGATGTGCTATCCCAACCTGTCCAATCACTTCATCCCACTGGCCTCTCTTTACAGCAATGGGTCAAAGAGATGAGCACAAAGCATATCAGAGTCCCTGCATGATTTGTTACTGAACACCATAAGAAAAGATGAGCTGCTTTAATGGTCCCTATTTCTAAAGGATTCAGAGCTACCTTTCAAGGATGTCTTGCTACAGAATTCTGAAAAACTGGCATGTGAATTAGGTTTTGTTTCTTGTTGTTGTTTAAATTTCCTACTGAGATCTAAGCTATTTATTACAAATTCCCTGTGTATAATTAGTTTGGATGATTAGATCTAAAAGGGCATTATTTCTCTAGGACTACTCTATTTGAGCACAGTTTTAAAAGTTATTTTATCAAAAGGAAAAAAACAAAGTTATTCTAGTTAAGTTCGGGAAATAAAAACTTGTGTTTTTCTCCCTTATAATGTATTTTCAGTTCGTAAAACTACTTTATTAAACACCATCATGTACAGTAAAATTCAATTCTTATACTCATTTATAGCCCCTCACAAACTTTCTGGAATGAAAACAATTATGTATTTAAAACTCTACCAAAAAAAAAAAAAAAAAAAAAAAAAACCCACACAGCAATAATGAAGAGTTATATAAGATGCCAGAATCTTTAAGTAGATCAGTTACTGTTCAGATTGCAAATCCAAGACAATAAGAATGTATCTGAGTTAGGGTTTCTACTGCAATGATAGAAACCCAACAACTTGGGGAGGAAAGAATTTATTTCAGCTTATAGTTCCCCACCACAGTTCATCACTGAGGGAAGTCAGGGCAGGAACTCAAATAGGTCAAGACCCTGGAACAGGAACTGAGCAGGAAGTGATGAAGGAGTGCTACTTACTGGTTTGCTCCTCCTGGGGTTGCTCGGTTTGCTTTCCTATACTGCCCAGGACTACCAGCTGATAGCACTACCCAAGATGAACTGGGCCCTCCTACATCAATATTCAATCATCAATCAAGAAAACACACTACAGCTTTTTTCCACAGGCCAATCTGGTGAGGCATTTTCTTAAGGCTACCTCTTTCCAAATAATTCCAACTTTTGTCAAGTAAACAGAAAACTACCCAGCTCAGAAGAGATATTCTTTTAAAACAGGTTTTCTTCAAATTTCGTGTTTTAATAAGAAGGGGGGGGGGGAATTCCCCAACTAACCTACATCAGAAAAATTTAACTCCCCTCTTTGATTCTCTTCTTTTTTTTCCTTTTGATGACTCAATGAGTTTCATTAAGGTTGCTTATGGAAACATGGATGAGGGACTGTTTACAGGAGCATAGGCACCATATGAAGTGGCTACACCATTGAAAAATGGCTCTGCCTTACTTAGCAGCTCTTAGTTTTGTATATATCCCAAGGAAGGGGTAGGGCCCTGAGAGTGCCTCCTCTGTCCACAACAGGATGTAGTCAAATGCAATCTTGTGCAGATCTTGTACAGATAATCACAGGTGCTAGCTGCTAGGAGTTCAATAGTGCACTGCCACGAGATGCCTAGAAGTCAGCATTCTATTTGAAGCCCCACTTCCTGTGGTTCTTACATTCTCTTTGCCTCTTTTTGAATTTGTCCTCTGAGTCTTTGAAGACTAAGGTTACCTCTTCCTAATACACACACACACACACACACACACACACACACACACACACACACACATATACATGAGTATTTATCCCATATGTGGCTGAGCATTCAATCATAACATGTTCTCAGCACTTTGACTAGTTATGCGCCTATGCTGTCACCATTGGCCCTAGCAAAAAGAAGTTTCTCTGAGCAAAGTCAACAGTATCACTAACCTATGAGATCCTTTATATTTCTGAATCTCTAACACATATTAATAAACAAAGTAACTAAATCTACTAACACAGACTTCCCTTTGTCGGGTGCTTAGATTTATGTTATAACTGATCTTCAAAATGCAGTCTATACTCTCTTAGCCATGTTGAAATGCCTGAAATGGCTTGCTCCTCAGAACCACTGCGCTACAGCAACTAGTTGCATAAACTTATTGAGATAGTAGAGAAATAAATATATTAATGATGCCAACCTTGTCACTAGAAGCCAAATGGCTGGCTAAGTCAAGCTAAGGTTAAGATGGAACCTGTTTTCAGTTCCCTTTTTACTACACTAGCAAACTGTGCTTTCCCATAAAACTTGTCGGGGTCCCAAAGCAAACCAAATATGGCTATTATCCATAAGCAATTAGTATTAATGATAATATTTCAAGTACATTATGGGCAAAATAAGAATATTCATGGTACTATATTTGAGTTAAATGAGACTAAGATAAAGACAGAAAAACCATTCTACATCCCAACAGCATTATTACTATAAGAAAACACATTTTAAGTTAGAACTTAGTAAGAACATTATCAGGAATAATTCAAAATAGAACTGTCTCTATATTTAAACAATTAATAGAATTACCCCTCTATTTTCCAATTATCATATATTATACAATATAATTTTGTGCATTTGTACTATGAAAAGTGTACATAAAATATATACATATATAAAAACTATCGCAATGGAACATCCTATAGATACTTATAAAATTCTTGCCCTGTATTTTTATTCTCATTTATCTACTACTAAAAATATCACTTTTCAACTAAACCAAAACCTATCTATCTTTCAAGACCCAGAAAAATTCAATATTTTTCATAATTCCTTCCCTAACCAGGCAAGTCAGAAAATAAGGACAAGTGATCAGGACTCTATAGGGACAAAAAATAATGACACCTCTCTTACTTCATATACACATCCAAAGTTTCACTATTGACACCACATAACAGTAATTTCTTAGAATTTTATTTTGCAAGCAAATCACTGAAAGTGGTGTTCAACCAAAACAAAGTAGAGGTTCCAACATGGGTGGAATGGGAGACTCATTCTAAAAGTGTTACAAACAGCACCTGCTGAGCACCATAAGGACTTTTTTAAAGACACTTTTGTTTGGTCCCTCCTGTCTTTTTTGTAAAAACTTAGGAACTAAAACTCCTTGTTAAGATAGTCTCATATTCTCTCCTTCCCTCACTCTACCCTCCCCACAACCTCTCACTGAGATACTTCTTGCTATGTAAACCAGGCTGGCTCAACCCTCCCACCTCAGACTACCAAAGAAGTAGACTCAGGATACCCATTGCCACACCCAGTTCAAAGTTTTTAGAACAGCACACTACAGGGATAATTGTTAAGTTTAGTTTTTACCAAGATTCGTATTAGACCTTATGTGAAGGGTTTTAAATAGTAAGGAAAAAGATGGAATAAGTAAAAACCTTTCCTACAAGAATTCTTTACCAGCAAATCACTCAGCCCTCAGACTCCACATGCTTCTTTTTTTTTTTAAGTAACTGGATTTTTATTTAAATACACAATATGAGAAATGAACTTGAAAAACAACTGAATTGTATGGAAAATGAAATAGCAAATAAATTAGACCCATGTTTAACATAGAGGGTCAGCTAAATGTTCAAACTTAAGGTTATCATGGACACATCTTCGCATGCTTCTTAAAGATACCATTTCTGACTCATTTGACAAGGTCAGTGCTAGCTGCTGTTGGACATTATTAGATGTTTGAGGAGAGAGCATGTTCAGTAAGCTGATTTTTCACTTTCTCTTTATAAACTAAAACAGGCAGCTTTTCGTGGAAAACTTTCAAAGTAATATTGGGTTTTCAGGACAGAGAGCAGTAAGTGGGTTTGCCTTTTCCACCACAAACAAGCCTCCACAGCACTGGTCTCCACACTGCACAGCAGCTCAGCACCCGGGTTAGGTCAGAGTGTCCCTCTTCCCTACCAAAATGCAGTATCTGAAGAATGCTTCTCAACATTTCAGGTAACATTTTGAAAAAGTTAATTCAAAGTAACACAGTTGTAGTTTTTAGTAACAAACTTATCTATTGTTAAAACACAAAGGACCAAAAGTTCACTTTAAATTCAGTAGAGTTTGATAGAGAATATAAGAGTGGTTCAAAAATGAAATTATTGAGGGTGCTGGAACACAACATTAATCCCAGTACTTGGGAGTCAGAGTAGGAGCACTGACCACAACTTCAAGGCTAACCAGAAAAACAGAGCAAGAAAAAGCCTGCCAAGGAAAGGAAGAGAATGACAAAGGAAGAAGGAAAGAGAAGGCTGAGGAAGGGGAGAGCTATTTTCCTATAACACAGCCCCAAAACACAAAATGCTAAGTACCCACAAAAATTTTAAAAGAATTTCAGGGATTATACTCTAAAGACACTATAGGACATTATCCACCCCAAAGAGTAGACAATGCCCTTATAAATCAGATACTCAAATAAAATTACACATGGTTTACCATAAATTTACATAAATTAGAAAACAAACTTTTTAAGAATGACTAAAATAACTCTCATAACAAGTGGTTTTATAAAGTAGTCCCCACATCAGAGGAAAAATAACACATATTTCCGGAAACATGGTGTGTTGCTGTGTTTCATGAAATTCAGTTTTAGCAATGACTTGAATAAAACAAAAAAAAAAGTGATCTGAAATTTGAAAGGGCCAAATATTAAATGTGTGTATTTAATAAAAAGACAGCAAGAAATTAAAGACTTTCTAAAAGACATCAACCTAAGAAAGATTATGTCTAAAGATAAAGTGAATGTATTGGCTAGTTTGTTGTCAACTTAGCACAAGCTATAGTCATCTGAGAGGAGGGAACTTCAATTGAGAAAACAGCTCCATGAAATTAGCCTGCAAGCAAATCGCTACAGGTACTTTTATAATTGGTGATTGATGGAGAAGGCTACCTTTGGGCTGATGGTCCTGGGTTCTATAGAAAAGCAGGCTGAACATGGCATAAAGAGCAAGCCAGTAAGCAGCACCCCTCCATGGCATTTAGGCCTCTAGGTTCCTGTCCAATTTGAGTTCCTGTCCTGACTTCTTTCAGTGATAAATGGTAATATGGAAGTGTAATTTAAATAAGCGCTATCTTTCACAAGTTGATTTGGCCATGGTGTTTCAGCAATGATAACCATAACTAAGATAGGGAACAATAATCAATAAAGCAACTGGAATGATACACTACAAAAGTAACCAAATCACATACCTGAGAGATGCTTGGACTTATTACTCTGACAAAGTGATACAGAAAGGAAATGTTAGGTATAAAGATGTTAACAGTGTTCACCAGTTCTGCTGCTGTACCATATGTCCCCTACTTTCATAGGAACCCTGAACCACTAAATTAAGACCTTTGGGGACAGGGGGAACCTGCTACCAAAAATCTGGAAAAGCAAGAATGTTTCAAATGACAATTTATCAAAATATAATGCAACAAAAAAACTGCCTTGCCTAATCTCTAGTTTCTGTTGGCCAAAAAAAATATATTGAATATTTGGTAGTATTACTAACCTAGGAGGCTAGCAATTAAGTCTAATTTCTTTTGTGGATACTAAACCAATTCAGTGGTGTTCCAACGTGCCCAACACACTAAAACATAGCAGCAAGATCCAAGAGTTGAGGAGTAAAGCAGAGTTTTTATTATTTACAAAATTCCTTATTTTAGAGCATCCAGTAATGCTTGCTCACTAAAGAGAAATGTATTTCTAGGGGTGAGTTCATTTTAACTAAATTTCTTTAGACACTATAATGCCTGAATCAGTGAAGAGCATTTTTACCTGCATTTAATTAACATGTTACAAACTCTGCTTCAAATTAGTCATTAAACACAGATAACTGCATTTAACACAATGTTCCCTGTGATTTTCATCTCAGAAACAGTAGTAGAGTTAAAGTAGTTCAATGAACTGTGTGCATAATAATTTCACATACTTAAAGACTATAATGCAATATTTAATTTTTAACTAAAATAAAATCTATGTAATTTATAATTAATGAAACATTTAAAGGTGAACTAAGAAGCAAATATTTATGTGTTCTAAAACTCTAGCACTCACAGCTGAATTTTAGAATAAAATTAACTCATGGTCATTACATAAAATATACTACCTAACAAATATTAATCCAAATAAAACTAGTTTAAGAATATATTGTGATGTAAATCACAGACACTTATGCTACAGACAGGACTATACCACAAAAGGTTTCACCAGTGGTCCAAAGTTCAAAAGTTCAAATTCAAATGATAACTTTTCTCTTTTAAATAACAGTAACAAAACTAAAACAAAAGCCACAGATCCCAATTAAGAAAATAAAGATTAATTGGGCCAAGCAATAAATGGGACTAATGATTTATCTATAAATGTTAAAGTATCGATTGCTAAATGTTATATTAACACTAAACCAATACCGAACTCTCTAATTCAAAGGACTTAAATTTTAAAGAACTATTTTCAATTGTCCATTAAAAGATACAAAATAAATACAACTCTAAAGCAATGGAAAGAAAATCAGAAAGAAGACATACTCTATGTGTCTGCATTAACAGCTTTGACAGGGTTCCCCTGAGCCTCTCCAGGATAAAAGAAAAGGCTAGAGTGAAGAAGTTGTATGCTGCAGCCATGCCTACAGCAGCTCATCCTTCTCCACAGATTGCCAGAAGACAGCATGACATCACTCCTCATTAACAAGACATTGTACAGAAACAGCTACATTTTGCTCTTTAGCTTCTAAATGATTGTCAAGAATACAGTTTAACAAAGAGTTACTAGTCAAGAGTGCTAAATCTACTATATAATGCTTGAACTTAAAAAAATTTCCCAAAGTTTAGAAATAATGGGAGTGAGGGCAGAAAAAGTTTCTTTCTAAAACCTTACACTGTGTTTTCATGACTTTCTAAATGAAGCACAACCATATAAACTCCAAAATTCTCTGAAAATGTACTTGTGCAGTTTTTTAACTAAATCCAAAGTTCTAGAAATAACCTCTTCAAGTTCTTAATTTCTAGTATTTAAAGCTTGTGTTTAACCTACAAAACCCTTGATATTTCATTATAAATGATGCTTTGAGTAAAGCTATTTAAGAAAGCTATAAAATATACTACCTAACAAATATTTTTCATTACAATTTGCTTAGAACAGTTTTAAATCTCAGACGGCACAAAAATAGTGGTACCCACTACAAATTGTCAATGCTGAACATATTTTAAAAAGCAAGCACAACATTCAGAACTGTTACTAATAAGCTGAGTGCAGCACTAACACCAGTTCTTCCCTTTCTTTTCACTAAATATTTAAAGCAGGACAGTGTCTCTGGATGACAAGAAGGCAAAATTTTATTAATACAAAATGCTGACTATATTCTCGGGCATGGAAGATTTCATTAATACAGTTAGCTAATACTACTGTATAACACTTTAAATCCTGAAGTATATTCTCCAATTTTATGTGAAAGGTATATATAACATATAACACAAATTGGTGTTTATTAAGGAGCCATCCCTCTTGTCTTTTAAATGAACCACAGTAATTTGGAATATAACAACTTCCTCAACAACTTTATGACTGTTTTACTCTCAGTAATGCCCCAACTGATCAAAACAAAACAGAATAATAAAACATGTTCTCATTATTTGCTAGTTCATGGAATTTCATTTAAGTCAAAGGTTTTCAACCTCCATAATGCTGTGGACCCTCATGTTGTGGTGACCCCCCAACATAAAATTATTTCATTGCTACTTCATAACTGTAATTTTGCTACTGCAATGAATCGTAATGTAAATACCTGATATGCAAGATAGCTGATACACAACCCCCAAAGGGGTCGAGACCCACAGGTTGAGAACCAATGGTCTAAGTAGTACCTAGGCTAATAAATGTCTGTATAGTTTTAAATATTATAAATAGTAACCAACACTCCAAATTACAGCCCCAAAAGTCTTCCCTCCATCCTTCATATATGGTACTAGAAGTTAAGAGTTAAGACTCTTAGAAGCCTCAAAAACATAGAGAAAGGGTGTTTATAATCTGACAAAGTTCTAAAAATGAACAATAAGAAAAACCCACAAACATACAAATCTTAACAATATGGTAGAATAGGTTATATGAAAAGTACCTTCATTTAAGCTAGAAAGATTATGGTACATATCCACAACACATGGATATTGCATCAAGCCATCAGTTGCAATTAGCTCAAGGACTACAAGAGTCCTAACGTGAGCTGACAACAAGGAAGAGGGAGAACAAGGGAGGGAGTAAGGGAAGGAGGAGGGAGAGGGAAAGAGGGAGAATGGGGTGAGAAAGAGAGGGAGGAGAGAGGAGAATATTAAAATTTCTCTAGAATTATCTAGCATTTTGTCGTGAAGGGGGAAGACCAAAATCTAGCCCAGGTCACAGTTTGGCAGCCCCATATATGTTCAGATGTACCCTATCTATCTATGTTCGGCAGAAACAATTTTTCTAGTAACAATGATGAATCACAATGCCCGTGTCTACAACCATCTCAGAAGCCAGAACCACATTTTACCAACACCGAAAGGACCAACAACGTTCTCACTTACAAATTCGTAAGAAAACTTACTACATACTACCAGCCCAGCCTGCGCAGTCTGATCAATGCCTTCCAACTAGGGAGTATGCCATAAGCATAACGTGCTTTGCAGCACATTTTACGAGCATCAAAGACACCAGGGCGCCAAGGGTTCTTTTTTTTTAACCTAGCGCTTCGACAAATTCTGTAGATTCGAAAGCTTTACAAAGGCATTTATTTGCTCGGCTGGGCACCTAGGTCTTCCTTCCAAATCCAGACTACACAACAGCTCCACTGCCTCATACCACACATTGTACCTCATTGGTACTCAGACACCTGAGCCACCTAGACCCACAGAGTGGGACTGTCAGCTCCCAGACGTCTGCGGTCGTGCACGACGCACTGGGCCAGCTGAGCCCTCCCGGGAGCTTTCGGTGGTAATCTTGGCACTCTGGATCCAGCGCTGTCTCCATAGTAAAGCCCTTTCTCCCCGATAGAAGACGCAAATACGTTCCAAAGAAAAGATTATCATCATAGGACCTTTTCCACAAAGGGAGGCAGAAAAGGGATGGCCTTCTCTGGGCAAAAAGAAAAAAAAAATAACAAGAAAATAGAAACTCTTGTCTGCGGTGGGAGACCGAGCTGGATTAGGAGAGCCAGCTAGCTCCTAGTGGCAATTCCCTGACAGCCTACACAGCTGTCGGTTCACCGGAGCTCAGTTTTACCAGCCGCAAAATGGGAAGCCCCGGCGCCGCCCCCTCCCCCTCCTCCCCGGGGAGTCCAGACCAGGACCCGGGTCCCCAAGCCCATAGCTCACCTGGCTTCACGGTCTTCAGACGGATGGGCTCGCGGAAGTGGCGGATGACAGCCAGGGTGTCCCGGTTGGTGAGCCCACTGACCGGCGTCCCGTTCACCTCCAACAGCACATCGCCGGGGCTGGGCGCCTTGCCCGAGACCACGCAGCAGGTGCCTCCGCCGCCGCCAGGCTCGTCGCGGAGCCGCCCCAGGTAAGGGAACTCGCCGCGCTCGGCGCCGCCGCGGATCTCCGCGCCCAAGTCGCCCGGGGGCCCGGCCCAGGACACGGCACACTCCTGCACCTTGCTGAGCCAGTGCTTCTTCTTCTTCAACGTCTTCGACATCCCGACCTCCGCTGCACCATGGGGAGCCCCCGCGCGGGCGGCCGCGGTGCCGCTCCGGGCCCCGCGCACAGCCCGGCCAGAGGGGCGCCGCCGCCGACCTCCCGCCTCAGCCCGCTAGCCGCGCGCCGCCGCGAGCCGCCCCTCTCGCGGGCCGCTGAGGAGAGCCGGAGGGAGCGCGCGCCCCGCGGGCGGCGCCGACGGGGTCTCCGGGCGGGGTCAGCACCGACGGCCGGGGCTCGGCGCCCGCGCGGCGGGAAAGGCTGAGGCAAGGGGGCGGGAGCTGAGGGAGCAGCTGGAACCGAGGCTCCCTCCGGGACGCGCGCACCGAGCTTAGTCGCCCGCTCGAGCGCAGCCGCTGCGGAGCCGGAGTGCCGAGACCAACGCCTGCCCCAGCTGCCAGGAAACTGGCGCTTTCAAACCCGCCGCAACCTCCTCCCCGCTCGGCCCCTCCCCCGCCCTCGCCGGCCCGGCCCCGCCCCCTCCCGCAGCGCAGCGCCCGGCGCGCTGCCGTCACCAGCCCTTCTCTGAAGGACGCGCCCCGCTCTCGGCTCCGCGCCGTGGATTGGGTTCCGGCGGTCTGGGGGCGGCCCTCGGCGAGCATGCTGATTTCTGATTGGGTGGTCTGAGTAGAGAAGGCGGGCACTAGAATGACTGAAGTTTAGAGAGGGAGGAAAGAGAACTTTAGAGTGTGAGGGAGGGAGAAGGGGGAGGAAAGAGAGAGGGTTGGTCTGAGAGCCGGCACAGGTCGCCTAGCGGAGAGAGGCCCTCCGCCCAGTGGCCGGAGCCAAGGGAAACTCAAATGCAGAAAGGACCCAGGTCCCCAAGGTGGGGCGTGCCCAGCTGGACAGGGGGCGGGGTCTCGGAGCTAGATCCGGATGGCGATCCTGGGAGTGCTTTGCCTAGATCCTGGGAGTCCAGTGCCCAGCCACCCGGAGCGGTGGAGCCACTAAATGGGCCTGTTACAGCTGAAAGGAATTCGACGGGTTTGGGTTTGTTAATTCGTCCAACGCATGTTCTTGAATGATCCACTGAGGTGAGGAATTCGGAGTCCGGTTAATTGAAGGTAAAATACAACCCAGTGCTTGAATGCTGTGTGGTCTCGGGCAGCTTAGCCTGTCTGAAACAAGCTGAGAGTGAAGATCACTAATTACACTAGCTACTGCACTCCAAGAATGAAGAAAATAGTGATCCTGCTCTCTAGGGGATTACAGCTTAGCAAGAGAGACTGACAAGAAGATCACTTGAGGAAAACGGGAAGGAGGTGGATTTAAAAAGCAACCTGGTGCCTGCAGAGCTAAGTCATGACACTGGTGGATTGACCTTGGCCAGATCTCTACTTCGTGTCTGTTTGTGAAGAAGGTGGAAGAGAAGTGACTGAGAACAAAGGAGACCTCAGATCTCCTAGCTCTAATTTTTCAGAAACATTTAAGCTTTTTTTCTCTTCCTTTATTGAATGCATGCCTTCTCGTCTATGCAATGCCCTCCGTTTTTAAAATGTTCACCTCATCCAAATAGTCGTCCAGTATTTCTAGGAAAGTGTTTTCTCTGAGCTGGGACACACTCTCACTTTTGTGACAGGGCATGCCTTGTGACTCCCTTTAATTATAGCCCTTATTTAAACTCCAAGGAACACTGCAGACTACACCAGGCTTCAGACAGCTGCAGTGATTTCCTTCACACCACTGAATTGAGGAAATAAAAACACTAAATGTGGGCGTGACTCAAGAAACCTTAAGGGAAGTGAAGCCCTGGAGCTGCAGGTTTGGGACCTGCAGCCCTGGAGCTGCAGGTTTGGGACCTGCCAGACAGAGAAGGGACCTTTCTCTACACCCTGGCCAAGAGATTGCCTAACAGGAAACTGTAACCTTCTGTCCTTGATTGTCTGCTGAGCAGTCACCTAAGAGAGAAACTAAATTTCTATAATACTACCCTCCATCCTGCTGAGACTCCTCTAGTCAAGTCCACTGGAAGCCAGATGGCCTTCACATTCATTTTGGGAGTAGAGGAAGCCAGGCATCTGCAACCCAATGGGGTAAATATTTATCACAGGCATCATGCGGATCATTCAGATTGACCCACATCTAAGTTAAAATTTTAATTTGTTTTATGAACAACTACTTAATGTTAATAAATTCTTGTATGAGAACTTGATTGTCTTCACGTTGTCTATTTTTGCTGAGACTGAAAAACAGTGTTCTGCCTAAACTGTGTATGTTTGGAATGGCTTTGGCAGCAAGGAACAAAACATCCAATAGGAGCTTAGAGCAGGAGGTCACTTATTATCTTTAGCATAAAGTCTAAGTGTGGTAGTTTCAGGACTCGTTGGACAGGAAGATCTCTGTTATCAAGGTCTGAAGATCTTTGTGTTTACTCTTCACCATCGTATCCACAGGAACTTTTGTCTCCAACCCCGTTAATTACAAGGTGGTTGTCACAGCTCCAGACATCACATCTTCAAGTGTCATTATATGAAGCAAGAGAGAAGGGTAAGGAAATGTTAGTCCAAATTTTATGAAGGAGAAAAATTCTACCTAGCTTGTGGCCACTGTGATTGTCTTAAAAAAAAAAAAAAAAATGGAACTATGACCACCTTAGACAAGGCAAAAGAAAATGCAATCACTAACAGTCCATTAACTTGATCATGAGTCACCTTCAAACAAAGTAGAAGTGCTCTTTGAGGGAGGAGGGGAGAATCGTTAAGTAGTCACCCAACAATGTCTGCCTGCTGTGTGTCTTATTTTCTTTTTTTTAAGTAGTCATCCAACATCTGCTGAGTGTTTTAACCATACGTTGATTCTCAGGCAGGAAACTGCAGTGACTAGGAGCCTTAGCTTCAGAGCCAGGCTCACATACCAGCTTTTCTATTTCCTAGCAAGCCGCCTGCTGTCACCTAACCTCCATTTCCCTGTACACAAAACACGTAAGACAACAATACTTAACTGAGTTGTGGTGAGACATGTCTGCAGCTGAGTCAAGCACTCAGCATAGACAGCATAGCAAACACTCCACAAAATGTTATTTTGGCTTGTGCTATATTGTAATGTTTGTGATAAGGTTAAAATGCATCAGTGGGTGCCTCTCCAATTCTGCAAGTACCATTCACCTTAGGTGAGCCGTTTTCCCCTTAGTCTGAATATTCTGCTACTGATGGTAGGACACTGCTGAAAATTACTACATGGTCATGGATATCACATAAATGTCCTCTCTAAAATGGTCCTTAGTTAAGTTGTTTTCAAGTTTATCATTGTTTCCTAAACCTAACAGTTGGATTGAGAGTTACAGTTTTTCATAGAGGTGTATTACTAAGTCGAGCAATATAAAACCAGGCCCAACAAAAATAAATGAAACAACTGCATTTGATGTCTCCCAAAGTTTCTCTGGGTTATCTCTAATTTATAGAGATAGTAACATATTTTGTATGAAAAACACTTTAGGTCTCAAGATGGCTATGGGGTCCAAGTATCATCCTCAACAATGTCCTACGGAGAGAAGTTTCATCATCTACATTCTGTAACGCAAAAAGTCTCCCCCAAATGCTCCTCCCAACAGGATTTCCTTTCTAGCTGATTGATTGGCCACAAGGGCCCAAATGTCATTTACTAAGCCAGTCTTTGCTGAGGGTAATAAAATTACATTGCATCCCCTCTGGAACCCAGAAGGAACATGGTTGCACAACATCCGAGTAAAGCTGAAGATGTTCGGTGAGAAGAAAGAGAAATGGCTCAGCAGTTAAGAGTGTATACTTCTCTTGTAGACCACTGAGTTTAGTTCCCAGGACCCATGCATGTCAAGACAGCTCAGAATCCTGGAACTCCAGCTCCAGGGAATCTGGTGCCCTCTTCTGGACTCTGTGGACACCTGCATTCACACATGCATATACCCACATACATACACACATATTTAAAAAATAAATCTTTTTTTAAAAACTAAAAAGAATGAGATTAGCATTTAGGGAAAACAATAGCATCTGCCACAAATGAAGTACATTGATTTACTTCTATCATTTCATTGGAGTTTAGGGGCGGTGGGTAGCAAAAAGTGGAAAGCGTATGATATTGTGGTATGTTCCTAATGAGAATTAAATAAACCTGCCCATTTAATAGAAAAATTCAAAACAAAATTATAAATCTGATGTTTGTGAAATGGCCCAGGGTTCCTCCTTTTTTATGTCAGAGGCCCCTCTCCATCTGTGCAAATTGTGTCCCCAGCTATATGCGGCTCAGCAATAAAGCAAGACACGTGTAGAAAGAATGCAGGGCTTGTAGTCTCCGTCTCAATTTCTTAGAAGAAAGCCTGGATTCTAGTGGTGGCAAATCAAACCATCATCAGTTACATGAAATGTTAAAGGGCTGTGGAGCAGACAGGTGTTATAAATATTTGCCTCCTACACAGAACACATGAAACTTTAGCCTGGTTTTCTGCCACTTGTTATAATAAAATATTTTTCAAAATCAAGTGTGTAGCTCACACCTATAATCTCAGTATTTGGAAGACTGAGACAGGAAAATCAGAGTTTAGTGCTAGCCTGGGCTACATAGTGCATTACAGGCCAGGCTAAGCTACAGTAGGGGGTGGGGAAGCAGACAATGTAGTAGTATAATAATGCTTTGCAAGCAAAACTCAAATAACCTGTGGTCAGCTCCTGCCAATTGCTAGGACAATCTTGAATTGTTCTCATTCTGAGTTACAAAACCTTTACTAAATAGGCCTAGTCAGGCAGGTCTGCAATCCAACTTCTAGGAAAGCTGAGGCAGGAGGATCACAAGTTCAAGGCTAGCTTGTAGTAAAGGTTTAAAATGGAGGACTGGAGATGAGGCCCTAGGTTCAATAGAAGGAAGGAAGGGAGGGAGCGGGGGAGAAAGATAAAAAGGAAAGGAAAACAAGGGGGCCAGGAAATGGTTTCACCGGGTAATAGCATGTAAACTCCAAACCCACAAACAAGCTGTATATGAGCATTTTTGTAACTCTAATGCTGTGGGTCATAGACAAGAGAATTGTTGGGGCTTACTGGCCAGCCAGCCCAAGCTCCAAACTGGCAAGGTCCAGGTCCAGTGAGAGACCCTGATTCAAGGGAATGTGGCAGAGCATGATGGAGCAGGACGTCTCATATCTTCCTCTGCCCTCTGTGGGCATCCTGACCATATGCAGGGGGTGAGAGAACCATTGCTAGCTTTTAAAAACTATAAGAGATGTAGAGATGACTCCATTGGTAAACTGCTTGAGGATCTACATTCAATACCCACACCAACTAGAAAACAAAAGTCAGTCAGGTATCACAGGCTTGTAAGCCCAGGCTTGGGAGAATGAGACAGGCATCTAATCTTGCCCAAATCAGTGAGCTCCAGATCATTGAGAGACCCAACCATTAAAATACAGTGGAAAGCAATGGAGAAAGATAACAAACAGCCTCCACACTAACACGAGTACACATGGACGTGCACACACATACACACAACATATATATATTAATAGACACACATACATACACATACACATAAGCACACATACTACATGTACCACTATATCGTGTGACTTTTGCAGCATAATCCACCATCACTAGCCTAACCCAGTGTAATGTTGTATTGCATCTTCATATTTGATTAGCATTTTATTTGTAGTCTAATAATAATGTTCAAATGTGTTCAGAGACAAGTTACATAGCATGGAAATTTTTATTTCAGTTAAACTTATCATCTAAAATCGGTATTATGTTCCACACATAAGCACATCTTCTTACACATAGGTACATTTACCTGCAAATGACCACATGAATTCAGGCCAAATTCACAGGAGTGTTAAAGGTCAAGAGCAGCAGCATGCTTTGAAAGGGGAAAATAGTCAAGCAGTCAAGCAAAAAAGCTGCTTAACAAAGCAGACACAAAGAACATTGAATAGAAGACACCAACAGAACCTTGTTGACCCCCTCCTTCCCTGATTGCTTCGTGAGACAGGGTCACCACATAATGACTCAGCCTCCCAAGTGTTGAGATTTAAAGCTATATGCCAGCAAGTCTGGCCTATCTTTTGTCTTTAAGTTTAACTATAATGTCCTGCCTAAAGCTAGCCACAATTTTCTAAGGTGGAGTCATCTATCTAGCCCCCAAAACAAGAGCTTCCCATCTGTGTGTGATCCCAGACTGAAAGTGAGCTGTTTTGACCCATCAGCATGTCTCTCATCAGGGCTCCTGTCTTTCAGAGGGCGCTGATTCCTTTATCCATCCATCCCTGAAATACTCAGAATAGATTGTGAGCTAATGTGGCTTTAAGAGGTCATTTACAGCAGTGAACAACAGACTTACAAGGCCCTTCCTTTCTGTAGGAAGAAAGGCAGTAAGCCTGCAACAGGGAAATGACCACGAAAGATTCAAGGTGTGATAGCTTCTACCCACAAGACAGGAGACAGACAGAATGCAGAGACGGGTGGGTACGGTTGGGTAGAAGACTGTGGCCTGAGAAAGCTTGACTTGGAGAGCAGAGGTCAAAAGACACAGAAGATAATCACACAGATCCAGACATTCCGCAGATCCCGTAGTCCCACACAGGACATGAGGAATGGGGCTGATGTGCCTGGAGCATAGTTCCAGAGCAGAGAAGATTGGGAAATGGGGTCAGGAAGGCCAGAGTTCACAGATGCATTCAGGGATAAAGGAAGAATTCTAGTTTTACTCAAAGCCCATTAAGAAACTGTGAAACTGTGGTGTGATCTGGTTTGCATTGTTTTTGATTGTTCCTTCTGCTGCTAGTTCCATGATGGGAAGGAGGCTGGGTGAGGCTTCAAGTCAGGAAGCCAGACAACTGTGAGAAGATGATGTCTTCCTGGTTTCCTGGTTTATGACTCCTTCCCCAGGGCAGGCAACAGAAAAGGGAAAAGAAATTTCCCTTCCGGGAGGCAGGCCAGAAAAACTGACTTTCCCTTCTCCAAAGGAAGCCAGAAAAACTAAAATTTTCTTTCCCTGGGATGAATCCTAGAAACTTTTTACAGATGTGGCCAAATTTTGACTGGCAACACTATGTTGTCATCTACAATGTTAACACTCCACAACCATACTTTCAAATCCTTTTTTAAAGGAAAAAAAAAAAACCCCACGAAACATCAACAGCAGCAACAACAACAACAAAATCTATCTCTTAAGTTTATGATCTTGTATTGAGCCTCATTCATAACTGTCTTTGGCCACTTGCTCTGATTTTCCCTTGCCTTTCACTCTTGGAGCTAGCTATAAAGAAAAAAAAAATCCCTCTGACTCTCCTTGTCTAATAGGAGGTTATAAAATCCCCAGTCTTGCCCACACCCAGCAAGAAGGAACGCTGTGCAAAAGAGGCCAAGGAGAATCTGGACAGACAACTCTGATTGGCTCCCCAGTCCTCTGTGAGCCTCCTCTGCTTTCTCTGTCCAATCACCTTCCTACATTGAGTGTCCTATGTCAGTCACATGTATGCAGTGAAGCCTCCATAAACCTGTCCAGGACAAGGTTCAGAGAGCTTCTGGAACAAAGGGAAGTTCCTGGAGGGTGGCACACCCAGACAGAGTCCCTTCCCCCAACCCTTGACCGTGTGCATGACTCCCACTGTAAGAAGCCTTTATAATAAGCAGTAGGCATGTCTCCCTGAGCTCTACAAAGAGGAAGTTGTAGGAACGCCAGCTCAGAGCTGATCAAGCAGAAGCACAGGTAAAAGCCCATGGTTACCTGCAGCTGGCAATTGACATGTGAAGAGGAGAGCTGAGCCCTCAGCCTGAGACGTCTGACAATAAAACAGTGTCAGTGTTGAATTAATTATGGAAACATGTAGCTGATATGTATGCAGAAATGATTGCTTGACTGGTGTGTGGGGGAACCCTCCACAGCTGTTGTCACAAGTGATCTGTGCTGTGACTATAAGAAAGAAACTAGATCCCAGAGAGTCAGTTGTTTCTACGTTTTCAGAAAAATCTAAAACAGGGGACCCATTAATAAACAATGGTGATATGGACCAGGATAGAAGGGATAGATATGAACATCTGTTGAATGCTGTAGAAATCAGAAATTATAGCATTAATTTCATACCACTGATTATAGTTAAATAAATGTAAGTTAAAATTGTGTTTTGTAAGAATCTCTGTAAAGTATAATTGCTTTGTTGAAAAGTCCCTTCTCAGTGAAGAGAAAAAATAAAAACTGAGGAAGAGTTCTCAATTAATTTTAAATGTATACAGGTGCCTTGTATCTATTTGCCTAGAAGCACTTCCGTGGATAGAATGGTAATTTCAAGGTTCTTCTCCTTGGTTTACCTTCTTAAGAAAGTAACATACATTCAAAGCAAAGGGTGAGCTTCAAGTTGGCAAAACAAGCATTGTTCTTTTAATCTAGAGAATATGTAGTTATAAGTAGTAGAATATGCTTGTTAAATTACAAAGGAACTTGGGAACTTTGTTTTACAAAGGACTCCACCACTGTGTGAAGTCTTGTAGATTCTTTGGCTGATGAGAAAACTGCAAACCCTCGAGCCTCCTTTTTCTCAGTACAGACTAGATGCAAGCAGTGCCTCTGGCAGGTTGTAATGCAAAGCTCCATGAGACTCCTTTCTTCAACAGAGGGAAGATTCTTACTTGACTTCCAAACACACACTCCCAAATTTCATGGTAAAATTGACTGGAAATCTAACACATGAGCTTAAAAATACTCTTCCCATCCAAAGTCAGGTTTGCAAGGCATTTCTGGTACTTAGAGACACCAAAATAAAGTGTATATTTGCCCTTTTTCAAAACTAGAGAGGGGTCCAAATAAAAGCATGCACGTGGTTAATTTGATACATGGAAAAAATGCTCAGCATCACTGGTCAGGAAAATGCAGATGAAAACCACAGTCTATCACCCAACACATGTCAAAATGGTTATCATCAGAGAGATGAAAGGTAAAAGTACGAGCCAGAATGTGGAGCAAAGAGAGCCCTGTACACTGATGAACATAAATTAGTCCAATAATTATGGGAAATCAGGCTTGCTTTATGATCCAGCAGCCCTATAACTAGATATATATCCAAGGGATTTTACACCAATATGCCAAAGCCAAAAACACCCGTTTTTATTAAAAGTACTACAACCAATCAATATAGTAGGTGAATGGACCAAAAAAAGTACATGCAATAGAAAACTATTTAGCTTTAACAAAGACTGAAATCTTGTCATTCGCTGTGCTGGATAGTTTTGTATCGACTTGACACACGCTAAAGTCATCTGAGAGGCAGAAACTGAGAAAATTCCTCCATAGGATGGAGCTGTGGATAAGCTTAAAGAGAATTCTCTAGATTAGTGATGGATAGGGGAAGGCTATTATTACAAGTGAGCCCATCCCTGGTCCTGGGTTCTAAAAAAAAACAAAAAACAAAACAAACAAAACAACAACAACAACAAAAATGAACATAGGAAGTAAGCCAATAAGCAGCACCCCTCCATGGCCTCTGCATCAACTCCTGCCTCCAGGTTCCTGCTGTGCTTTTGAGTTCCTGTTGTCCTGGTTTCCTTCAATGATGAATTACAATGTGGAAGTGTAAGCCAAATAAACCATTTTCTCCCCAACTTGCTTTTTGGTCATAATGTTTCATCACAGCAATAGTAACCCTGACTAAGACACTTGGGAAGGAAGGAGGAGAGGAAAGGAAAAAAGAAAGGATGGAAGAGGAGATAGAAAAGAGAGGGAGAAAGAGAAAGGGAGGAAGGGAGGGCGGGCCAACTAAAATCCCCATCTCAGACTTCCCCTTTCTAAAGCAAGAAGAAAATGTCCTGTTGAGTAAGCCAAGCAGGTCATGGTATTCTGATGACCTTGACCTATTGATCCTCCTTCCCATGCTTCCTGAGTGCTGACATGCCTACTACATAGGTGCTGGGGATTTAACCCATGTACTTAGCCCCTCTAACCTTATATTTGACTGTCTCTAATCTCCTACTGCTGCAGCTGCTCTAGCCTTCTTCAGTTCTTACCAGCAGACTTCTACTGAGCCCTTCCATTGCCTGAGCTGTCTGCACGTTTCTGCCTAGCATACTCCTTACCTCAGGTCTGCTCAAAAGTCCCTTCTCAGTGGACTCTACTCTGACCTTACTCCAAAATAAAGCTGCCCCAACTCTGCACCCTGCTCTTTCCTTTCTGTCAAGCATTTGAATGTTACAGCATACTCTACAGTTTCTTTACCACATCTGTATCTTCTTTGTCTCTCCCTGCCTTAGGCTTATTATTGCTATAATGAAACACCATGACCAAAAGCAAGTTGGGAAGAAAGGGTTTATTTAGCTTATCCTTCCACATCACTGTAGACCACTGAAGGAGGTCAGGACAGGAACTTAAAACAAACAGGGCATGAACCTGTGGCCAGGAGCTGATACGAAGACCTTAGAAGAGTCTGCTTACTGGCTCGCTTTCCATGTTTTTGTCAGTTTGCTAGTTTATGGAGCCCAGAACCACCAGTCCAGGGGTGACCCCACCCACAATGGACTAAGCCCTCCCACACAAATCACCAATTAAGAAAATTCCCTATAGGCTTGCCTGCAGCCTTATGGCGACATTTTCTCAACTTATGTTCCCTTCACTCAGATGACTATAGCTTGTGCTAAGGTGACATAAAGCTAGCCAGCACGCTATCCTAGAATAAAAATTCCAGAAGAGACAGGAATCTTTGTTTTAGCCATTAATTTACTTCAGAGGCTTGAAAAAACTGGCCTGCTCAGAGTAGAACCTCCATAAAGGCTTGTTTGTCCAAGCGTGTTCTATTTAGTTTTCTCAGAGATGTTAACTAGAGTATGCTATTTCATTTTCATAATAATACTTCATTTTTATTTAACCTGTGGTCACCCTCAGAAGCTGCTGTTATCATTGTCTTCTTGGTAGCAGGTTAGAAGGATCATTTAATCATTCCAAACTTACAACATTGGTGTCAGACATAACTAGAACAACTTTTGCTCCACCTCCAGTCTCCTTCCCTAGGCTGCAGCGATAAATGTCTCAAGGAAAAACCTAAATCAAAACAGTGTTAAGAAAGAGTAGTCTGTTCTAAGTGCATTAGAACAGTTAAAATGAAAAGGACCAAACCTGATCTAGGTGTTAGCAAAAGCAATGGAGGCCTGTGAAAACTTCCAAACACTGCCTTTGAGAATGGAAACTGGTTTGACCACTTCAGTAAACTGACATTCTCTACCAAAGTTAGTCTCCTTTTATTCTACCATTCATTAATTCTTCTCCTGGGTTTATGGACAATAGAAACATGTATACATCTCATGTCAATCACTATAAGAATTATTCTTAAGGGCCGTAACTGAAAACAACTCAAAAGCTTATTTGAGATTAGAATGATTGGGCTGGCAAATGTTATCTGGTAAAGGTGCTTGTCATAAACACCTGACAACTACAGTTTGATCCCCAGAACTCATGTAACGGTGGAATGAGAGAGCCTGTTGCAGGAGATTTGATCACACTGTGAACCACAAGATTGTGTTAGTTACTGGGGAGAAAAAAAAAACTGATTCTAGTTGGGGCATGGCTCATTCCTTAGTACATACCTTTAATCCCAAACAATGAAGGTAAAGTTAGTTTGTAGAAAGAAGCAGCCATGTTTGAAAATGTCTAATTGAGGGGCAGACAAAGTGATGAATCAGAGAAAGATTTGACAGACTGAGTCAGAGATAGGATGTGCCCAACTCTCATGAGAACAGAAAGAGAGGCATCTTAAAAGAGCACCACAGAAAAAAAGAGGGGGGGGGCAATTTCACTGGGAGAGTTTTACAGAAACAGATTAAAGAGGTAACAAGCTAGATACAGGTGAAAACAGAATGAGCCACAGAATGAGAAGAAGCCAAAAGATCAGAACATATTGCCTAATATGAAGGCAAGCAGAGAAATTTAGAAACTGAGAGAAGTCAGATCGAATCAATTAGCAAAGAGAAAAGTTTAGCACAATTACACCTGAGTTGAACCAGCCAGCTAGAGTTCAGAAAGAGTTAGAAATGGTGAGCTTATTCAGTACTAAATCTCAGAGCCTAAAACCAATCTAAGACTAGATAAGATTGTATGAAGAAGCTTCCAAGACTAGACCTAGCCTAGCAGATAGAAGCAGTAAGCCTCAGAGATGACAATTAATACAGGCAAATAAAAGTAATTCTTAGAAGACTCAATATTTAAAAGTACTTCTCCAAGTATATGTGCTGCATATATATATATATATATATATATATATATATATATATATATATATATGTATGTGTGTGTTTGTGTGTGTGTGTATGTGTGTGTGTGTGTGTGTGTGTGTGTGTGTGTGTGTAAATGATGCTGGGAAGTGGGGGCACATGCCTTTAATCCCAGCACTCAAGAGATAGAGGCAAGTAGATCTTTTGAGTCCAACCTGGTCTACAAAGCAAGTTCAAGGATAGCCAAGACTATACAGAGAAACCATGTCTCAAAATAAAATAAAATAACATTCAAAATAGAAAAGGAAGTAGGGTGAAAAGGAAGAGGGAGATAGAGAAAGGAGGTGGCAGAGGAAAGGAAATCAAGGATTTAGTTTGTGCAAACCTTGAATTACCATGGCCAAGGTCATACACATAGCAAATGGCATAAACAAAACTCTCAAATTCCACTTAAGTATTAGTTCTATATTTTAACTTGAATTAAGTTCTCAACACATCTCAGGGCATGTGATGCTCAAGCTAAAGAATGTTCTGGTTCTTGGAAGTAGTTTATACTTCAGCATGCATTCAGCTGAATGAGATAAGTGGAACATGACCTACTGAAGGTGAGCACAGTAGTCTATGTCTTGCATTTCCAGAATTTGGGAGGCCAAGGCAAGAGATCATGCAAAAAAAAAAAAAAAGGCCAGCTCAGGCTACATAACAACTTCCAGGACAGCTTGAGATACTCAGACCCGTTGTGATGAGTTAATGTACCAGTACAGGATCTTCAGCAGAAATTTCCTCAGCATGAACTTTTGGAGGAATCTGAGGCTCAGTGAATTTTTTAGGGTTGGTGGCCTGGCTTGCACAGTAGGTTCTTCTAGCCCGTGTTTATTTTGAACCTATGTACCGAAAGAAATTGTTTTAAAGTGAACCTACACGAAGTTTCACAAAATCTCATAGATCAATCAATACTCAAGATACAGGCAGGGAGACTTGGAAAATTACAAGAATTCAGTTTTTCACTGTAAGTGACTAACTGCTTTAGTTTTAGAGATTTAGGAAAAATAAATACCAGAGGGAAATTCATCAATCGTGCTTAAGCTTCTTTCCAACTGTAAGACTACCTAATTACCAAGCTCAGTGACTTTCAGGGTTGCTCAAGTTTGGAAACAATGGAGGTACACCTTTTATAAACCAGATCTCAGCTTTTCACAGACACAGAAGTAAACTCAGTCAAGTAAGAGGCTGAACTCCTCCCCCAACTCTGTAAGGGTGTGAAGTTTAAACCTTTGGGGACTTGGTCCTCAGCTGGGCTCAAGGTGAAGCATGCATTGCCGCTTTCATTGGTCACAGACTTCCCCCATCATCTTAGTTTCCAAGTCATCCTGCTCAGGCTAAAATGTGTTCCCTTAATTTCTTTTCTCTGACCTTGGCAAATGCTTATATAACAGCTTGGCCTTTTCACAAAAATTAGGCCCTGTGCTGGGACAGGTTGCTGATTGTATCAAGAATCCTAAACGTCAAAATCCTCAAATATATTATTTTAAAGGTCTTGGTTCATTCAGATTATAAATTATGACATTGCTATAGGAACCAGTCTGAACTGAATCTGAGGATACCCACAGTGGCTGCAGCCAAGGAGTCTGTGGAGACAGATAGTCGTAGAAAGAATTATGAAAAGAATGCTGGAAGGAGCCCAGCCTCTGTTTGCTAATTACGAAAGCCTAGGAGATTATAGAGCATGCATGTCAGCATAACCAAAATGGTGTTTTAGACCAAGGTAGATGTGAGTTGATGGAGAAAGTTATTCTTTTAGTATTTTTTATTGTTATTTTATGTGTGTTTTGTCTGCATGTGTCTGTGCACCATGTGTGTGCTATGTCCAAGCTGTTAACAGTAGCAGATTAATTATCACTGTGATGTAAAATAGTGCATATTTGTGTTTTACTTAAGCATTGTCTCCTGTCATCAAGAACTTATGAATTTATATAGTCTTCACATTAAAGAATGCTTAAATCATGCACATTTTTGCCTTACAAGAACATTTCAGAACAAACCAAAAGAAAGTAGTAAGGATAGTACAAGGAGCTCTATGTATGTCTCTTGGATTAGAATATTGTCAAGACGCTGCTGTATGCTCTCCATCTTTTCTCCAGCCTTGTTTGTCAGCGTCTTGTTTGTATTGTTTCCCATGCCTTTCTGACCTGATTTACTCATCCTGGAGACATTCTCTGCTCTCCAGCACAGCAAGATGTACCCAGCTCTCTTCATTTCCTGCTAGCAGCCTAGAATCAGCCCATCTTTCAAGGTACATAGTATCTTTTCAGTGCGGCTTAGCTCATTCTTTAAAGATATAAACTTAAAGCAGTGTTATGCTAGGAATGATATCCAGACAGTTGTGGCTATTACCAACCTGAGAAAAGAATTTTTAAGTGGTATCAAATAAATAAGACTATATAAGTGTGTTAAAATGAATCTCTTTTTAAATTAAAGCAGATTTGCTAGCATGTAAACTTGCCTCTAGGTAATTCTTCTTGGAGTTACATATTTCCATCTAGGAAATGTTCAGCTTCTCTGGGATTCTTTAACCAGAATTTCATCTAGCTTTTACCAGGGAGGTTAGCAACTTGTATATTGTATCCTCATTTTGCTTTCATCAACGTTATGAAAGGGCTAAGTGACATCTAGAACCTTTCTTTTTCTTCTTTTTATTTATTTATTTATTTATTTTATAAAATATTATTATAGCTCACGAAATTTGTTACATAATAATATATGATGAATACACGATTTCTTTTCTTTTCTTTCTTAGAAGGACTGAGGCTTCCACATTTTGGCCTTCCTTCTTTTTGAGCTTCATTAGGTCTGTGAGTTGTTTCTTGGGTACTCAGAGTTTTCTGGGACTAGTATCCAATTATCAGTGACTGCATGTCATGTGTGTTCTTTTGTGACTGGGTTGCCTCTCTCAGGATGATATTCTCTAGTTCCATCCATTTGCTTAGGAATTTCATAAAGTCATTATTTCTAATAGCTGAGTAGTACCCTGTTTCTTCTTTGAACAATTTTCATCTTCTACTTTGTCCCTAATGAATAAAGTACCATTGGTCCATTCCGCCCTGTAAGCTCAAAGACTTGTAACCAGTGAGGCCACATCATTTCACTTTCCCTCCTTATCACAAGTGAGGAACACTAAAAGGCCACAGCCACTGGGGTTTTCAACTGTAGTGACAAACTAAGTGCAGAGAGAAAAAGCTTTGTATCATTTAAGAGAGCACTTTCCACTGGATTTTAATGTGAGGGTTGTGAAAAGGAAGGATAGTCTTCTCACTGAGAAACAGGGGTGCCGAGGAGCTTTGTGATGGTCAGGGTCAATGGGCAATCTGACAGAATCTAGAATCTTTTGGGAAACAGGCTTCTGCGCATGCCTATGAGAGATTGTCTTGATTTTGTGCATTGAAGTAGGAAAAGTCCCTCACTGTGAATAACGCTATGTCTTGGCATTCCCTAGGTGGGCTGCTAGACTATATAAGTGGAGAAATGGAACTGAGAAGCAAGCCTGCCTGCATCCATCCCTCTGTTTCCCAGCTGTGGATTTCGTATGGCCAGCTAATTTCACACTGCAGCTGATTTGACTTCCCCACAATGATAGCCTATACAGGGAAATGTGAACTGAAGTAACACCTCTCTCTCATAAGCTGCTTCTGTCAGGGCAACGTGCACAACGGCAGCAGAGAAGTGACTAAGATAGGTGTGAACTGAACGCGTGAATGATGAGAAAAATGTTTGTCTTCGTCCCTCCGATTGATATTTTGCCATCTCTTCCCTGGTGATAGTGGGAGATAAGGGTAAGAGACTCAGGAGTAAGATTCGTAGCCTTAAAAGGAAATCCCAGCATTCGCTTGTTCATTCCTCCATGTGAGGGCTTTGTAATGGATGGATACTATGGAGAAAGAGCTCATAAAAATTTGGCCCTACTGACATTTTTCATTCATTCTATCTCCCAAGCTGAGAAAATGTCAGTAAGTTCCCCATTAATAGTACTTTATTATTGCAGCCTAAGCTGACGTGGCGGTTTGAATAAAAATGGCCACCATAGGCCCACCGGGAGTCGCACTGTACGGAGGCCTAGCCGTGGAGTAGGTATGATTTTGTTGGAGGACGTGTGTCACTGAGTGTGGGCTTTGAAGTTTCAGAAGCTCAAGCTAGGCCTGGTTCTCACTGTCTCTTCCGCCAAGTTCTTCAGCTCCTCTCCAGCGCCATGTCTGCCTGCATACCACCATGCTTCCCCCCATGATGACAACGGACAGAACCCCTGGACTGTAAGCCAGCCCCAGTTCAGTCCTTTCCTTTATAAGAGTTCTGTGGTCACGGTGTCTTTTTACAGTGATCGAGCCCTGACTAAGAAAGCTGACATAATACAGTGTAAATATACATGTTTGTATGTTTCATCGCTAAAATCCTTACATGTGTTTAACTTTTAACTCTCCCTCTTAGCAAGAAACCTTATGAAGCATCAATTGCCTTTATTCTTTATAAGTAGGACTCTGAGGAATGAAAGATGAATAAACAGGAGCCCAAGACCACTCAGCTATGACATGAGAAGCCAGCATTTCAATCAGGGTAATGTGGCATTAAACTCACTTAGAGCTTTTTTTTTTTTTTTTAAATAGAAAAAAAAAAAAAAAACCTGAATCTAAAAACCACAGCTAGAGAGAAATCACTCTGCTGTTTAAGGTTCACTTTCAAAATCAAGAACATGCTAGTGCTGGTACCCAGCATCATCCTTACAGTGACTAGCTCAGAGCATGTTCAGTTGACAACCACACTGTCGTTGCTTAAGCAAAAGCTATAACACATCTGTAGTGTTTAAAAACGCACTTTGTAAACTAGTATTATTTAAACTGCATGGGCACAGGGACAATGCAATATTTGTTAGGATTTTTTGAGACAGGGACTCGTGTCACTCAAAGTTACTAGACACCAGGGGATGACTATGAACTACCGATCCTCCTGTCTCCACCTTTCAAATGCTGGTATTATAAGTACGCATTGAAACACACAGTCTTTCAATCTTTCTCTCCCCAATAATAAGTAAACAGTATGTAGATAAAATAATTAAAAGTGCTCTCTCTCTCTCTTTCTCTTTCTCTGTGGTGTGTGTGTGTGTGTGTGTGTGTGTGTGTGTGTGTGTGTTGGGGGGCTTGGTAAAGCTACTTTTGAGAAGTACTAGTTCTAACTATAGGACAACAGACTTTTTGTGTGTGAGTTCTGTTACAGAAACCACAAGTGAACAAAGCAACTGAGTCTCAGAACAAGGTGATTTACAAAGATGTTAGCAGACCTGCAGACCCCCAGTGAAAACTTTTCCTGTTCTCTTGTAATGTCCACAATACTGCTGTGCTACACTAATAACATGTCTGCAGCTCTCTGCCTCAACAATTAGTCTTTGTTCTTAGCTGAAGCTTGAGAGTAAACTAACAAGTACTATGCAATATTTTTATAGTAAAGTTTTAGGAGTATTTGGTTATACAATTTTTAAGTTTTTTTTTTTAAAGTTTTGGGTTATCTATATATTTTAAGGAAGACAACACTTTACAGGCAAGCTAGAGATGTTATTCTTTCCAGTTTAAAGTGAGTTTTAATCTTTTCACTCTTTGTCCCTCTGAGCAAAAAGATCAGTATTTATGGTTTCTACAAACTCATTTTGTGTTTTGGCATTTGGGGTATAGCAGTGGCAGTAAAATCTGGTTGTTTACATCCTTATAAATGATTTAGCTTTTCTGTTTTGTCAACTCAGCCCTTTAAGTCTCCTGTGAGCTGGAGTAAGGATAGCATACCACGCGCAGTGTTGTCTGGGAACATAAAGGGAAATGGCTGCGTGCTGCTCACAGATGACGCCTCCATTCCACTGTAGATGAGGAAGCAGGAACCATAAGCACAGCAGTTATAGATTTAAATGGTCTGCCTGTCGCTTCATAAAGCACTTGTTTCATTTACTCCTCCACATCTGTGCAATTCCGCTCAGTTACTGTGAGGCAGAAAAAAAAAATTATCAATTAGAGGCGCAGTGTGCTGGTCCTGAATCATAGGCTTTGGTACCCTGGTGTGTTATGATACCCAGGCATTACCCTGCCCCCGCCCCGGCACACACATCGAAGCAAGATGGGATGTACTCAGAGGCTGGATGTATACTGAGAGTTAATAGAAGAAAAACCTTTAAAAGGCAGAAGGTGAAGAGAGAAACTCCACCCACTCTGAAAGTCTGCACAGTAGGAGTACAGGATGGATCTCTGACCTCTTATACTGTGCCTCTTAGTCTGGAAGTCTGGATCTCTGTCCTAGTCTGCTTTCTGTTACTGTAAACACCATGACCAAAAGCACTTGGGAAAGGATTTATTTGGCTTACAGTTCCTGATCACAATCTGTCACTGAAGGAAGACAGGCAGGAATCTGGAAGAGGCGGGATCTGAAGCAGAGGTCATGGAGGTAATGCTGCTTACTGATTGCTCTCTATATCTTGCCCAGCTTGGTTTTTTATTCAACCCACAACCACTTGCACAGGAATGGTTCCGCCAACAGTGGGCTGGGAGGCCAACATCAAGCATTAATCAAGAAACCACCCCCACAGGCCAATCTGATGAGGCAATTCCTCCATCTTGACAGAGGGAAGAGTTGAGATTTCCTCTTCCTAGGTAATTCCAGTTTGTGTCAAGGTGATAAACTCTAACTAGCATTTTCTTGAAACTGGCAAAGTGGACAGTGACTAACGGATCAGTTAGTCTCAACACATCTAAGTTTGAGACTATTTTCTCCTTCTCTCCTATCTAACTCCAGCTCCTTTCCTTGGTCAGTGTAAGACCATCTGTCAACCAGAAGCCGAAGTCATTTTAACTGAAATCCAGCCCTCTGTCATCTCCATGGCAATCAGCCTCTGAGTGCTGCAGGTGATTTTTTGCATAGAGGTGTCTTCGGTATTCAGTGTTACTCCTCACTTTCACTACCTCACTCTAGCCCAGGCCCTCATACTTCTTACTTTTTGGCACTATCCTCTCAATCTGACTCATACACTTTTTAAAGTGGCAAATTGATTTTCCCCAAAGCACTGTTCTCTCTCTCTCTCTCTCTCTCTCTCTCTCTCTCTCTCTCTCTCTCTCTCTCTCTCTCTCTCTCTCTCTCACTGGGGTCTCTCCATCCTCCTCAGTTTTCTCATTAGTACTAAATGTCTCTGGTTTTGCTAAGTCCTTCTCTACCAGCTCACAAACAAGCTGCAGTTCTCTGATTGTTCCTTGGCATCCTCGCCTGGCATGGTGAGAATCTTTTCTCATTCCATCCATTAAAATTCCACAAGTTCAAGCCCTAGCTTCACCCTTTACTTCTCTGAATCACAGAGGCCCTCTGTATTTGTGCATTAGTCACTTACTGAGTCAACCAACCCAGATTATTAAAAAACAAAAAAAAACAGAAAAAGCAAATTGCATCTCTACTGAACATGCACATTCATAAATCGCATCTATACCAAAAGCGTACGTTCTTGTTCCTGTCTTTATTCCCTGAGCAATACAAGGTAACAACTATTACACAGCATTTATATTGAGTTAGGCATTAGGTGTCATAAGGAAGATGATTTAATTAGGAAAATTTGTGTCCACTGTTGCCATTTTATTTGTGACTTTAAGATACTGTAGCCAATTCCCAAGGATGCTAAAGACAGACTGCTCGGTGCATGGCCAGCCCTTGACTCATTTTTTTCATTAAGCAAAGCACTGTGTTATCACAGTAGGTGATTCATTCATTTGAACAGGGGAGGTAGAGGGTCAGAGTGTGTTGGAGTGTGCTCTCGTGTTAATGTCCTTTTTTAAGAAGGAGACATGGGTTTGTTTGATTCCTCTTAGACTCTGTAACATGGATATCTGACAGTAAGTACTTCATAGTGTGAGGTAATCCACATGAAGTGCACTGTGTGGTGCCAGATAGACAGTGCCTAATAAACGTTTTCTGGTATTACTTATGAGACTCCTGCTGAGTCCAGTCTCCTGGGCTCTACTTCCAGGAGCAGAGTCTCAGTGCATGAGTGTGCAAGTGTGTATGCACAAGTCAGGAGGAGTAGAGGGTTACGACAAAGAGTGGTGACTCTATTAGCCAGGGTAACTAACGAACCCAGGAGGACGATCAGGCTGCAATGAAACAAGATGTTGTGATTCGGTTTGGAAGGGTTGAATGTTAGATACCCAGAGGTATCTTTGTTTTGCCCTGAAGATCTTTCTATCCTTTACTCTCTCCCTGCTGCACCGAGGGACTGCATCCATACCCTTCCCTGCCTGCTGGCTTCTGCTTGAGTTTTGTTAATAGAGGCTGAGAAGCAGAGGAGGACGAGGAGGGAGCAGGGACAAGTACTCATGTCTCTGGCTTCTTCCCAGTGAGGCACCTTACTCCACACAACACTTTCTCCCAGGTCTTGGGGAGTTCTCCTTTTTCTCATCCCTTACATTTAGGACTGGTGAAAGACAGGTTCTCAATTTTCTCCTGGGGTACTTCATCTCCAGATCCTTATAAGTCACCTGCGTAAATGTTCCTTTAAATGATCCCGACTCGAATTTGCCATGTTTCCTGCTGAGACCATGACTGACACACCAAGATTTCAGGTCTACGGCTGGAGAGAAATGAAGATAAAGATGGCAGATATAGATTATAAGGACGGTGTTAGCATTCTGTCTAAGCTTCACCCCACAGTTACCTGGCAACAGGCAGGTATGCCTGGCACTATAAAAGGGGCTGCTTGCCCCCTCCTGACTCTCTTGCTCTTGCTCTCTTGTCCTCTTGTTCTCTTGCTCTCTCATCCTCTCCCCCCTCCCTGTCTGTCTCTCTTTACCCCTACTCTCCTCTTAACTCCCCTCCCAATTCCCTGAATAAACTACTCTGTACTATACTGTCATGTGGCTGGTCCCTCGGGGGACAAGGGATGCCTCAACATGGGTCCTCTGGAAGCACCCCCTGCTCCCACACCTCACCACGCCTCCATAGAACGGTATCCTCTCTATCTTTTTACAAACACAATAGTCTGTTCTGGTAAAGAGAACAAAGGACATCAGTGGTTAAAAGAAGAAGACAAGGAAGGGGCACCAAAGCAAGAACCCTCTATTTATTTCAGCAAGAATAAGAACACACCAACTATGAAATGATCCAAAAGCCTTTTCTTTGACCCAGACACTTCTAACAGCATCCTTCCAGAAAGACATAAAAATGTAATCATCTTATGTACAAGGTGGGAGGATAATTAGCTGTATTATCGGGGTGCTTTACAACTTGGAAAGGGGATTCTGAGTTCATTGTAATATTTATATAGGATTTCACCTGCCAACTCTTTATTCTCAAGCTGAGGACTGAACCCAAGTCCTCACACAGGTAGATAGTATAGTTTATTAATACAAAAAGGTATTAATTATTAAGTATTAATAATTTATTAATACAAAAAGGAGTTTATTATGATTTAACCATGTGTTAATTAAAATTACTTGTATCATCACCTAGATAAACACTCTACCATTGAACTACCACCAGCTCTCATTGAAAAAACAAAAACAAAAAAAGCACTGTGTTATTTATGTTGTGTATATGGGGTCACATATGGCAGTGCAGAACACCTTACAACTCGGGCTTGAAGTCCATCCTTTCACCGCTGGGACCCCACATCCTCTTCAGGGTCTTCCCATCCCATCTCGTGATGGATCACCTCTCTTGACTCTATTCTCTGCGTACCCCCATCTCCTTTCTTTCCAGAGCCACATTTCTTCTGAGATTCCCCACAGTGAAAGATCTGACTGTTCTGTGTACTCACACTGCGACCCATACCGCGACCTACTCCAGCCCACTGCCTGTCACACAGCTGCTAAAGCCATGGGGTCACCCAGCAAGTGCACTCCAGTCTTCATTTTAGTTCTGACTAATTTACTGCTTTATAATTACACCCCATTCTTTTTTTTGGAAATACTCTTAGATGGCCCTGTACTCTCCCAGGGCTCCTCTTATCTCTGGCTAGTTCTCCAGAGAGTAGGGATGATGCTTAGCCCATTGGGAAGCATTTTGAGACCTAAAACCAGGACCATTTGGACTACTTAGTGGGTAGAGGCACTTGCCACCAGACCTACCAACCTGAGTTTAATTCCCAGAATATAAAATGGTGTAAAGAGAAAACTGACTCCCACTATCCCATGACCTACTGGGGCATGTGTATCACATGCAATAAATAAATGAATGTAATGACATAGCAATAACAACAATAAGGAGATAAAATCAGAATTAGGGTGACTTAGTGACATAATACTCTTATATAAAATTTAAGGTGTTGTCTCCCCAGCCCCCCCCCCAAAACAATGGAAGAAATATAATGGGCTGATAGAATGGCTCAGTGTGTAAAGGCACTTGTGGTCATGTCTGATGCCATGTTTGATATCCAAGACCAGACCATGTCACATGCAAGTTGCCCTCTGATTTCATATGTATATGTTACTTACTTAAAGCATACACACATGTAAATAAATAAATGTAATTACCACAATGCAGTAAACAGGATCATTAACTTTGAATAAACTATTCCAAATATCTAATTAATGTAAATAAGCATGTTAAACAAAATATCAAAAATGTAAGTGAAAGCCAGTACTGCTCTATGCAGATTAAGACTGGAGCCTTAGGCAAAGGAAAAATACATTTTTAGATCCAGTTTTAATGCATTTTAAATGGTTAATTTGGTTTTTGAATATTAATATAGTTGGAAAACTATTGAAAATGGAAAAGTAGGTACATTAGACTATCATTTAAAGTTTAAGTATAGTTTATTAATACAAAAAGTTTATTATGATTTAACCACATGTTAATTAAAATTACTTGTATCATCACCTGGTCAAGAGAGTACTTTTCACTAAATTTCTCGTATGTGTATATATGTGTGCTTGCATGCATGTGTGACACATGCATGCAGAAGCCTGTGGAAGTCAGAAGAGGACATGAGATCCCCTGGAATGGAAGTTATAAACAATTGTGACCTACTGTGTGGGAGCTAGGAATTAAACCCAGATCCTGGAGGCAAGAGCATTCTGTGTTCTTACTGCTGAGCCATCTCTACAGGCCCTGATCAAAAGAAACTGTAAAACAAGACAAGTCTATAATCTCAACTCAAAGCAAAGCAGTCAAAGAAGTTGACTGAGAATGTTATTGACAGAGGCACATTTTTCTTTCAGCTTCAGAAAATGGCACAGAACTGTTTTTTTTTTTTTTGTTAATCATATTGTTTTTCATGCTTGCTTGCTTTTGTCCAAAGTTCAGACACTTTTGCTATCATTTCCCTTAGCCTGGTGGAAAAAATCAACCAGTTATTTTTAAGCATTCCATCTGAGGGCAGAACAAAGATCCAGAGGCCATATATATCAGAAAGTGTACAAAGAAATCTTTGGCATTCACCGAGACTCTAAGGCCAGGAACTCGAGCTGTCCATGAGTCTCTCTAGTTCCAAACCCATAAGAACTCTTTCCCCCAGACTGTGGAGGTCCTCTTTGTCATCTGGACCTTTACTATAAACTCTAAAAGTCTTAACTGAAGAATTCTTGTGTAGTACCTTCTGCCAGTCTCCTTGGTGCTGGAAACAATAAAACCAGGGTACCGGGTTAAACTACCAGGAGAGGGTGAAATTAAAGTAAGCGGGGAAGTTCTTTCCACAGACTGTTCGGACACATCAGCCTCTTCTGCACGCTGACCCTCTCCCCCACCCCCCCAGTCCAGCCATCCAGCCTGAGGTCTCAAGCTCCACCCTGTCCCCTAGGCAGTCTCATCACTTCCCGACAGTAGTTACTCACTACAAGCCTGTGGCTACCTGGTTTGTTTCTCTGGCCCGGACATCTTCACTGAACCCCAGAGCCATCTTTCCTGCTCCATAGTCCCATTTGGACTTCTCGGTGACACTGAGCTAAATATGCCGGTGCTCACTCCAGTTCTAGCCAACCAGGTCCGTGTAACACAGTCAGCGAAGGGCTCCCGTCCTCCCTTCTCCCACTTCAGTTCTTCCTTGAATCCTGTCCACTTCCTGTCTTGCACAACCCTTAGACCGTAAGCAGCTCCGTTTCTTCCGCCTCATGCTAGTCTTAGCTCCTGTAGCCTCTTGGTCATAAAACCTAACTGGTCTTTCCAGTATTCCAGCCTGCCTCTTCTGAACCTCACCTTCACAGAGCCGGCTGCTGGCAAGGTCTCCCACCTCCTGACTCTGCGTCTGACTTCATTCCATCTTCCCCCTTTGCTTCCTAAGTTCCAGGCCTTCTGGCCCTCAACGCCCACTGCTCACTTTTGTGTTTGGGCACTTCTTACGGTGTATGACATTGTTAGGATGTGCTCCATGACCGTGTGTTCCAAGGCCTCAAATTAATAAACATTTGCAGGAGAAATAATGTTTATTATTAAAGTTTAGCCTCTCCGAAGCTCAGAAGTGGGCTTGTTGAGGATGGAATCTTTCAGAATGAGTGTTCTAGATGTCTTTTAGAGTACTTTTCATATATTAATTCAGTCAATCCTCACTATGATGAAGCAAATGCTCTTATTATGCCCATTTTAAAGATGCTGAAGCCGAGGATCACGGAGATCAGATAACTTGAATGCTCATGGTAATAATCAGCTAAAGGAGATTTCTAAAGTTACAGAGACAAGAATTCTTTGGAAGCGAAAAGCACAAGAAAGATTAGTGCCTGTCAAGGTGTGGTATAAATGGCCAATGGCATACCCCGTCTTACTGGAGCCTGTTGATGTGGGTATTATTAGAACCCTTTAACTGATAGGGTCAGACATCAGGACACAGCAGAGCTGAAGTGAGGAGCCAGGTCAACAAGACTGAGGCCTGAGCGCTTTCTCTATGTGATGCTGACTCAAGGAAGACTATCTGAGGTCTACTTCTTCCTTGCTTCCCTCTGTTCCCTCGCTCCCTCCACCCATTTTCTTCCTCCCCCCCCAACCCCCCTCTTCTTCTTGAGACAGGGTCTTACTCCATAGCTCAGGCTTGCTTTGAAATCATGGAGATGCCCCTGCCTCAGCTTCCAGAGTGCTGGGATGACAGTCATCTCCACTCCATTTCCTTCTTTCCATCACAAGGTAATCAATCGATCTATCCACTGATCTATCTATTGGTTCAGTGACCTGAGAATCACCTGGAAATGTGATGGGAACAGAGATTCCTGGGTTTGGTGCAGGTAGGCTATTAAACCTGCATTTGAAACGAACACCCCAGGTGTCTCTGCTGCCTTAGTCCAGCGGTCCCAACCTTTTCCACCATCAACATCACTGTCCTCAGAGTAGATAATCCACAGCCCGATGGGCTCCTCCCCTAGGACTGCTGATTGAGAAGGTCTGGGGCTGTTGGCATTTTCATTTCTGGCTGAGTGGAGCAGGCTCAGCTTTGGAGATCTATCATAGTGCAAGGCTCCGAGAAATGCTTATCTGATTTTTGTCTTTCCTTGGCTCTCTTACTTTTGAAGCAATTTTCAAGGTACACATGCCACTGCTCTGCCTCCACATTCCCCTCTTTGAGAACTGTACAAAAGAACAGATTTGGAGACCCGAGGAGCATGATCCTGAGGCAAAAATCCTTCTGCGGCTTGCGACAGAGAATTTCCTACTTTCACACTGGTGCCGCGCTCCTGTAAATGCATGCAGTGAATGCAGGGTCTGTAACTGCATGTCGCCAAGTAGACCTGTCCTAGCTCACTCAGGTAGAGCAAAAGCAGTGCTTCCCCTGAGTGTGGGGGCACAAGTGGAGAGCTGTGCGACTGGTTTCCACAGCAATTCCAGGCCAGCCAGGCTGCTTAATGAGGCCCTGACTCCCAGCAACTGAAACAAATGATTAATAAGGCAGGAAAAAGGGTTTTTGTCATGCATATATGTATATATGCATATGTATGCATATCTAGGATACACAAACATATCTTTATATATTTAACAATACATTGAGGAATATATTTAATGAAATGTAGTTTGTACTTAATGTTATTTGGCTCTTGGGAAACTAAGAGGGCAAAGTATCAGACAATTTAGTATGGGAGAGTATTTTAAATTGAAATAAAAATCAGATTAAAATTTTTTGATCATGTACTATTTCTCCAGAAAAATCATTTTACCTTAAGAGTCTGAAGTGTTGACTGATATAGTAAAAGGTAACTGTGTGTATGTGTACACACATCTATACACACATGCTTGCACACACAGGTCAACATTAACACAGGCATGTCAGGCCTCTTTGATGCCTTAGTCAAACCCCGTCCAGTACACAGTAAGCAAACAGGATGTATATGTGGTGTGTGACAGTAACTCAGGATCAGTCACTTGATGGATCTTTGTCACGTGTCAGGCTATCTTTTCAGGGCATGTGATCTGTGAAGATATTCTCTATAAAGGTATTTGGCAAATGAGTTTTTTGATGAAATGTATTTCCAGACTTCAGTTATCCTCAGAAATAAATTCAATCCCTTCAGAGTTTGGAATTAAATAAAAGATTTATGCTTCTTATAGGCATTCGTGAGGAGAGTTATCAACATTTTATCTTGACAAACCTTTTGAACTTTGGTGTCTCTGCAGAGCTTCCTTTTCTGGCCATTCACTTCCTCATTCCAAGCCATGGACTCATGCTGTCCCTGTTCCTGAATTTCACTTGACTGTTGCTACAAGCAGACATTCAAGTTGCCTGTCAATTTTGTGTGTGTGTGTCAAGTAGGAGAGTACACACACACACACACACACACTCTCTCTCTCTCGTGTGTGTGCCTGTGCTTACGTGTGCTGGCCCAAGGTCTATCTCAGGTATCCTCAGATATCTCGTTTTGAGACAGGGTCTCTCTGAACCTGGAGCTCACTGGCTAGAGAGCCTCAGATTTCCAGTGCTGGGTTTACAAGCATGGGTGATACACACTCAACCTTTTAATGTGACTTCTGGGAATTGAACCCAGGTCTTCATGCTTGCATGGCAAGAACTTCACCAACAGAATTCTCCTCAGCCCCTCTAGTTCTTGTATATATTTTTTGTTTTGTTCTTGGACAAAAAAAAAAAAAAAAAAAAAAAAAAAAAAACCCAAAACCCAAAAACTCAATTTCATTTATTTTCCATTTCTCTTTTCACTACTTTCAGCTTAAACACAAATAAATAGCTCTTATTTCCTACAGCAATCCCCAGGAAGTCAGTCCTTTTAAATTACTATGCCAAATGTCTTGGTGGGTAGGGAATTGTGTTTCTACAGAATTTTGATGATTAAGGCCTCCAAGAATGCCAATGGGCTCCTAAGTTTTCATTTTCTCTTCTGAAGTAAGCCTAACTTCAGGCAAATTGGAGATATATGGCATAGAGCTCTGCTTCCCTAAGTCTAGGCCTGTCTAACTGGATTGCCACATGTGGAGGAAGTGACCAAGGACACCGCTGCCAAGCATGTGAACTCAGGAACCAGACTTCAAACACTGGTGCTGATTCCCACGCTTGCTAACAGTGTGGCCTTCTCAGCTTCCCTTGTCTCTGACAGAACTCATTTCACAGGTTGTTCCGAGGGTTATGTCTAATAGATACAGCACAACAACTTAAATATAATTATTCCGGGGCTGGCAAGATGGCTCAGTGATGAAGTGTACTGGTTGTTCTTCCAAAGTACCAAGTTCAAGTCCCAGCACCCACATAGCAGCTCACAGGCATCTGTAACTCCAGTTCCAGAGCTTTGATGCCTTCTGGCCTCTGTGGGCACTGTACCCATGTGCTACACAGACGCACATGCAGACGAAACATCCATATACATGAACATAGTTTTACAAAACCGTAATAGATGATCAGTAAGTATTTGTTGTGATTGTATCATTATAATTATTACTAAAATTTTCATATAATGCTAACACAGACCTGAGGAGCAATTTGAGTCTGGAGGAACAAGCATTGACAGAATATGTTTGTTTTTGTTTCTTTACCGAATAATGTCATTAATGCTTACTTAAGGAAAAACAGACTAGTCATTAGTTTACCCAATTCTAAATTAAAAGGAGAAAGGCACTTTCTGTAGAGCACTAGTATTAGTATTTCTTGCTAAGACATAGTATGATATGATACAAACACCATGTAGATTGAAAACATCTCTTTGGAAAGCTCCCACCGAGATCTTGTTATGAACAGAAGCCATCCCTTCGCTACCTTGAGACATTGGCAGAGAGGGAGGCACAATTATATAATCAAGCATAATGAATGCATATTCATTTACTTATACTGCAACTTATTCCAGAAAGGAATGGAGCTGCTGTGATGAGTGAATCACGGGGAAGCATCGAGACAGAAGTTCTAATGCGGTGGTCTAGCTCTCGGCATGCACAGAATATCCTATATGTGATGTTGCAAAGGAATGTAAAGAAAGAATAAGAACCATGCTCCCTCTGCATTTCTGCTTCTGAAGCATCACCCCATCAAAATAGCAAGGCTTTATTTGCCTCTTTCCTACCCTTTGCTACCCAAATTTAGTCAGCAGCCATAGCCCACTAGTTTTATTTCCACAGTAGTCTTATTTTTTATCCACATCTCTGCTTTCACCGCTAATCCTCATCCACATTGCTGCTTCACTAATAAAACCTTCCTCACGTTTCTCTGCCCCCATTCCTCCTCTTTCTCTCCCTCTTCCCTCCCCATCTGATACTACTAGCCCTCCGATGCACTACTCATGAGTTAATTTTTCTAAATTGTGTCCTGGTCTTGTCATTTGCATGCAAGAGACCTGTGGCTCTTACTGCTTTCTGTTCCTGTTGGGTTTTATCTGTCTGTTGGTGGTTTCAATGCTTTTTACAGCCATTGGAGCATCACTTCTAGAAACTTCCTTCTGCTGTTTCCCCACAGCACCTAGCTCATTGTTGTAAGGTATCAATGAATGTTGAAAAAACAGAAATCAGTACATAAAATGGTAGAAGAATATATCATTATGTTGATAGGCATTTCTAACTAGCACAGCTGTGTCTTTGTGATGCTCTAATTTGATCAGGACAAAGAGAGATATAAATCACCAATTTAGGAAGATGTAGCTAATTCAAGACCTTAATTATAGATTTGTGAGATAGTCACGTAATTTCTTTAAACTGAAAAGAATGCATTTTCATCTTGTTACTTAACAGGGGAGCTGTGACAATTAAAATATTAATCAAAAGGTTAAGGAAAGCTAGTAGGGCAAGGGGGAAATAGCAATTGAGAAAAACATTTTTAAAGGTACCATGGCAGTAGAGGTATAATGAAAATCATAAACTAAATGCCCTTACTTGTAAAAGGGCAAAGTGTGTGTAAGACACAGGTCAGATGGATAAACGCATCCTACTGGTCGGTTTTTATTATCAGCTTGATACAAACTAGGGTCACCTGGGAAGAAGGATCTTCAGCTGAAGAATCAAATCTATCAAACTGGCTTGCGGAAATGTCTGTAGGGCATTCTCTTGGCATCTAGCTGATATAGGAGAGGGCAGTTCATCGTGGGCAGTGACAAACCTAAGCAGGTAGGCCTGGGTTATATAATTAAGTTGTCTGAGTGTGGGAGAAAAGGCAAGCCAATAAGAAGTGATTTCTGTCTTGTTTCTGTAATGACATCCCTCAGTGATAGATCGTGATCTGGAACCAACCCTTTCTTCCTCAAATTGCTTTTGGTCGTAGTGCTTATTACAGCAACACAAAAGCAAAGTAGGACATTCATAATCTCAGAGAGAGAGAGAGAGAGAAATTTCTAGGAGAGGTGGTACACCACTACAGTCCTTGGTATAGGCTGAAAAGATGGAAAGTTCAAGGTCAACCTAGGCAACTTAGTGAGACCCTGCCTTAAATACAAACTTTTAAAAACAATGGCTGTGGTCAAAGATCAGCAATAGCATGCTTGCCTAGCACAAACAAGTCCCTGAGTTCAATTCCAAGAACTAGAGAGATGGGGGGTGGTGTGAGGGATGGAGAGATTTATTTGTGTGTCTATGATTCTGAAGACAAGTAGTATTCTTGGTGCTGTGCCTTTCACCGACATAGGAGAATGTGATATATGAAGATGAATCTTTAGCTTGCGTGTGTCTTTTGTAATATAGCATGTTTAGTAGCAGAAGAAAATTACATCCAGATATTGCATCAGCTGTTACAAAATGCTTTAAAGTAAACAGTCATTTTAATAACAACTCAGGTATGGCAGCAATAACCATTTCTTAGTATCTGTAATTATTACAAGGATTAAGGTTTGTCCTTTGCGTATGATGACAATGCCCACAGCTGCTTCCAGAGATCACAACTGTTGCCATGTGAATCTCCAAAATATCTCTTAATGGTACCCTGAAAGCATGTTGAATTAAGTTTGAATGAAAGATGAGAACTTTATTATACATTAAAGTTTCTGCATGTGAGGCATCTTAAAGGTAAGCTACCCCATCTACTCCTCACGTGTGGCTTAGATTGCATGGCCCACTTGCAGTGTGCAGACAGTATAGAAAAGAAAAAAAAAACAGTAACTTTATAGCAAGGGAACATAGCACATACCAAAGTAGCTGGCCAAAAATCCTCAGAGTCAATGCTATGGAAACTAATGAAAGGCTGAGCATTAGCCACTAGCCAGAGATTAAGGAGAAATGACAACTAAATGCAAGGTGCTACTTTAGAGTGGATAAAGACTAGAGGTTAGTTAAGTCACCTGCCAGCTGTATTTTTATAGTTTACATAAGCACACATTGTAAGGCTAGGGACATGGCTCAGTCAGGTACATGCCTAATGTCTGGGCATGAGAACTTCCGTTCGGATCCCCATCATCCACATAAAAATCCAGGTGTGTACTTGTAACCCCAGAGCTGGGAAGGCAGAGATGGGCAGATCCCTGATGCTCACCGACCAGCCAGTTGGTTGAATGCATGAGCCCCAAGCTCAGTGAGAGACCCTGTCTCAAAAATATAAAGGTGGAAAGTACTCGAGGAAAAGATACCCAAAGTCAGCTTGTAGCAAAGGCAAGTGCACACATGTACGCAGACACACACACATTGCTGATCATTATGGTGATGGTGGTGATGGTGATGGTGGTAGACATACCACAGTTACATAAACTGTTAACAAAAGAAGTAAAGAAGCAAATGTAAGAACTCTGTGTAACACCTTCACAATTTTTGTGAAAATCTAAACTTTTCAAAAAAAAGTTTTCTTACAAAACCAGAAAACAAACAAAAACTGGTTTTTATTATTCTAACATAGTGCAGACACAAATCTACTGCATGTCACCACCATTTAAACTTACATTGACATTCTAGTCCCCTCGGTTGACAATGTTATGGAACAAAATGGGCAAGAAAATGTATAGGAGAAAGCAATTTCAAGAAAGGAAGCTTAGGGGGAAAAAAAGACCCTTTGTAAATAGTGTACAATATTACAATGTTTTTAAAGAATACATCTTCCATTTTACAGACTCCCACAAAAGAGCCAAGGTAATAAAAACTCACTTGCACTGCATTGTGATCCCATTAAAAGACAAGCAAGCTCCCTGTGTGTGTTTTTCTCAGGAAAGCCTCTGTCCTTCTGTTATTGCAGTACAGAGCTCTAAGCTGCTACTACCCTCTGGGGAGAGCTATGTTTTGTCGGATTGTGTATAATGAGGTTGAAGCCTACATGAACCCTCAGAGAGAATAGCTGAGCATCCCAGGTTCTTAAAAAAAAAAGTAAAAAAGTAAAAAAGAAATACAAAGAACCTGCCTGCTGACTTTTATATACGAACAAAGAACCATTTTAGAATCTGAATATATGGTCATCCTAAAAGTAAAGGTAAGTATACCAGACCATAAAGTCTTCCACCTGCCTTTGATCCCTAAGTGTCAAATTGGATTCACGATGACCAAACCTGTCTGTTCTCAAATATTTATAATATTGTTAGTGATTTGGGAAAGTTAATTCAATGTCTGAATTTATTCTTCATTAATTTAATTCTCTCTAAATTTATTCTTCATTAATCTTAATAAGCCTATAAGCAATTTTTGCTCATTATCACCAGTTTAACTTTAACTACAACACTTAGATTTTAATCCTTCTGATGATTTTTGCAAATACTGAAGTCAGTTCATCTGTTCATTTCTTTCAAAGGGGAAATTCTAAGACCATGCATCCTCTGCATATGCATCTAGATGACATCCTCTGCATCAAATCAAATTGAAAGATTCATTCACCACTGAGTTGGGAAGATTAGAGGTTTCTCCTGTCATTTGGAAACTGTAATTCTCCCAGAGTTTTCATTAGGTGAAATGTTCCACATCAAAGTTTGTTTTGCTCTAGAAGCAAATGCCATGTACCTTTCAACTGCAAAAGGACAGGAAGAGCAGCAACAATGGGATCAGAAAACAGGATGTTGTATCGATGACGTCAGGATTTGAGGGCTGATGTCGCCTGATCCCTGGAAGGGGCCAGACAAAGAAAGGCAGTGGCTTATTGTCCCTGTAGCTTCAAGACTACACAGTGGGAGAGGTCACTCTTGAAAGGCAGGATGCAAGGAAGGACATGTTTCTGTCCTTCCTTCGAGTTCTTCCTCCCTCCCCTGGTCCCTTGGGTGGGCTCTGAGAATTGCAATACTTGCACCAATAAAGCATATGAGGACAGGACTTTCTACATTTTAATGTTCCAGTTATAGAAATGCTAAATAGCTACTGTTTTCAGTGAGGTACAGAGAGTTTCCTTACATTAAAGAGCAAACAAATGATGGTTTGTTTGTTGCTGTTCCTGGAGAGACGCTTCAGTGGTTTAGAATTTTGCTTTTATAGAGGACCCTGGTTCAATTTCCAGCATCCACATGGCGGCTCACAAACATCCATTACTCTAGTTCCAGGGAATTAACTGATAAAAGGCACCAAGAGTGAGGGGGAAAACCATGAGTGTAGGAAGCGGAACAAACACAGCATAGACCTGGGCACGGGATACTTCCCCAGAAGAGGATTGTACACATCTACATAGCGAAGCACAAACATAAAAGCTGAGAAGGCTACTGGAAAACATGTTTGGCCTGGGACAAAGGTTACCATAGTGGAATTCAGTTACTAAAGACGTTTGCAAAAGCTGGTGTTAAGATTTCTACTGACATCTCTGTGCCTACAAAATTCTTTGTAGATTCTCTTCACTAGAACTATGACTGTATCCATAGTTATAATACCTTTTAGTTCCCTAAGACTGCCTCAGGCTAAATGAGGTCAGAAATAGAGGCAACTAAACACCTTAACAACATGAGATGTTAGAAAAAGGAAAAACATATCCTCTGGAAAAGCAGGCCAGTGGATAACAGATACCAGGAGGTAACTGATATTTGGTGTAGAATCAGGTCATTTGTGAGAACCCATGTCTGGCCAAAAGAAACTTGGTGAGCTGGCTAATGACTTGCCAAGATGTATTAATGATGCAGTGCCATTGACACTACACACCCAAGACAAAGTGTGAACCTTGTATCCTGTGCACATTGTAGTGACACACATCAGTAGAAATAAACAAAGGGAAAAGAAAGAGACTGAGGACATTTTAAATAACACGAAAGAGGAGCATTTTCTATGCAGAATAGTCCCCATCCCCAACAGTTATCTCTCTGATTGGCTTCCTTGGCAACTGCTCAGGCAGGTAAGGCAAAACCATCAACAAGTGCAAAGTTCCTGGTAAGAAAGACTGTGAAACCCAAGGCTGCATAGTAGAGTGTTGGCCTAGAATGCATGAAGACATGAGTTCTAGTCCCAGCACCCGATAAACATATATCTGGTGGGGGTGCAGCCAAAGCTATATAGCAAGTTGGAGGCTGGCCTGAGACATAAGACCCTGCCTCAAAGATAAAAGAACATGGAACCTATAAGGCCTTCAATCAAATATAAGTCAAAGGACACTTGTAAGAGTAATTTGGGGGAGTTTTCCTCTTCACCCCCTCTTCTCTACTAGCTAGTTTCTACTAGCCTGCTACTAGTAGCCTTCTGCTAGGCCTCCAAACTTCTGTTTATTGTCTCATCAAGCTCAGTGTCCCTAGCTCAAGAGTGACCACCACCCCCCCCCCGTCAGTCTGTGAGATGGATTTGTGCTTCTGCCTCTCTTGTCATTTGTACTACTAACGCCAAGGTGCAAACTGTGCCCGACTGCGACATTCCAACGTGCCACCTTGGTGCCGATCTGTCTTTTTACCCTTATCCATTGTCTACCATTTTATACTTATTTGACGCAAAAAATCAGCTGAAATCTAAAGGAAAAAAAGAAGGAAGAGAAGAAGAAAGGGAAGGAAAGAAGGAAGGAAAGAACGAAGGGAGAGAGGGAAGGAAGAAGGAAGGGAGGGAGAATTCGTTTTTAATAATGTCTAAGTCTTTAGCTCACCATCTATAGGTCCCTATAGTATGGCCCAACACTTCACTCTAGGCTCCCCTTCAAAACCCTGTTCAATCAGGTTAGAACCAGGAGCTCTTTCTGTGTGGGATTCTCTGCTTCTGGTAACTGTAGCTGCAATTTCTCCACACCATGCACTGCATTAAACCCTTTATATTATACCAACCTAAAAACAATGCCAGGTAGGAACTATTATCCTGTTTTCACAGAGGAAAGAATATTGCTCCATGCATTTCCTAAATCACATGACTAGAAAATAGCAGACCTAGACGTGACCTTCATTTGCCTTTCAAATATGCGCTCCTTCCTTTGAAATGTCTTCTCATCACTCTTCAGATATTTGCATCTTCCAACGAACTCAAATGCCACTCTCTTCATTCATCCCTTTGATCCAGTGGGATCTCTTCTCTCTCCATCATCACCATACTATGGACATGCTGCTTTGCTTTTGCAGCCCCACTTGAGTTCACATATCATTCCACCATCCACCCATCCATTCATCCATCCACCTACCCATCCATCCATCCATCCATCCATCTATCCATCCACCTACCTATCCATCCATCCATCCATCCATCCATCCACCCATCCATCTATCCATCCACCTATCCATCCATCCATCCACCCATCCATCTATCCATCCACCTACCCATCCACCCAACCACCCATCCATCTACCCACTCATTCATCCACCCACCCACCTGCCCATCCATCCACCCATCCATCCACCCAACCATCTACCCACCCATCCATCCATCCATCCACCCACCCATCCATCCACCCATCCATCCATCCATCCATCTACCCACACATCTACCCACCCACCCACCCATCTACCCATCCACCCATCCATCCATCCATCCATCCATCCATCCATCCATCCATCCACTCACTCATCCATTTACCCGTCCATCTCCATCCATCCATCCTATGTTATCTATTTCTACCCTGGGCTCTTTTCATGGTCGTTGTTTGGAGCAATCTAACAGAATGTTTTTCTAGACTGTCTTTCTCAGAATCCTTCAGCCACTACAGCATCCAAACCTCATTTTTTATGGTTGTTTATTTGGTGGAAAACAAAACCAAACCAGACAAAAGGCAAGCTCATACTCTATACCTGAGATTTTTTGTTGTTGTTGTTCAGCTAAAATAATGAACTGCTTATTTATCTCTGTATATAATCAAAGGATCCCTGTCATTAGTTGCTTTTTTGAAATCGCACTTCTTGTGGAATGTGATGTGAAGACAGCTTGTTTCTCACACAGTAGCACTGGGGGAAACCAAGCCTGAGAAATGAGAGGCGAAGGTGATAGTAAGTGGCAGAATTCAGATCTAAATTGAAGTGTATTGGAAACAAACGCCATGGCTCTTTACCAGAGTCTCACACTGGCCCCAAAGCATTTGCCTCGCTGCTTTATTACCTAAAATACAGTTGCACTGTTCCAACAACACAGTCTGGCCACTGGGATTAGAATTTGTGTTTTCCTACAACAGTTTAGCTACTTATTGGTAATTTAAGATAGATTTTTTTTTTGTTCTATTTGTTTTGGGCATAGACTCACATCCAGCCATTTTTCTAAAGGAATTCTTTTAATGGTATTTTTAGGTCCTATCCCTGTTAAGATTTAATACCAACAGTTGATGTTATTGTCTTTTTCCTTGTTTCACTTCAAGGTTAGGGGTTACAATGCAAAGCTTCAAGAGCTGCTGTGATCACTCTCCTTCTTCTACCTACTTGTAAAAATTGACTTGTAACTTAAAGGGTAACGGATAATACATAGTTGCCTTAATCTTCTGCCTGTGCCCTAGGTCTCTGTCCTTCCCTTCCTTTTTTCCCATGAATCCCAGGCTTGCATTGAGCCTAAATTATCCCTCAGCCTCCTAAAAGCTTAGATTCAAGCATGCGCCATCACACCTGGCTTCATTTTATAATCACACCCAATCTGACATGCGGTATACTGATAAGGCACATAGAAAGGAAGAAGCAGATGTAATACTTTTCTCCTAGGAAATCATTTCAATGATCTTTAGTGGACTGCTGTTAGAAGAGCATACAAATCAGAAGATGCACATTGTTCTTCAAGAGAGGGATTGTTTTCTTTCTCCATTTTCTTCTACCACTTCTATTTCAAACATGCTAGGCATCTCACCCCTTTCCAAGACACATGCTCTTTTGCCTGGAACTCTGAACATGATCTTGAATTCCTTACCTTACCTACCTAATGCCTATTGGTCCTTTAGGGTAAATTCATGCTATGTATCCATCTTGACTTCTTTAAGTCCCTAATGTCAAGAGCCCCTTTGAAGGTCTAACCAGACCATTTTTTCGGTTACTAATTTGTAATTGCTTATTAACTTGCTTGTCTCCCCAGCTGGCTTGGAAAATCCCTGAGGACAAGGATTATAGTTTGTCCACTGATGATTAATTAGAACATAGTAGGTGTCTGTCCCATTCCTTATTGGATGGATGAAGAAAATACACAAAAGATTTAACTTTTGTGTTATGGTCATTTTTAGACAGTCTGCTTTATATCTTTTTAGGATGGAGTATTATTCCTTGTGACCTTATTATGTCCTGAGAGATTTTTAAGCCTGAATAATAGAATGTCAGTGGCACCCAGATTATTAAAACATTTGGGCGACAGCCAGGCTTCTTTCTACCACGTGCAAACTTTCCATCTGGATATTTTACTTGCATGGAGATTATTCTTCTGGGAAATAATATCAGCATCCCTGGTGAGCACACCATCAAAAGAGATGGATCAGCCTAAATTAATCCAAGAAACTAAATATAACTGAGTGGAGAGGCAATAATGCTTACTGTTATTAAGAGGAAAAGTACACACTATGGTTTTTTCTCTGTAATCAATTGCGAATTTACATTTGATACCTCTGGTTGTTGTTTAATCAGAAATGATTATCATTCTTGATTAGGAATGTTTTGTGGGTTTTTTTTTTTTTTTTTTTTTTTTTTGAGGAAAAGGAATTGCTAATTAGTTTGTAACTCTGTTGAAGGTGTTTGCAATTAAATCGAGGAGGTAAAGAAAGCTGCAAATGATCCAAATGCTGAATGCTGTTACCTCATACTTGAGGTGTTCTTTTTACAAATGGTGTGAAGTTCTAGACTTCTCTAAAGGCTTCTTTAAAACAATAGGGTTGGGGAGATGGCTTAGTCTGTATAGCACTTGATGTGAGAGGGGAGAACCTGAGTTTGGACCCCTGGTGCCCACATAAAAAGCCAAGTATGGCAGTGCACAGCTAGGATCCCAGTGTTGGGGAGGCAGAGAAAAAGTGATCTTTGCAGCTCCTTGACCAAACAGTACAGTCAATCAGTAAGTTCCAGGTTTATAGAGAGAACGTGTCTCAAACTATAAGCTCAAGACTGATGGGAGAAGACACACAGCAGTGACCTCTGGCCCCACACACTCAGGAAAATGTACATATGCATACACACCAGGCACACACAATTTTTAAATATAAAACAGGAGAATGAAGGTCTAATTCAGCCTTTAACAGCACATACTGCTCCTACAGAGGACCTAAGTTCACATCTCAGCACTTACACTGGATCGGTTACAATTGCCTGTAACCACCTCCAGGGGACCCAACACCCTCTACAGGACTTCAAGGTCACCTGCCACTCACCTGCACATACTCCCTCAATGCATACACATACTTTTAAAAATTAAGAATAAAATTCGTCATAGAAAAAAAAAACTGTGAAATTCTGGTTGAGGCTAAAGAAAGCAGTTTTCAACCTTTTACTCTGAGTATATTTTTAAAAGCAGACTGGTGTTGTGGATATAGATAAAATCATGGTATTGAACCATTTTAAAGTTGTTTATTCTCTACTTTAATAAGGTGCTCTTATAATAGGTACTTATGATCACATCACTTCAGATTTGTACATTAGTTTTCTCAAGCTTTTAAGGACTTATTTCTTTTATTCTAGAGACAATACGAAGCAAATAATCAAAACAAGTTTTTGAAAATGTTTGCTTTTTGGAAAAAAAGCAAATTGCCTACAACTAAAAATTTTATTTTAACTATTCTTCAGTGTACAGTTCAGTAGGGTCAACTATGTGCATATTGTTATACAGACATCTCTAGAACTTTCTTGTCTTGAAAGAAAAAAAAACATAGAACTCTATCTCAACTGAACAATCCTCTATGCCCCACCCACCCTCAGCAGCTGGCAACCACCTCTCTGTTTTCCATTTCTGAGTCTGACCATTTACACTCTACATGTAAATGGAATTGTTTGGTACCTATCGGTTTGTGACTGGTTTCCCTTAGTAGGCTGTCCTCATGTTTCATCCGTGGTGTAGCATGTAACAGGATGCTCTTTCTGTGTGTGACTACATGTTTTCATTCTATTTTGAGGCTGAGTCAGACTCTACTATCATCCTGTGCCACATCTCTACTGTGATCACTCACTACTGACTGCTCAGGATGCTTCCATCTCTTGACTGCTGTGGAAAATGCCATCATAAGCATGAGTGTGCCAACATCTCTTGGTTCTACCTTCAATCTTACTCAAATATGTAATTGAGGGATCATATGGCAATTCTCCTTTCAATTTCTTGAAAAAATGATACTGTTTACATATGGCTACATGATTTTGCATTCCCACCAACAGTAGTATACCAAGGTTTCAATTTCTCTACATGTTCACCAATACTCTTGTTTTCTCTTGTCATTGGTGATATCCTAAGGTGACTGTTCATTGTGGCTTAGATTTGCACCCCCTTAACGAGCAGAGATGTTGAACACTTGTTCCTATGCCTGTGACTACACATACATACACACACACATACATACATACATACATGCATGCATGCATAACTTCTCTGGAGAAATGTCTAGTCATAAAGTCCTCTGCCCGTTCTTAACTGGGCTACTTTGTCTTTTGTTGTTAGGTTGCACCCTTTCTTTGTATACCTGGATTCACCTGGATACATGGTTTGCAAAGATTTTCTCACCTTCTGTAGCGTGCCTTGTGTTTCACTGATAATTCCCATGTGTGTAGTGAAGTTTCCCACATTTGCTTTGGTCAGTCATCTTCTGTTTCATTGCCCATGCATTTGGGTCACATCCAAAAATAAATAAAGCAAACAAGCAAACAAAAAAACCCAACCAAACAAAACAGCATCACGAAGCGGTCACTATGTATCCACTGCACATAGTAGCTTTAAGTCTTGCAGCTCAGGTTTTAAGTCTATTTTGAGGGGTTTTGTTTGTCTGTTTTGTTTTTAATATGGTGTAAGGTTTGAGTCCAGCTTCATTTTTTTTTAAAAGCATGGATATCCAATTCCCCAGTACCATTGTTGAAAAGATCACCATCTCCCAAAGCGTAGCCTCAAGGTCCTTGTCAAGATCATATGTAAGGTCACTTCCAGTAAATTGTTTGAATGCAAGTACAGTACTGTTCTGATTATTGTAGCCCCCTAACATAGTCTGCAATCTGAAATACATTTTTTTGCTACAACAATACTTTAAAAAATATTCAGTATTAGACACCACTAAGGATTGTGTGACGCTCACATACTGTGAAGTTATTGACTTCTGTATCCTTCATAAAACATATATCACAGCCACTGAATAGAGTTCTGTCTCTACAGTTCATCTGAAGCATGCTGTCTGTGAAAAGTGACGAGAATAAAGAATGTCTCTAGAACACTTGAGAGAATGTAAAATATTTAAGCTATAAAAAGAATTTTTAAGGAAACCACAATAGCATTCGCTGGCTATTCATTTGTTAAAAATATCCATTACAATGTAATTATAGTATAATCTCAAAAATAAGAGAAAAATATAACCACTGTCTTTCCACTGTGCACCAGATTTTCTGCCTTCCCCCTTACAATTTTTTTTTCTTATCTGTTGCATCCTACCCCATCCTCAGACTATGTAGAGCAGCAATCCTCCTGGGATAAGAGAGGAAACTAACTCAGCCCCCACTCCATGTTGAATGCTTATGGATGACTCTTGTTGCCAAAGGAAAAGAACTAGTATAATTGCTCTGAAGATTCACCATCCTTTATATAAAATACCCAGTGGGTTTTGATAATGGAAAGACAAGTGATAAATCAAACAAAGTGTTTTTAAAACGTCTTTGTCCCTCCAAGACACGGTTTCTCTGGGTAGCCCTGGCTGTCCTGAAACATGTTCTGTAGACCAGGTTGACTTCAAACTCAGAGATCTGCCTGCCTGTCTCTGCCTCCTGAGTGCTGGGATTAAAGGTATGTGCTATTCCTGCCCAACTTGAAAAAGTCTCGATAAATGATTTATACTCCAGATACATAAAGTTCTTTTTTTACAACTCAGTAATAATGAGACAAACAGCTTATCCAAAAATGGCCAAATAAAAGAACATTACAGAAAAAGGCACAAGAAGAATGCAAAATGGGGAGTAGGGCCTGAAATGCTGTCATATAGGCATGGCATAGCATGACGTTCTTAACTCAACAGTGGCTGTGTTTCTCTGCAGAAGGTCTGCACACACTGAACCCCAAAACATTGTCTCCGATGAAGAATTTGCTAGTGACATGCAAATTAAAACCACAAGGAGATACTGTTTCACACCAACTAAAATGTCTGTAATAAAGACAGATAACCCAGTCCCTCACTGCTTGTAGGACTCTGACTGCGGTCCCACATCTTCCTTGTGCTGCTGCACAGTAGAGCTGGTCCAAGTAGTGTTGGTGTTGGTGAGCGGGTAAGGGTAATAGAGTGGGAAAGCTGGCCTCATACTTGCCTGGGCAAAGTGGGAGAGCTGTTGGGCTGACCAACTCGGCTTCCACCCACTCCCAGATCCAGGGCTCTGACATGGTCCACCCCAACATTTATCCCATCTGTGAACTGCTAGAACACAATTCTAGAAGGGGCAGCCCTACAGAACCAAAGCTGCTGGACCTCCATGACACCAGGAAGCAATAGGATATCCAGGAGGAGTCCTGGTGAGGACCCTGCATTGGTGGTGTAGCAGAAGCCAGAGGCCTTGAACCAGACCATGAACATTTGCAAAGAGAGCTGTTTGGGCAAAAGAGTGTACTGTGTGACACACTGTGACAAACTACTGCTTTTGTGATGAAATTTTGTTTGCTTTCTTCTCAGGGGGAGGTTGCAAAAGCACAGAGGACAGAGAGATAAATAAAATTGGGGTGCATGATGTGAAATTCACAAAGGATCAATAAATAGTTAAAAAATAATGACAAAAATGACAGATAATAAGTAATGTTGAAAAGAACAGAAATCTACATATATTATTGATGGGAAGATGAAATGGTGAAGCCATTTGGAAAAAGAATTTGGCAACTTCCTAAAAAAAAATCATCATAAATTTATTACATTACCCAGAATTTGACTCTTAGAAATCATATCCAAGAAAAAGGAAAGTATATACAGACTCAGTCTTGAACATGATTGTTCTTACTGTCATTATTTACTGTGTCCCCTAATTGGAAACAATCCAAATGGTCACCAAATTGGTAATTGGATTTACCAAATGTAGTATAGACATACAATGGAATACTATTTAGAAACAAAAAAGAACAGACTATAGATACATACTCCCATGTGAGTAAGCTTCAAAATCTTTATCTACAACTTCTGTCAGCCCTAAGAGAAAAGTTAATATATCATGTAATTCCATTTATATGAACCTCTTAGAAAAAGCAAAAGTAGATGTGGAAAGTGATTGACAATGGGAGAAATTGATTACATTTACATTTGCTTGAGGGATCTTATTGGTGTAATAAAGGTATCCTAAAGTTGATTTATGGTGATGATTGTTCAGTCTGACAAATTAAGTATAAGAATCATTGATTTAGATATTTAAATTTTTAATCTCATACACACAAACTATGCCTCAATAATGTTATTGAAATATATATTTAGACAAAAAGAAACTTCTACCCTCTTTTCCCAAAACATCAACCACTTGACCTCAAAATTTTTATGGCAATGTTACAACAAACAATAGGGGACTGGGGGGACAGCTCAGTGATTAAGAGCACTTGTTTCTCTTCCAGGGGACTGGGGTTCAGTCCTCAGCACTTGTCTCAGTCAGGGTTTCTATTCCTGCACAAACATCATGACCAAGAAGCAAGTTGGGAAGGAAAGGGTTTATTCCATTCACACTTCCACATTGCTGTTTATCACCAAAGGAAGTCAGGACTGGAACTCAAGCAGGTCAGGAAGCAGGAGCTGATGCAGAGGCCATGGAGGGATGTCACTTACTGGCTTGCTTCCCCTGGCTTGCTCAGCTTGCTTTCTTATAGAACCCAGTTCTACTAGCCCAGGGATGGCACTGCCCAGAATGGGCTGGGTCTTGCCCCCTTGATCGCTAGTTGAGAAAATGCCTTACAGCTGGATCTCATGGAGGCATTTCCTCAACGGAGTCTTCTTTCTCTGTGATAACTCCAGCTTGTGTCAAGTTGACAGAAAACCAGCCAGTGCAATTGACCCCTTGTCAACTTGACATGCAAACAAATCAATATTAAGCTTCGACCCTTACTTTCTTATTCATCTCCAAGATCTAGATAACCTTAAGAGTCCCACGGTCTTTACCAATTCTTACGTTTTTAAAATTGCAATATCTTTAAAATATTCAGTCTCTTTAAAAAATCAAAGTCTTTTTACAATTCAAAGTCTCTAAACTGTGGGCTCTGCTTTTTCCTTTAAGAGGGGGAAGATATCAGGGCACAGTCACAGTCAAAGCAAAATCAATCTCTAGCCATCCAGTATCTGGGAATCCACATACAAACTTCTGGGCTCCTCCAAGGGCTTGAGTCACTTCTCCAGCTCTGCCCTTTGTAGCACACACTTTGTCTTCTAGACTCCAGCTGCCTGTTCTCCACTGCTGCTGCTGTTCTTGGTGGTCATCTCATGGCACTGGCATCTCCAAAACACCACTGTCAGTCCTGGGGCACTAATTGCCACTGAGGATGCACCTTCACCAATGGCCTTCCATGGCCTCTCACAGTGCTGAGCTGCTCTCCATGACCCCTTCATTCCTTCAAAACCAGTACCACCTGGGTGATTAAGAGCATTTAGTGCTCTCCCCGAAGACTTACACTCAGTCCCCAGCAGCACATCAGGCAGTTTACAAATGTGAATTGTAACTATAGCTTCAGTATACCTGATGATCTCTTCTGACGTCCAAGAAGCACCCACATACATATGACATACACACATGCTCCTAAATAAAAAGATAGGTGTGTTTTAAAACCAACAAAACAAAGAGGTTAAAGAAATGGCTCAGCAATTAAGAACATGAGTTACTCTTCCAAAAAGACCTGGGTTCAATTTCCAACACCCATACCCATAATCTAGAACTCCAGTTATAGGAGATCTAATGTCCACGGTTGGGTCCCATGGGCACCGGGCATGCACATGGTACACAGGCATTCATGTAGGTAAAACACCCATACATATAAAAGTTAAAACAGAGAATAACACGTGTTGGTAAGAATACAGAGAAATCAGATCATTCATAAATGGCAGCTGGGAATGTAAGATGGTATAGCCACTTTGAAAATAGTTTACCAGTTGCTCAAAAAGTCAAATGTAGAATACCATATGACCCGGCAAGTATAGTCTTAGGTATCTTCGAAGGAGAAATGAAAATCAATGTCCTCACATAGACTTGTAAGTAAAGGTACCTTTCTATGGCAAGTAAATTAAAGAAATAGAACACCAGAACGCACCAATGACAGGACATTGGTACATAACTTGGCAATGACAACCCTTACAAAGTTACAAAATCTCAAGTATATTGTGTTCCGTGGAAGAAGCCAGACACAAATGGACACTACTGAGCATGCCCAGCTTCACTGAGCTAGAAGGCAGGCTGGTTGTTACTCGAGCTGGGGATGGTAAGGGAAAGTGACTGTGAGGGGACATACATTTTTGGGTGGTAGCAGTATTTTAAAAACCACTTTGCAGTGATAGATGCACAAGTTTGTTAGTATATGTATGAATGAATTTATCTATGTATATTATGCATCAATAAGTCTGCTAAGAATAATTTTTAAAGATTTGGTTTTCTTATTTGTGTGTGTGTCTATCTTTCTGTCTGTCTGTCTATAGAAAAATGGGTGCCCACTGAAGTCAGAAAAGATAATTCGATTCCATGAAGCTGGAGTAAAGGGAATTGTGAGCTGCTCAATGTGGAGACCGAGAGAATGAATTCCGGTCTTCTGCTAGAGTAACAAGTGCTCTTAGCTCTGGGACCATTTTTCCCACACCACCTTTTAAAACCTGTATTAGAAATAGAAAGGACCTAGAGACATCACCCATGTGCTGGTTAGATTTTATGTCAACTCAACACAAGCTAACATTATCTGAGAATAGGCCTCTAATGCATTCTCGTTTTTTTTTTTTTTTGTTTGTTTTTGTTTTTGTTTTGAGATATTTAATGATAATTTATTCTAAAGCAGAGAAAATGAAACTACTACATTTATCCAGTTTCAAACATCAAACATGAATGTCACATAATTGGAACCAAAACATGATACTTTGGTTGTATCATGGATGAGAATCAAATAGAACACTGGAAGTTTGTCTTAAATAATTGCATGAAAGAGTTCATAACATTAATAAAATGTTAAACCTAGCTCATCAGAATTTTTAAAGGTCTATCTATCTATATATCTTTCTTTGTTTTTCTTTCTTTCTTTCTTTCTTTCTTTCTTTTTTTAAAACAACAGACCTCTTTCTTTTTTTACAGATTTTAAGCATTTTTTGCATAAAATTATACAATACATTTTTTTCAGTACTTGTTTTTTTTTTTTTTTTTAAGGTTTGATGGTGTGATTAAGATCCCACCAATAACAATGAGCATAAAGTACATGTAAAACAAGATGCAACCTGGAAATAGTCAAAGTTTTCTTGGTGTGCAAAGATTTTTTTTTTTTTTTTTACAATGAGCAGACAGCACATGTAATACAGGGTACAACCCGGAATTTGTCAATGTGTTCTTGGTGGGTAAGGGCATTCTCTTAATTAGTGATTGATGTGGGAGAGACCAGCCCATTGTGGGTGGGGCCACAGCAGGACAGGTGGTCCTGGGGTGTAAAAGAAAGCAGGCTGAGTAAGCCTTGGAGAACAAATAAGCAAGACTCCTCCATAGCCTCTGCTTTAGCACCTACCTTGAGTTCCTGCCCTGACTTCCCTGGGTGATGGTCTTACATGCTTTGAGATGAAACAGACCCTTTTCTTTCTAAGCTGCTTTTTTGGTCATGGTGTTTTACCACAGCAATAGAAACATAAGACACCCAGTTTGAAGCCTTCATTCCATAGATTTAAAAAAAAAATGAGACCCAGACCTAAGTCCCTAAAGGCAGCTGCTGCCTACCAAATCTGTCTTTTTCATAGACATTCTTTGATCAAATTATGGAAATTTCAATAGAGTACTTCTGTGTGGTTATTTTCTCTGACTAGACAGCAGGCTCCAGGAGAGGGCCAGCCTTTTCCAGTTTTGCTCACTATTGCATCCAAGTGCCCACTACAGTGTGCAGAGGTAACACATTTCTTATTCAACATTTACTAAATGAATAAATGACCAATCAGATAGATAAATAGTCCTAACACCTAGTGCTCTCAGTGATCATGTTAAAAACAAAATTCCCAGTGTGGGTTTTTCCCTTGCAAAGATACCAGACAACATAGAAAGGTTTTCAAAAATGGGCGTCATGTACTTGGTCCAGGTGAGACTGAACATTTGGGGGGATTTTATAGAACAGGAAGTATCTTTCGGTTGGGAAGAGAGGCTATCACAGGAGAAAGGGCCCACTTGTCTTTGGCTAACTGAAAAGATTATATCTGATAAGCCCCTCTTTGAAGAAAACAAAACTTTATAAATACAAAGCTATTGTCCGGTGACAATAGCTCATGTTTCAGGAAACTCAAGTGGAGAAATTTTACATTTCCTGCCATTTAGTCTCAACCTACAGGCTTAGACTCATTCAAGTCTAAGATTGCTTAACATCTTGGTATCATTAGCTTATCCCACCAGCTTTGTAGTCTCTAGAGCACTTATTTAATATCCCACATTCATCTTTATCCAAGTCATTGAGGCAGGGCTGAGCCACGGTAAGGAGCCACAAAGATTCCTCATCAAGAACATTCTTAGTACTTCTGTTTTTAATCAACTTGTTACTTACTATATACTTGGTACAATGTTCAATGCAAAGAGTATGAACATAGACACATCTGTCCATGGACACAGACACACACACACACACACACACACACACACACACACACACACACACTGGTCTGTTTCTTTAAGAAGTCCGGCAAAGGCTCCTTTGTAGGGGAACGCCAAGGTGCTGAGGTGGGAGAGGGTGGTTGGGAGAGGGAACACCTTCATGGAGGTAAAGGGAAGGGGAGAGAGGATGGGATTGTGAGAAAGGGATAATATCTGAAATGTAAATGCAGGGAATTTCCAATAAAAAAAGTCATATTGCCAACATATCATAAAAGATTTAACTATAAGTTGCTTCACTGAAAGCCAAAAACTGGCCCATAATGTCAAAGACTTAACAGAAGCCACTGCAGAGCAGAGGTAAGCTTTATTCACATCTCAGACAGAAGTTGACCAATTTCTCTTTATTGGCTCAACTATACAAAATTCCTGTGAAAGTCTTTACTTTCACATCTGTGCATCCTGGCTGGCTCTATACAGTTTTCAAAATCTAACCAGTCGTTAAACAATTTTTATGCTGAACTTAAATATTCAGTAAAGCTTCCGTTTGAATGTGTATGATTCATTAAGCCCATGGTTTTCATTACAGTGATATTTAGAGAACTAATTATCTCTGAGTAATCAGAGTACGATGCAATTTAAATGTCATTCCCAGAACAGGTTAGAAGCAAATTTACTTATTAAATTATGAATGTTTTACTTTATACTGGCCATTGGATAATTAAAAAATGAACATGACACTTAATTTCAAATTCACTTACAAAGATGCTATAGCAATGGCTCTTCCCTAACTCACAACAGTCTGAACAGAGTTCCTTTTCTTAAAAATCAGGATGCCCCTCTTCAACCTTGATCACTTTAGAGTCATGGCTTCCAAACTTAGTTTTCAAATAATTGGTTTCTGCTCATTTTCAAAAAGACTTAGAAGGGCGGAGACTACTTGAACAGAAGTTAAAGAGACTGAGGCGAGCTGAGCATGCCTGCCTTGCATGGTCAAGGCTGTGGGTTTTAGCACCAACAAACACAATCAGTACAGAATAGTCAGTAGTAATTTTATTTCCCAAGAAACCCCCATTCTCTAAGTTAGACAGTAAGAATATACTACTAGGTTGAACCATATGTAACAGTTTCGGTAGATTAAAAAATGGTTGGGAATTAGCAATTTTATAAGCCCAAAATAATGAATATATTTAGACATGACAGTTCTTCAATAATAAAAATTAATTTTGAGAAGTTATATGTAGGGTTTCAAAATTTACATGGGATTTAGAAAAAGGGAGCAGGAGAGATGGCTTCATGGTTACAAACACTGAGTACCAGAGGAACTGGGTTCAGTTCACAGCACCTACATGATGGCCCAAATTCAACCATCCAATTCTCTGGAACACCAATTCTGGTGTCTGTGACACTGCACTCATATGTCATGCATAAATACATGAAGGCCAAACACCCACACACATAAAATAAAATCTAGAAAAAAAGAAAAATCCATACTTACCATACAAATGTAAATCCCATAAACATTTCTGTTTCTCTTCCCTTGCTTTCTCCTCTGCACATTTTACCAGACTGTAGTCATGACATAATAAATATTGACATCTATAAAAATTAAAAATTTTCATCCTTTTACACAATGGAGTACTACTCAGCTATTAGAAACAATGACTTTACGAAATTCCTAGGCAAATGGATGGAACTAGAGACTATCATCCTGAGTGATGTAACCCAGTCACAAAAGAACAGACATAATATGCAGTCACTGATAATTGGATACTAGCCCCAGAAAGCTCTGAATACCCAAGAAACAACTCTCAGACCATATGAAGCTCAAAAAGAAGGAAGGCCAAAATGTGGAAGCCTCAGTCCTTCTTAGAAAAAAAAAAGAAAAAGGGGAAAACTGTATGTTCATCATATATTATTACATAATAAATTTTGTGAGCTATAATATTTTATAAAATAAATAAATTATTAAAAATTTCATCCTTTACATTTTTAATTTGTGACACATTTGTATCTATCCTTTTAAACAATTTTATAACTCACAAACTGAATCTACTATATTTTACACATTCCCATACTTGTATTGTTTGTAATTTAAAATTTTTTTATTTTATTGTATTTTTTGTATGTGTGATTGTTTTGTCTTCATGTATATGCACGTGCTCTGTGGATGGTGAGTACTGAACCTGGGTCCTCTGGAAGAGCATCTGGTGCCCTTAACCACTGAGCCATCAATCCAACCGCACTCCTAGCTTTTCATATTACCAGTGCCATTATGGTGAACATGATTGGAATTGCTAAGAAAGAGCTGCCCAGTGTTAGTATAATGCCATTTTTTTAAAACCCATGTCTCTTTATGAAATTTCTGCCATTTAGATTTTTTAAATCAAGTAAATAATGAGGAATATTCTTGGCTATCAAGAAATAGCAGTTCTATAAGTCTTCAATGTAATTTACCATTTTGGCTATAAACTGATTTTTGCAGTCATTAATTCTTAATGACAACATAATAATGTTCAATCTCACATTTCCCAAACTTTCCACTGAACTTGTAATTAAAGTGTCAGGATTCATTTCTGTCCTCAAAAACCATTTTTTTCCTCTTCTGATTAAAAACCCTATTTTATAGATCTTAATTCTCATATCTCACTTCAGCAGCAAAATGAATCTATAAGAGAAGAATCAAAGTACATGTTTACAACTTAAGATTCGTCCTTATAGCTCAAAAAGAAGTAAGACCAGAATGGGGATACCTCAGTTCTTCTTAGAAGGGAGAACAAAACACTCAGGGGAGGAAATACAAGGTCAAATAGAGGAGCAGGGATTGAAGAAAAGGTCTACAGAGGCTGCCTCACCTGGGGATCCACCCTATAGGCAGCCACCAAATCCAAGCACTATTGCTGATGCCAAGAAGTGTTTACTGACAGGAACCAGATATGGATGCCTCCTCAGAGGCTCTGCCAGAGTCATACAGATACAGATGAGGATGCTTGCAGCTAACCATCAGACTGAACATGGGGACCCCAGTGAAAGAGCTGAAAGGTTTGCAACTTCATGGGAAGAACAACATCATCGACCAGCCAAGGCACTGAGTTGGAGAGGGTGATTGGGAGAGTTGAGGGGGAGGAGGGAGGGGAGTTGGGGAAAATGTAAAGACAGAATATCCAATAAAAATTTTAAAAAGGATTCATTCTTATTAGCTTGGCAGAGACAACAGGGTTAGATTACTTTCAGGGTTTTTTTTTTTTTTACTCTTAAAAATGAATAAATAATTTGAACTTTTATGCAACTGAGAGTTTTAAACCTTTCTACTGGATTATCGATGTTATAGTTCATGAATTTTAAAGATGTTTATTTTTGTGCAATTGAGATTCTACATTCTTTGTTTGGTTCATTTCTTCCCCTGAGACAATCCCATGTATTCCATGCTGGCCTCCAACTCATTGTGTAGCCAAGGGTGATCTTGAACTTCTTTATTTAATTAAAATATAATTACATCATTTCCTCTCCTCCTTCCAACCCCTCCTATGTTACCCTTCTGGTTCCCTTTCAAATTTATGACCTCTTATTCTTTAGTCATTGTTACATACATATGTGAATACTATATGAATAATGCATAAATGGAGACTGCTGAATCCGCTTTGTGTTGCTTGTATGTGTATTTTTCAGGACTGACGACTTGAGGTTGGATGACGATTTAGAGGACTCATCTCTAGAGAAGAGAGAGCTCGCTCTCTTAGCAGTCTCTAATTGCCTATAAATGATTCTCTAGCAGTGGGGTCCTGTGCCATTTCCCCATCCACGCTGGCATGTCAACTGCTACTGTCACTGTTCAGGTCTTGTTTAAGCGACCATATTGTGATTTCATGGGTGCAACTTGCATGTCATATCTAAAAGATTCAACCTTGCCGCGAACTTTCTGGTTCTCTGGCTCTTACAGTCGTTCTGCCCCATCTTCTCTGTTCCTCATGCTTTGAGTGTAGGGGCTATATCATAGACATGTTAATTGGGGTTGGGTACCCACAGTCAATTGTCTTCTGCATTCTGACTAATCATGGCTTTCTGTAATGGAGACATCTGCTGTAAAAAAGAAGCTTCTTTGATGTGGGGTGAGCACTACACATACATGTGGGTATAAGGATAAGAAGTTAGAAAGCAGTTAGGAATTATGTTGGTTTGGAAATGTGACACTAGTAGATTCTCCTCTGAGATCGATGATCTCACTGACCACAGATGGTCGACTAGGTTTAACAGTAACAGGCACGGTTTCTCTCCTGTTGAGCAGGCTTTAAGACCAACTAGAGAGCCATTGGTTACTGCCAAGATAGAAGTTCCACTGTTGCACTTTTAGTGATAGCTTGCTGTGCTGATCATTGTTGTGGTTCATATTCATTACAGCTGGGAAGGACCACTGAGTGATTTCTTCTCTGGTAGCTTGTACAGCACCACAGGGAGGAGGCTTTCAGGCCAGATCCAGCTCTATCCCTGAGTCCTGTGTCTGAAGTATGTGGTATCTTTAGCAAAAGGGATTTTTTACCTTTAACTTCTGGGAGGCAACAGAGTACAACAGCAGCAGTCTACATTCTTGACCAACAGCTTGAGGTTGTGAACTGCTGATCCTTTTTTTCTACCTCCTGGGTGCTGGGAATATGGGTACACACTGCTATTCTTAGTGCATATGCTTGGCCCAAGGAGTGGCACTATTAAAAGATGTGGCCTTGTTGGAGGAAATGTGTCACTCTGGGGGTGGGCTTGGAGACACTCTTCCTAGCTGCCTGAGGATGCTCAGTCTGTTCCTGGGTTCCTTTGGATGAAGATATAGAACTCCCAGCTTTTCCTGCTCCATGCCTGCCTGGACACTGCCATACTCTCACCTGATATAATGAACTGAACCCCTGAACCTGTAAGCCAGCCCCAATTAAATGCTGTCTTTTATAAGACTTGCCTTGGTCATGGTGTCTGTTCACAGCAATAAAACCCTAACTAAGACACCTGGTTTATATGGTAGGACCCATGGCTTTGCACATGTCAGACAGGTACTCTACCAACGGAGTCACATCTCTAGCCCTTAGTTCATTCATAAGTCAAACTCATTTGACATGTTGATCCTAGCTTAGATATTTCATTTGCATTTATGACAATGGGGAAGACTACTAAACACAACATAAGCTTCAGGTACTCACCGGTTCAACCTGTTTTACTTCCTTGTAGGTCTATAGTCAACAAACTAACAAGAGTTCTAGCATTCCTGGCTCATTTGAGAGACTATTCTACTTCCAAAGGACTGTAATACCCAATATTAGGAAGTGTATAATATACAGGCCTGTTTATTTAATCCAGAACAGATAGGTATAGGGATATATGTGACACCATCCCCTTAGATAATTCTTGAGGATGATAGCTGGCATGCTTGGTTAATAGTTGGCAGTACTGACATAGTTCACAAGGATAGCTAGCCAGAATTAGAATGAACTACTCTCACTAAGAATGGGCCAATTGACTGTCTGCCCTCCATCTCACATTATATAAGGAGAGTACATTGAATCTGACATGCACTTGAATTCCCATCTCTGTGTAGGGCAAATGTTTACCATGAAAAGCTGTGCCCTTGATTTTTTACAATTTCCCTAGTTCAGTGAAGGGCTAACTCACCCCTCCCCCACAAAAACATATCCTGGGGCTGAAAATGTTTTTGTTAGCAGTTATGCAACCTTATGAAAAAGCACAGTTTTCTCCAAATTGGATATACTATAAATTGAAGACATTAGTCATAGCTGGTGCTTCCCCCAACCCCATCCATTTGAGACACATGCTTTAATACTTTTTATTTTCAGATCAGATTTTAAGTGGTGTGTTGAAATATTGGAGAAGAAATGCTGCATGCATAAAAACAAAACAGGTTGGACAGCTAATGTTTTTTAAGGCAAGCTGCATCAGAGTGGGGAAAAATGGTGGTATAATTTTCCCACATTTCAACCCCCCCAGGTGTACAAGTATAATTTAACAAAATGCAATATAATGTAGCCTTTATTCACACACATTGCTTGTAATTATGAGACACTTGTCACTGGTGTCAGATGGCAATCATCTCAGTGGGGGAAGCAGAGGAGAAGAAGGTCTCATCTTTGTCCCCCAAGAAGCCTACCGCACCGTTGAGAAGATAAGACAAGCATGAAAAAGTTTAATAACAGCATGGCCTATTAAATTCATGACACAAGACAATAGTGCTTCAGGAATACAAGACAAAATGGCTTCAGTAGAGCCACAGAGAAGCAGCGAGCCTTCAGCTGTGTCTTTAAGGATGAGTAAATCTTTGCTATGGGGGAGGGGAGTGTGGGGCAAGGAGGATACTCTAGCCTGAGGAGAACATTTAAGAAGGCAGGATTGTGTGACTTGTGTCCACAGAAGAGCAACAAGATAGCTTGGCAAAAAGTCGAGGGTCTGTGGACTAGAAAATTAGATTGGATTTGGGGGTGAGGAGGGACTCTCCCATACTCACCAAGTGCCCGTCCTTTTATTGAGTATTTCCAACACATCCACTATTTCCTAGGTTTACGGGTAAGGAGAAAGACGCAGATGGATCACGTGATTTGAACAATGGTGGTAAAGGTAGTAATTCATTACACGGATACCCACTAAGTAAGTAAGGTGAGAAGCCTGTGTTACCATACCACAAAGTGTCCCTTGTTTTATTTTCAGCCAAAACATTATGGCACAAGATGAGCATGCCCAGAAACATTCCTGTCCATCACTTTAATCTCTGAGACCTTAAACTGAACAGGCTTAGGAATGGGTTACCTTCATGTAAATATGTATAGGCTTCCTGAATGAAAGCCCCATGCTTCCTTTGTTGGAGGCCAGTGTTGCTTTGGAAATGACTCCCTTGGTCTCCTTGCCTGCTGCAGGTAATAAATTTTTTTTTCACACCCTGTTATGTCTTGACTGTGCTTAATATGTCTTAGCATTCACCAATCGCAAGCCCCTTGTGTTCAGGGACAGCCAGGTTCAAATTCATGTCTTTGGGACATCCTTCCTCTTGTCTTTATACCAGCTCCTTTAGGTGTCTTGAAGGGGAACTTGAATATGGTTCTGTACAAAACAGAGAAGAGCTAAAAATACTTTGTGCCTAAGAGACTTAAATAAATTATTTTCATGATGTGTCAGCAAGCAGTACGTATTACAAGGACCAAGAGCTGAAGATTGTCTTAGAAACCATTTTTAATTTATTTTATCAATACTGTGTATGTGAAATAGAAGGTAGGGGACAGGAGAGGCCACTGCTCATGTGTGGAGGTCAGAGGACAACTTTTGGGAGTCAATTTTTCATGAGTTCCAGAGATCAAAATGAGGTCATCAGCTTATGTGGCAAGTGCTTTTACCCACTGATCCCTCTTTCCAGCCCCTCTGGAGACAGAACTAAACATAACTGTAACTGAACACAGAGGGCTTATATGTGCCTCAGCACACATGTAGGTAAGAGAACAACCCGTGAGTGTTCGTCTTCTCTTTCTACCATAAGGGTCCCAGGGATCAAGCTCAGACTCTCGGGTATGGTGGCAAGTGATTTTTTACCTGCTGAGCCATCTGGCCAGCCCCATGGAAATTTTTTTCAAAGGGGACTTTGCAGCTTCACACCTCCTTGTTGTCCAGGACAAAACCTTACATGGAGCTATATGACTCAACTACTATTGTTTGAACGTGAAATCTTTCCCACTAACTCATGATTCCCACAACCTATGCTTGTGGCTTAAAGGAGGGGCTACCTCGAGAAAATGGGTCACTAGGAGTTAGATAGTGAGGTTATTTTATGGTCCAGTCCCGATAACAAACTCTGCTTCATGGTCTCTGGGGATGTATGTTTCCATTACTACGAACTCCATCATGCCTTCCTGAGTAGACTATACGCCTCTCAAACCATGAGCCAAAATCAATCCTTCTTTCAGTTGTTTTGTTGTTAGGTATTTGTCAATGTGATGAGGACACAGATAATATGTAGATAAATGTTTGTTTAGATAGAAGACACCATAGAACTAGCAACCAGAAGATGTATTCTCTGATCCAGGCTAGGCATTGCCTCATTTTATGAACATAATCAAATGGAATGATAGCTGTGTGGCCTTGAACATGTTAGTTTACCCTCTGAGGCTGTGTTCTTATCTGTTAACACGAGGCTCGTGGACTACTCGGCGTCTACGTGGAGGTGATGGACAGTGTGGTTAAATAGCCTGCTACAATAAGCCTTTGTTATTATTGTTCAGGAGGAAATCCATGAATTATCTTAATTAATTCACAATGCCTAATGAGCAGGGTTTTTTTTATATCCAGGCTGCAGTTAGTGAATGGGTTTAGGGAGATAAATGTTTCTAAGGCGGGATCTAGAGTAATGGGAACACACTGGCTTGAAGCGTTCCCAATGGGCCCACACACCAAGCCTATGCAATAGAAATGAAGGAAAATAACCCACTCTTGCCACTTATCTTGTGAGTGCCTTGATGTCTTAAGCAAACATCAAGTGAGGACTCTACCTAGTAAACGCCCACTTTCCTCGAATCCCACCGTTAGTAAAGGTGTAGAAGTCACCTAAGCGCTCAAGGTGGTGGGGCTGTGTCTGTTATGTAACTTTATACATTTTATTTTTATAGAAAACAGTCAGAGTTTAATCTTGCTCTGGAAAACCTTCAGGTCTTTCATGGATTTGTACTATCTAAACTTTATGCCAATAAATATTCTAGAGCGTTGCGGTAAATAAAAAAAAAAAAAAAAAGGATCTGCTGCTACCGTTCCCGAGGGCCACTGTGCTGGATCTGAGTAGCGTGGCTGTTACTCTACCATGCGGTCTGCAAGCCACCCTCTCCAGGTGGTCTCTCTTTTAGCTGCCCCTCCACGTGATCCCCTAGGCGTGTAGTTACCATGTCTGGCACTCACACATCTCCTTCTTCAGGGCCCCGTGTGTTCTCAACAGAGTCAGATCTGCCTACTGCAATAGCTTCTCAGCCATTGGTTTCACACACTGTCCACCACAGCCCAGTAAGATCAAGACTTAATAATCAAATAATTTGTCAATCAGATTTATATGTTAAATTCTCAACCCACAATACATCCAAACAATACATTCACTGCCAATTAATAAAGACATAAACCGCCCACCTACACAAGATAAAATTGATCTAGTTAACTTTAATCTAAACCATCCTCCTCCACTGCCTCCGAATCCAACTTGATTCTTCTTTCTCTTCTCCCAACTTATCAAAACTTTGTCTCCACCCTACTCTACCGTCCAATTATGCATCGCCTTGACCTAACTAGTGCCAGCCCTCATCTACATCAACCTGCAGAGGAGGAGGAATAATAAACTTGTGTCTGATAATCATATTTACAAGCATCATCTAGTCTTACTTGCTGAAGGTTGGTATTTTGAAACCATGAGACAACATAGCTTCATTTTTTCCTAATAAAGCAAAATCTGACTCTCTACAGTAAGGCGACAGTGGGAGCCTCCTTGTCTCCTGTGCTCCCCCTCTGCTCTATCTTGTACATTATTACAGCTGCAACACTCTGCATAAAAAAAAAAAAAAGGCATCAGCCGTGGTTAAATATTCATGGCCACTTGCTAGTCGATGCACATTTTTATTATTTTTAGCAAATAACAGACTATCTAATGATTCATTTAACCCAGTTTATGATCTTCTAGTGTCTGATGTTTGTCTGTCACCAAAGATTTCTGTTCTTACTTAAAAAGAGCATAGACATGTCACTGTTAGGTGGCCTGCCAGCCTCCTGGAAAAGCCCATCAGAGGTCTCCAAGGCTTGGGTTTTAGGACCTCCAGTGTCAGAGGAGGGCCAGTCAGAAGAGCCTCTGCTCTCAGGGCTTGGTTCCTCTGCAGTACACACTGAAGTTTTCAGAGAAAGATCAAAAACCAATTCTGTTCATCTTCTGTTTTTGTTTTTGTTTGTTTTTGCTATGTTTCAGAGTTTATTTCCTTAACAAGGCCAGGGGTGAGGGGAGAATCCAATGAATGGGAGAAGTATTTTCTAGGCTGTGTTACCTTTGGCTGACAGGGCTGGCTTTTTGGCCAGAAGGCCTCAAAAGCACCTCAGAAGAATCTTTTGTTCAGCTGCCTCTGTCTAACCGTTGCTGATGACTTCTGAGCTGAAGACTGCATTTTCATTTTGCACAAATGATGTAGCTGGTCCTGTGGCTTAGTGAAGTATGTCATGAAAAGATGTACTTTTCCCCCTCAAAGCAAAAGACTTATTAAATAAAGCTGACTGAAGAAAAGAAGCAACAAAAGAGCCAAAGTAGGCAGAGGAGGGAGCAGAAAACAGTGGCAATTCCTCCATAACAGAAGAAATGTGGTTGGAAAGAGAAATCATATGTATGGGTTTATTGCATTAAAGTTTTAAATTTTATTTTGTATAGGGATGAGGCACGTGGCAGCTAGACAACAATTGGTGGGGCTCAGTCCTCTTTTTCTATCCTGTGTATCCTGAGGATTGAACTCAGGTCATCAGACCTGGGGCAGTCGTGCTGAGCTGTCTTGCTAGCCAAAGACATTACATATTTGGTACCACTTCTCACTGGCTATTTTTCTAAGGGACACTTATTCTCAACTATAAAGTACAGTATGACATTTTAATCCATGCCATATGGCTCTGTTATACAAATTCTATATCCCCTTTTTATACCCACCACACACCTTTTTTATTCTGTGTGAATAGTCTATGGACAGAGTTTGTAGCTCTGTTTATATACTCCACAATGATATCTTTTTTAAGTATTTTATGTCGCTATTTGATCTTTTTGCTATTTTGTCTCCCCTCACCCCCCAGGAGCTGAGAACCAAACCTAGGGCCGTGTGCTTGGTAGGCAAGCACTCTACCACTAAGCTGAATCTCCAACCCCTTATGTTGATATTTTAAAACCAAAAGTCTTGTCATTATTTTCATAATAATAAAACAAATGGGAAAGGCAAAGGCCATTTGATCTGAGCTTGCTGTGACATTGAGAGTTAGTCACTGGTGCCTGGCAGACTCTAACCTATAGGAGGGAAATGGACGGTTTATGAGGGCAAGAATGACCTTAGGGTTCCTGACTAGAGAGTGGAAGCCTGGGAAATAGGTAAGCAGAATCAGGGAAACTGCTCAGTCCTGGGGTAGTTAGCTGGATTTGCAAGACCCTGGACTAAAATTAAGAAAGGCATCGTACAATGCTTTGTAGGGTGGCAGGGTCTTATATATTACAAGTTGGCCTTGAATTCCCTATGTAGCCTAGGATGACCTTGAATTTCTGATTTTTTTGCCTCTTACCTCGTACCTGAGAAATGCTGGGATTGCAGTTGTGTGTGTCACAATGCCTGATATACGTGGTTCTGGGAACTTTGGATATTACTAGATTAATACTTTACCAGCTGAACTGGGAAGGTACAGAGCGCTCATCCAGCATGTATAAGACTCCAGGTTCTCTCCACAGCACTGTAAAACAACCGTTTTTATTTCTACAGTTTTAAGACAAGGGAGTTGTAATCAAGTCCTGGCATGCTGGGTTGAGTTTTGCTTCCTGGGTAGTCTCTTGGTGTAGCAGACTGGATTCTTACAATTCTGAGTTGCATAAGGCTAGCTTCCTGGAATGTTTACTCCAAATATGGATGAATTTCTTGGGTCCCCGCTGCAGGCTCTGGAGTAGAGTTCTGTCCCTGAATACAGCTTGCCCACATCTGCTTGCATAGTCAGCTTCTTACACGTTCTCCCTAATGACAGGGCTTTCCTCACAACCATCACACTCTAGCTTTTCCTTCTGCCTGCTTCAGGTAATGATCACCAGCCACATTAAATGCCCTAGATCATGTACAGCATCCATATTAGACAATTGATTGTGTGTGTGTGTGTGTGTGTGTGTGTGCGCGCGCGCGCGCGCACGCGCGCGCGCGAGTGTGAAGCAGAAGACAGAGTAAGCCAGGCTTTCAATGGGTTTTTGTTTCTATGAACACACTAGGAACCTTCACTTTTTCTTGCCTGTCCAAACTGCAGTTTTGTCTCAGCTTCCATGAGATGACTCCTAACCTTTAAGAGGGAAAGAGGACATGAGCATGGATATCTCTAGATTATAATGTTTTCCGCCACCAACCCTTAATGAATGCCTAGGCATCATTTCTACCTTCTGCTATACCTTGATTCTTCTTGACAGACAAGGAACTATGGGTGACAGTTGTTGTAATGGCTTTTGACAAGTTTTAAAGTCCCAACTGAATTAGTAACAATGTCCCTCCTCCAGTTAGGTTAGAAAATATCCATCATTTATATTATATTAATTTCATCAGTAGCATGGATTAAAAGTCCAAAGCCTATGTCATGAAGTTAGTAAGCATCAGTGTCATTGGTGAGAGCTAGTGACTAACACTTTAAAAATTGTAAAAACACACAATGAACTATTTCAGTCATGTGAGCTATTTGTCTTTCTTCCTTCTTCTTACCTTTTTTTTCTTTCTTTCCTGCCTTCCTGTTAAGACTGCAGGGTCCTCACATTGTGCATATCTAAGCTATGACTGCAGCTCTGTCTCTGCCTCAATCTCGACCTTTCTATACAGCTGCCTCGAAGAGTTTTCACAACTTTCCTCAGCATTACATCCTTCAAGATCACTTGGGAGGCAGAGACAGATGGATCTCTGCGAGTCTGATGCCAGTCTGGTCTACATAGGGAGTTCTGGGACAGCCAGGGCTACACAGAGAGGCTCTGTCTCAAAAACAAACCAAAACCAAACACCAAAAACAATGGCAACAACAAGAAAACCTCAGCACTTTGGTAGCACAAGAAGCAAAGTCACTTATGTATTGGCTATTTAATGTATGACATGCTATATTTGATCTTTTTTGTATTACATTTACTCATGTGTGTGTGTGTGTGTGTGTGTGTGTGTGTACATACTATTGCACAAGTGAAGAGGTCAGGAGATAACTTGCTAGACTCAGTTCTCTTTACCACGTAGGTCCCAGGGATCAATCTCGGGTCAGCTGGTCTGGCATCAAAGCCGTGCCTGCGGAGCCTTCTCTCCTGAGCAATCTCTCCAGCCTGTTTGATCACTTTGAAATGTCGAAATCACCTCTGAGAAAAAAGTTAAGCAACTGGCTCAAGATAACATCACCAGCAGAAAGTGCTGGCCAATGACTTTATGGCCCCAGGGCTTACCTTCTCCTTTAGCCATTAGGCTTTTTCTTCCCTGAAAGGGCATAGGTTTCAGTACCCAACTTGCTTGGGCTGGAGCTACCACTTATAAGATACGTGGTCTTGGGCAACCTGACCTCTATAGGCACCAGTTTTCCTCATAGTTAATGTGAATGTTTTGGGAACCAGGATAATAGTAAAAGTATTAACATAGCTGTAAAACAAGGGAAAAAACCCCACCATCTTAGGCTGAGCATGACCCATAGTCTCGTGAGAGAGACCCCTTTATCAGCTTTGTTTTATAGGAGAAACTGCAGCCCAAGTGCAGACTCTGAACAAACAGTAAGTAGATCTGGAATTCAATCAAGGCAGATCTGGCTTTTATCTTCTAGATAAGGCGATTTACAGTCAGTGCCTAGGATGGAACCTGAAACAGAGTGAGAATTCAATAAATGGTATTGACGTAGGCAGAACCCTCTTTTAGCCCAGTTCTCCCTGTCTTCTATCAGCTGGATTCCCTCTCTCCCCACCAGCGACCCCCAGTTTCACCTCTGTGTGTGTGTGTGTGTGTGTGTGTGTGTGCATATGTGTGTGGTGTGGTGTTGTGCAGCACTTTCCCTCCAGATTAAAACATTCCATTTTTAAGTGAGGCTCATTAAGACACAGGATGTTAAAGGGGAGACAAAACAGCAGAATATTTTAAGACAGAATGTTAAAAGGGAGATGCAACAACAGGGTGCCCTAAGCAGGGAGCTCATTAAAACACAGGATATTTACAGGGAGAGGGTGGGATGTTGTAAGAGAAGGTGAAATGTTCTCTTCTGCAGGGAAGCTTGTTAAACACAGGAAACAAACAATGTAATAGCTTCAGAAAGTTCCTGAAACTGACCAGAATCATTATGCACATCCCTTCCCAAGCACACATAAGCAATAAGGACCGTTGAAAAACACACAGGCCAGCCAAGCTGCCTGGAAAAGGCATGCCTGAGACTGACTGCACAGAAGCCCAGGTCAGCCTGGAAGAGGCTCAGATCAACTGGGTTACCTGGAAAGGACACTCTCCAATCTGCTGAGCTGCCTGCAGGTCATGCAGTGTGCTCCAGGTTCCCAGTGTTTGTGTGACCTGTCACCCGTGCTGAGGTGGACTTTGCTGAAGTAGCCATCCTTGAATTATTTCTTCTTTTGTAGGTAACCCCTCACCCATATTCCTGTAGATGAACTTAACAGAACTCATTATTAGCTCATCAGGCTGTGCTTTGGTGACATCCTCTGTTGTTAGTTCCCTATTTAAGGTAGGTGTGTGTGTGTGTGTGTGTGTGTGTGTGTGTATGTGTGTACGTGTGTGTGTGTGTGTGTGTGTGTGTGTGTGTGTGTGTGTGTGTGTGGTGGTACTGGAGACTGACCTCAAGTGCCCATATATTCTAAAGAAGCTGTCTCTGTCGCTGAGCTATAGTTCCAGATCTACCAATCTAGTTTTATAGCCAGAGAACAAAACTGGAAGAGAAAATTGTCGGAGGTCAGGACACCCGAGTACCAGTCCTGGCTTCACTTCTGAGCTAGGTGCAGTTAAGTAAATGTACCTGAAATCTTCCCACTCCTACCCATGAACCGGGAATGGTGTGTTTTCTTCCTTTTGACAGGTTCTCTTGAGGATTAAAATTGTCACTATATATACAAATACCTTGAAAGCATATCAAGTGGTATTGGCTTATTTGCTCTGGTTTTGAAACCACACCTAAGTGTATATCCTGAGAGGAGAGAAGATCTTAATGGAGGGAAGACCTATTTCCCCTCATGGTTTCCAAGATTTCAGCTCTTTGCTCTGTTGCTATGGGCCTGTCACGAGGTGCAATAGCTGGTAGCAAAAGTGTGCAGTGCAGCAAAGCTTCTTACCTCTCTAGAGCCAGGAAGCGGAGACAGGAAGAGAGCAGAGGCATCCCCCTACCTCCCAGTAATGCTACCACATTATGAATCAATCAAGGAATGGGTTCACTGGTGAAGTCAGGACCCTCTAACTTCCTCAGATCCTAAGGTCTGGACACAATTCCACCGGGAGCCCTCAGTGCACAAGCCTTTTAGGAGTATACCTTATACCCAAACTACAAGAGAGATTCAAAGCAATCTCTCCTACGGGAGCTGAAAAGAAGGTGGAAAAGTAGCCAGTGAAGAACATTCCATAAAAAGCAATGGTGTGGGGGTGTGGAGCAGCAGGGGAGCCCCGAGAAGCAGAAAAATTGGTATGTGTTTAGAGCTGGGAGTGAGGTGGGGTCGGGTGAGGAGGGCCTGGTAGGCTCACTCAGTTCATGTTGTTATTATGATCTGGAGCCAGCAAAGTGGTGGAATGGTTTAGGCAAATTCATAACACAGATTGGCATCATAAATCCTGGTGGCAGAGTAGAAGATGAGATGAAGGGAAATGAGTCCGGCTGAGAGTGTGGTTAGGAGCCAGGCCTTCGCCAGAGCCAACAGTGGGGGTGGAGAGAAGGGGATGTCAATCGTTACAGAGAAGGCAAGATTGGCATCACTTGACGATGTGTAATTAATGTCTTTGGATAATAAAAATTGACAAGTTTGATGACTGACTCTTGGCAAAATGCTCTAACCAATTTTTAGAAAGGGTAAGTGAGTGTTTAATTTAGAAATTGAAGTGGTAGATTAGCTTGGCGCCTGAAGAGGTGCCTACGAACAAGTCATACCAAATGTATTTCATTTCCTTCTTTAGAAGATTTTCCCACTAAAAACAATAAGCATTTATTTTATACAAGTTGGAAAATGTGAAAGTGAGGGCAGGTATGAAAAGGTCAGCTACCCACTGATGACATTTTGCTGTTGGTATTTTTTTCTATGACTTTTCTAATATGGTCATGACAATTCTATCCACCGATACTATTTTTTTCTATTAATATTGTGCTTTAAAGATATCTCTGACAAAATATTTGTAGTTATCACCCTGATAACTTAAACTGATATCACTTTAAATGATAATTGTTTTAAGGTTCTCTACTGAGACCAAATCAACACAATATTACAAAAGGAGGTTTAATTAGATTGGCTCACAGCACAGGGCATGGTAGTGGCTAAGTGACTAAGTGGCCTCTCAGACCATGAGGCTGGATGCCCTAGGAATCCCAGTATGGCACTGCAGGCCTGGAGGATTCCTGGGAAACAGCTGGTCTTCAGTCTGACGTCAGCAGCACTTCTGTCCTGGAAATGCACTCAAGACCAGCTCGTGTGTCTTCGTTGATTCTAGATCCAATCAAACAATCAAGATTAACCATCGCAGGCTGGCAGGATTGCTCATTAGGGAAGACATTAGGTTAGCCAAGCGTGATAACCTAGGATCGATCACCAAGACCACATGGTGGAGGGAGAACTTCCACATATTGTGCTCTGACTTTCAAATGGGGACACCACCCAAACACATACATGCACATACATACATACATACATACATACATACATACATACATACATACATACAAACATACAAATGTAACTTTTTTAAAAAGCCATGCCGGGCTTTCTATGCCTATAATCCCAGCACTATGGGGAATGGAAGCAGGGGGATAGCTGAGACTTCCTGGCTGCCAGCCCAGCTCCAGGCTCAGTGAGAGATCCTGTCTCTAGGAAACAAGGTAGAGAGCAATAAAGCAGATACCTGATGTCCTGCTACGGCATCTGGGTGTGTGCATTCTCCTACACACGTGTGCATACGTCACACACATAGTCTATCTCCATTCCTCTCTCTCACACACACAAAAATAATTTTATAGTATAAAAAGAAATGAGTATGAATATACTTTTGTCACATACTATCAAACCTCTTTCCAAAAGGATTCTGACAATTTATAAAGCCACTAAGTATAATGGGCTTAATTATTTTTGTAATATGTGTCTAAAAATATATTATTACTAAAAACAACTAAATCAAAGAAACTTGATTAATAAAAATGCCTAATATTTTAAATTTTTGTTTAAAAAAACAGAACTCATTTTGCATATGAGGAAAAGGCAAATAACATAAAAAGGCATGAGTAGAAAATAAAATAAAAAGCCATCCTCCTTCTACTGACTACAAATGCTTCCCCCTCCCCTAGAGCAATCACCGTGGAAACTTTCTTGAATATATCTTTCTGGAAAAAAAAAAAAAAAAACCCTCATGAGTCTTTGCGAGCTAGCACTAGGTACTATTTATATCTGACTATTCTGGGTCTCGGACACCCTTTCCATGCCAATGCATAAATCTCTAGTTCATGCAAAATCAAAATATATATTTAACTAGTTCTCTATAGATTGACATTTAATTCCCTTTCAGTGATTTGCTATCATAAACAATACTGCAAAGAACACATTACAATGAGTATACTTGTGTGGGATGCATTTCTATATCTTAAACTGTATCAAACTTCAGATTTAAAAATGTTTTCAGCAATTGCTCCTCAGCCTTTTGGTTAAGATCAAGTGTAAAAATATTTGCAGCAATTCACAGTCTTCTCAGAATAGTGTAACTGTTTACTTCCCCACAACCTTGGTCAAAACCCTGAGTCTACATCGAGCTGATGTAGACAGAAAGACCTAAGCATCATCTGGACAACAGTCATCGTCACCTTGCCTGGTCTAGCCTGGGTTTCACCGTTCTGGGCATCTCAAAGACACTTTTACATTTGGGTCTCACATTTTTAACTTTCTTGAAATTTTCAATTCTATGCTAAATGAAGATTCTGAAATATTTCTAGCCCATCCCAACTTCCGGAGCCTCCTCCTCTGCTCTATGCTCCCCTGAAAACAGCCAGGGATTCCCTTGTCCATAATAGACAGGGTCCACACCTCAATGGCAACTGATATTATGGAAAATACATAAGGGGGAAAATTAAAGTAGGCTGGACAGGCAAAGAAAGAAGCCAGGAAAAACCCCAGCAACTGCTAAAGGATGACAACACCATGCAGTGTTTTAGCAGGCTGTCACAGGACCACTCGAACAGTAACGAAGAGAACACACACACATACACTCACATACACACACACACACACACACACACACACACACACACACACATACTGGCTGGAACCAATATGGCCGAAAGAGCCTAGTGCTAAGACCAATAAGGCCGAAGCTCCTTCTAACTACCCTTTGTTTCCTTATAGTGGCATCTCTGCGTCGTCAGCCTTGCAAAACTGTTTCTAACATGCATCTGACTTCTCGGAAGCACAAAAAGGGGAAGCAAACCCTATTTTAGAGAAGTCTTCATCAATTTCTACGAGCCCCCCCCCCCATGTTCTTAACTCATAAACCCCTCCCTTCTATTAAAGAGTGCTTGTAAGATCCCCCTCCACATCCTGGGTTATGCATCTTTCCTGAGAGACTTGCTCTCACTCCAAGCATGTACTTTTGTTATGAAATGACACTTCCTCCTGATTCCTTAATAAAAAAAATCAACTATATGTATTCATTCAGAAATATTTATTGACCTCCTACTATGTGCTTGAGACACCAAATAAACAAAAGGAAGGTCCCTGCTCTGTAAGAGCTAACATTCTAACACAATAAACTTAAATATACAAAAATTTCCTTGGGCAAGTTTGAAGACGTAAGGGTTGGGACCTTTAGAACTTCTGCTTTGCAGCCTCTCTAATGGAAAGACATTGCTGCCTGTGGTGGTGAGGATTTTGTTCTGTTTTGTTGGGTTTGTTTGTTTGTTTGCTTGCTTGCTTGCTTTTTTATTGTTAACTTATGAGAGTCATCTGGGAAGAAGAAACCTCAGTTGAGACATTGTCCTGGTCTGATTTTCCAGCAGGCAAGCCTGTCAGAAATTTTCTTGATTAATGATTGATGTTGGAGGGCTCAGCCCACAGTGGGTGGTGCTCCATCTGGGCAGGTGCTCCTGGCTTGTATAAGAAAGCAGGCAGAGCGGGCTATGAGGAGCAAGCTAGCAAGCAGTGTTCCTCTGCACACTCTGCTTCAATTCCTGCCTTGAGGTTCCTGCCCTGGCTTCCCTTCATGATGGGCTATAAACATACAATGAAATAAATCCTTTCCTCCCCAAGTTGTTCTTGGTAATGTTTAATCATAGCAATGGAGAAGCTAAGGCACTGCTCTTGCAGCTGCACGGGGGCAGTTGTGGCTTCTTAGGCATGGTGGCTTGTGCTGTAATGTTTAGTCAGAGCATCTATCTAGTTGATGATCCCCAGAGCACATGCCAGCACGCTTGCTTGCACAGGTGTTAGGGAAAGGAAGCACAGGAGGAGTTCAGATTCTATGCTGAATACAGGGCTCCCTCTCACCAAGTGGGGACTCCTCGGTCACAAAGAGGGATTCAGATGCTGAACAGCTAAAATGAGTAACAAATATTCATACATGTGGTATTTTATTTAAATTCACAAGGGCCCAGGCAAACCCCAGGGAATAAAGGTCTCTAAAGGGAAACAGAATGGTTAGGGGCAGGTGTAATTGGATAGGCAGAGGTAAAGTAAAAATGTAAGACCTAAGGGAATAATTGGGAATGACTTGGGTGTGAATATGACATATCCCTGCATTCTGGAAGATTTGGGAGAAATGCAGAGCTTGCCTGTGTGCACAAAAGGGTTGTTACATGGAAGACTGAGTGCCTTTTCAAAAGCTGCAAAGGACAGTCACATTCATCATGTATCCAACAAATATTGAGTGCCTGATATACACAGGCCACTGCTCTAGGCATAGGGATTACAACAGTGAACACGGCACATAAATTCCTATTGCTGTAAAACTGGCATGTTTGGGAGCAAATGGTAAAAAGAATTACACACATATATTTGGAGCAATAGTGCTGGATGATAAGAAATAAAGTAAATCAATGTGTGTGTGTGTGTGTGTGTATGTGTGTAACTAGGCATAGATTATGGGAGTATGACAGCTAAGCAGAAACCTAGATGAAAAGGAGTGCCTGGGAGCAAAATTAAAATCCAGTGCAAAGGCCCTGAGGCGGGAACACGCATCGCTTGTTTGGAAAACACTGGGAAGTTTGTGTGGCCAAAGAGTAGCAGGAAATGAGGTCAGAGAAACAACAGGGACAGGGTTGAGTGCCACAGAAGTCAAGGTAAACAATTTTGGTTTATTCTGAACTTTTGGCAAAGCTAGAACTGGAGAATGATACGATTGGGTTTATAAGAAAGTCTCAAGGGGTGAGGGTGTGCTGCCACATGGAACTACTTGGTAGAAAGGGCAAGGTAGAGCCAGAGAGACCAGCTAGGATGCTTTGGTCATGGTCCACCACGTTGAGAATGGTGGTGGTAGCAAGATACAAAAACATACAACAAAAGCTGACCAGATATAGGATGGGCTGACTCTTTCTGTAGGGAGCTCTGTCATGGGAAGAGTTTGGTCTAAGCTCTATAACAGCAGTTCTCAAAGTGTAGGTCATGACCTCTCAAGTGGGGCTGAAGGACCCTTTCACAGGGGTCACGTAAGACCATCAGAAAACATGGTTCGTAACAGTAGCAAACTTACAGTTATGAGGTAGCAATGAAAGTAATTTTATGATTGGCGTCACCACAACTCAAGGGACTGTATTAAAGAGCCTCAGCATTAGAAAGGTTGAGAACCACTGCTCTAGATCTTGGGCCAAACTGGCCAAACCTGCCATGCTAGTTTTTTTTTTTTTTTTTTAATCAGTAAAGTTTTACTGAAATACAAACACACTTTCTAGTGGCTTCTTTGGCACTACCACTTTGAGAGAGCTGAGTCTTTACAACGAAGACTATACATACAGCCTGCAAACAAGATGTTTACTCTTGCAGTCACTACAAAACAGCTTTGCTAAACTTTGACCTAGAATTCTCAGGTTCTTGCCCTGTCCCGTCTGGGTTTCTCCTGAAGAGGCAGCAGAAAATGAAGAAATTCCACGTCTGTATATCCCATTACATTTCTCCCAGTGAACAAGAAGAATGTTTGTACAAGATACAAACCACTCTTAATTATCTAACAAAAGGCAGTCTGGGCTTCCTCTCTACCAGGCAAACCACTGGAATTTGCAATGCAAATAATCCTCAGGTTTTTCTTATATGAAGGCTGAAGCAAACTTGGGCTGACAAAAGCAGAAATTCTTCAGAGACTTCATGGTGTTTTCTTAGCAATGGGTTCAAAACTCCCTAAGAAATGTAAAAGAAAAAAAAATGTAAGAGAACTCCTGGGAACTTGCAGACACTAAGCCATCAGCCAAAGAGCAAACTCAAGCTGGCCTAAGGGCCAGATGTGTAGCAGAGGGCTGCCTTGTCTGGCTTCAGTGGAAGAAGATGCACCCAATCCTGCAGACTTTGATTTACCAGTGTGAGGGAATAAGGTGTTGGTTGAGGAGCTGCCATTCTCATATGTAAAGGAGGTGGATGGAGGAGAAACTCTGTGAGGAAGGATGTAGGTAGGTAGGTAGGTAGGCAGGCAGGCAGGCAGACAGACAGACAGACAGACAGACAGATAGGCCAGCAAGACAGACAGACAGAAGAAATCCAAGAGAACAGAGGGAAGTGGACAAGAATCCACTGTACAAGGTCATGCCTCTTTCCATACCTAGGTCTTTCCTTGATGCCTTTACCAACAGAAGCATCAGTTGGACTATTATTTTGAAAACCTCGTGGGATCATCAGAGGAATCTGCTTCTTTTTGTTTTGTTTTGCTCTTTTGAGACAAAACCTTACAAAGCAGCCCAGGCTGGCCTGGATCATAGTCCTCTGGTCTTAGCCGTACATCACCATGAACCAACTGCTAGATATTTTTTTAAAACTGTATTTTTTAAAATTGTTGACATCTTATTTATATTTTATTTAAAAAAAGTTCAGAGACAATGGTTCAGTAACTCCAAGAGAAAAGAGTCCCCAAATTAATTTCTCATTTGGATCCTTTCTACCATGATCAGTATGGTTACCTGCTACACAGTCTCTACTTTGCGTTCTTTTTACAAATACATTAATGATTCTATAGAAACCCTAAAGTAGTTCATTGTTTGCTTTAGGAGCTGCCTGGACCCAGCCTTCAGGCAGCGCCAGTAGCTAAGAAGAATTGTTACTGTCCTCTGGATTTTTAGTGATACAATGTAGTGTCCTCATCAATTTTAAATGGTTTTGTAGAATATTAATAAGACTGTTGTATAAACTCATACTTCTGGAGCTTAGCTTTTAAAATTCTTCCTAGAGCACCCTTCTTCAAATATTTCTAGGGCTGGAAGCTGTTTGGTATGTGATTGTTCGTTCATGTATACACACCCCTGTTTACTCAGTGCTTCTGAATCACTTAAGACCGATTAATCTATGTAACCATTCTGGGCTGCCCAAGCCTTAATACAAACATCACAGTGTGCTTTTTAACCTAGGAGAGACAGGGTACTGGGGTAGGACTTATAAAACTTCACCAAGCAACTTTGAGCTACCTCTGAGCTCCTGAGCTCCTAAATTTTCCCATCTATAAAATGCATCTCTCTCTCTCTCTCTCTCTCTCTCTCTCTCTCTCTCTCTCTCTCTCTCTTTCTGTGTGGGGTGTGTGTGTATGTGTGTGTGTGTGTGTGTGTGTGTGTGCATGTGTATGCATGCTTACTAGACCAAATTATCTTAAGATCATGATTGGAATGGGTAGATTACAAATGGCTATTGCACACAGAAGGTGATTACTAATATAAATCACCTTTCCTTATATTGGATTGCAAAGTTCTTTGGAACAAAACCTATATCCAAGGAAAAATGTAGTTGTTGCTTAATAAGGGTCTTGGTAAGAAAATCTTGGGAATCGAGTTATGAATATCAAGATTCTAGTACTAACTTTGACTATCTATGATGGTTTTGTCAACTCAACACAACCTAGAATCATCCAGCAAGAGAGGCTCAGTAAGAGATTATCTATATTGTCTTGGCCTGTGGGCATGCTTGTGGAGGCTTGTTTTGATGTGGGAAGACTCAGTCTACTGTGAGCAGTACCATTCCCTCCACACAGGCTCCTGAGCTATGTAAGGGTGGAGAAACTGAGCTCAGCACAAGCAAACAAGTGAGCACAAATGTGTTCATTTTTCTCTAACTGTACATGCTTTGTGATTAGCTGCCTGAGGTACCTTGACTTCCCCACAGTGAGACTGTAACCTGGAATTGTAAACCAAATAAACCATTCTCCTTGCAAGTTGCTTTTTGTTATATATTATCATAGCAACGAGACTAGAATAATAACCCAAGGCAGCTTACAGCTATTTATTTGTAGTAGTTTATGTTCTCCAAGCCCCTTATAAAATGCAAGGTTCTGATGGTCAATTTTTTTTCTTTTGGAGATTGAAATAATTTCAACATTTCCCCCTTCCCCTTTCCATTTACCCCTGTCACTCTCCTTCAAATTCATGTCCTCCTTTCTTATTGTTATTGCCTCTCTCTCTCTCTCTCTCTCTCTCTCTCTCTCTCTCTCTCTCTGTGTGTGTGTGTGTGTGTGTGTGTGTGTAAATCTAACCTGCTCAATCTGTATAATGTTACTTGTATGTATGTTTTCAGGGATGACCATTTAGTATTGTAGAACCAACTGCTGTATATTTCCCTGGGATGGACCTCCCCACTTCTGCTCCAAGTCCACTTTAATATGTCCGTAGGTGTCATCCTTGTTCAGCTTGTTTGGGCAGTCACGTTGGTGAGACTTTGTGGGTGTGACTTTTGACATTCCTAGGAGGCATAATCTCACAACAGATTCTGGTCTCAGGTTCTTACAGTCTTTCTGCCTGTTCTTCGTCAGCGTTCCCTGGGCCTTATGTTCTGTAGCTGTATCTACTGGGATGGGGGTCCATAACTGTGCACATTGATTGGGTAAAGGAAATTGTCCTTGATGAGGAGTGAGGACCACACTTCCCTGTGAGTGCAAGGACAAAAGTTTAAATGGTTGTTAGGGATTATTCTGGTTTAAAAATTAGTGGCCATTGATTCTTCCCCAATAACCAGGAGTTCACTGACACTGAGTGGTTGGGTAGGTTTCCAGAGCCAGGCATGGTTTCCCTCTTGTTGAGCAGGTGGTGGGCACATTTCCTAAGTTCTAAATAAGAAAGACAGCTTGACCTGAGACTTCTGTTCTCTTCTTTTCATGAAATGTACTAAGGACACTGAATCACTAAAATTTCTGGTGCGTTTTCTCCCATCTGTTTAGAAACAAAATATTTGAAGTCTAAAAATTCTCAAAAGATCAAGGCTTATGGACAGCCCCCAAACACCCAACTTAAGTAGAGTCCAATTTCAAACACAGGAAAGTAAGATACAACTTGGTTATCACTGACAAAATGCAAAGGCTAATTAAGCAAATGTGTTTTTATCCCATAAATTAAAAACAGAGAGGAAAACTTAAGAACGAGCATCCTGTATCAACCAGTGTGCCTCAGCTTTTCCTTCACAGGAAGGCTTTGAGTCCTGAGGCCCACTGGAATTGTTCTCTTCTGAACAACTTTTCTTCTTGCAGTAGCAAAAACAAAACGAAACAAAAACAAACAAACACCACCACCACAAACAGACAAACAAGCAAACCCAGGCTTCAAGAGAGGGAAACATTTCCTGTCTTTAACAAAAACCTGGAGGGTGGGAAGTGGAGAGGCTGATCCGGGCAGAAACTGTGAGAAAGCAAGCTGTCTGCACCACAAACTATACATGTGAACTTCAAGACAGCCAGTGGGTAAAAGACTTAACTCTTATTCTTAATTTGCTATAAACCTTGCAAATTTTGGTTTTGAATAAGATCATTTTTTCAGATGGAGTATGGATTAAAAATGAGAAAGGAAAGGAGGGTGGGATTTTTATGTCAGCAAAACCAAGGAAGAAAAAAGTGCTAGTGTCTGTACTCAAACTTCGGCTTCCCAGTACCCTAACCTTTCCTCTATCAGTAGCAAAAACCAAACCAAACCAAAACAAGCAGCAACAAAAACCAGGCCCATTATTCAAGAGAGACAAATGTTTCCTGACACGAAGCTCTGAAAATAATTTGTCACAGAGGTTTTTGTAAAAAGGGGCCTCGAACGATTTAATGGATGATATTTTCCAGCTAAGAGATTTTGCATATGTATAAGAGCCAAATTGTCCGAGACGCTCTTTCACGCGGGATAGGAAAGGTGGACTCTTTCTTCATTACACGTACATACCGCTCAGGCCAATACCGACAGCTTTGTCCACACACCTTCGAAAGGTATGCGTGTACAGAGCTGTGAGCAGACAGAAGCCACAACACCGATGCCATTACTAATATCTTCTCAGCCGTGTAAGGTGAGCTCCCTCTGAAGCTGGCGGAGCAGGGCTTCCCAGCCCAGCACCCCCACACCAATCCCGCGTGGTGCTGCGTGCGTAGTGGTGATTCATTTTACTTCCGGTTTTCACCACGCTCTCTCAGGTTCAGAGCTCTAGGTTGGTCAGCAGCGGCTTCTGTGAGCCTCTGTGGCAAGCCTGTCTGTGAGGCTCTAACCTCCTATGCAACTCCGCAGATGCCTGAGTTCCAGGAAAACTTGAGGCACCATCGTATTTTCCCAAGGAAGTTTACATACTCAGTCTGCCGGACCCCAGGATATCAGAGAGCTACTTATCATATGGCAGGTACACCTGAACTACATGTGCCTTCTTTTCATATCTCCTACATCCTTTCTGAAATGCAGGGCCCCTCCTACCTCTCCCCAGGAATCAGAGAAGGCCTGGCTGAAGACTATCTCAGCTATGTGGAGAAAAATCTTCCTCTTCCTTTGGGACCTTTAAGAAGGGATCTCCACTCCGCCTGGGAGAGCCTGAACTCTCTCCAGAGCCCGCGCCCCCTCACTGCATGCTGCCGGACCATCTGCTTAGTGTCCTCTTGAACCCCAGATTTAGAACCACTCAGATTCTTCTCTTGAGGAGGAACAGAGTCAAGAGGATCCTAAGCAGGGGAGACACATTCTTATTCCACCTCTGTGGCAAAGAGGGAAGGACCAGTACTGAGACCCTTACAGAGCCAACACATGAACTAGAGATGCTTGTCAGGTGTAGATAGAAAAAAACAGCTGTTTGCATCTGGTTCACTGGCCTCTCAGTGTCAAAAAACATGGCAACCACACAGAGCAAAGGATTCGAGCAACCGCACAGAAAGCTGTGCTTTTCCGAATGCAACTGTGATGCATGACTGCCCATTAACGACCCATCAAAACAAACCCTGAACAGACCACTAAGTGCCACTTTGCTGGATTAACCCTGGGCTGGGCCCTATGTGCTGAGGTTTCAAAGGTCCTTTGAAGTTAGCTCATTAGGAAATCACTTTTCAAGTCAGATCACCTCCAGTTCTAGATGTTTCCTAATGGCTGAGTAGAAGAAGAGCTCATTCTTAAAGGTTTAACAAAGAAGGAAAAGGAAAATAATGCTCTTTATGATGAACACAATATCTACAACATATCTCAGGACCCGGGATGGAGCTCAGACAATAGAATGCTTGCCTAACATACATGAGGTAGTGGATTCAGACCCCAGCACTGCATAAACTGGCCACGGAGGTGCACACTTGTAATCCCAGCACTATAGTTCCACATAGGAGGGTCAAAAGTTCAAAGTCATTCTAGCCTATATATCTAGATCATCATCTTCTCATAAAAACTGACGCTCCTGATGATACCCAATAACCAATAATAAAGGGAACAGGAATATGGAAGCAGATGGTATTTGCCAAGGGTTATTTCCCCCTTCTGAAGAGTTGATTCCTTTCACGTGCTCATAATAGTTCCATCCCCTAATGTAGCCCTACATCTTAATAATCTCAATATAAGGGTAATTTCTTTAAAATATTAACATTCAACTTGCCATTAGAATAGCCATTATCATCTTTGATGTCATTAATTTTACTCTATCGACCTTTCAGTCTAAGGAATGTGGAGAAATTGATCTTTGCTTCTTATTAGGATCTCTCAGGTTGGACTCAGGATCTAGGCTGTGTAAGACCTGGAGGCTGCAAAGGGGACTTGGGAAGAAGCAGCACTCTGCCTGGGGCATCTGATCTGATGCTGACTGCAGCCTGGAAGTCCCTGGCTTTCTAGGTTTCAGAAAGAGGCAGACATATCCTGGTGCCTGGAGGAGCCTTCTTCACAGCATCATCATGGATCTGAGAAGTTACAAACAAACACACAAGAATAAAGACATCAAAACACAGCACATCATTAAGGAGCATGTAATAGAAACATGGCTATTTTAGGTAGCCAGAGCATTTGGTTGTGAACCTCAAGACTCTCCTGTGATCACATCTGCGTATATTTATAAACTTAGCATAGAAACATGCGTCACAACTGATCTCTTGAAGTAGCAGAGGTTTCTGTGTGGGGGATGACTGTGGAATGTGACTGTGGGATTTAAAAGGGCAGGGGGGTGGGGAAAGTAACTGTTCCGGCTGAGCGGCTCTCCACAATGCCTCTTTGACGCAGTGACTAATTATTGTGATTATTTTCATCAGCAAAGACACCAGTAGAGCTAAACATATTTATTTTCTTTTTTTTCCTCCTTAAAAAGTATAATATTTCAAACTTTAGAGAAATCCCATATGTCTCGTCCACATACTTAGGAAGGATGCTGCTCTCCAATCTTTCCACAAATGCTGAACTACCTTGCTTTCACTGTTCCTTCTGTGACAGTATTTCTCTCTTCCAGTATCAGCCTGATAAGGCCAACCCAAGCTTAATGAAAACACCCAGCCTCTGCCTTGCTAATATCCTCAGCTGACCTTCTGGGCTCCCTATCATATAACTACATAGAGCTGGTTGCCAAATGTTAGAATTTAAACTAATGAACACTCGCAGTATTTCGATAGGAAAAAGAATAGTAAGTATAGAAATTGTAAGTCTTTGAAATTAGAGTTTTGTTCCCTGTAAAATTATTGGCCATAGTTTTAGAGGTTTATATCAAACATGTTCTCTCTAATGACAACTGTACAGAAAAGGTACAGAAAAAAAGCCAGGGCCCTGTTCCCACAGTTAGGAAGGTGAAAGATGAATACATCAGATCAAACAGTACTAAGTCAAACAAAAATGACTCTTTAAACTTTTCTGATTCTCTATACTTCATGCACACACACACACACACACACACACACACACACACACACACATTCTTTGCGCAACTGAGAATGATACACCAATTGGATCTGAAACCAAATGAGCAGAGCTGGAAGCATATTGCTCAAGATGTGGCCCTGTAAGGAACAAGTCCAGCTTTTAATAGTGAGTCATTCTCACTACCATGGAAACAGAAACTGACAGAAGCCCAGTGAGTCTGTCCCCTTCTCTTCCCAAAATTGTTATGAAGGGATAAATGCCTTAGCTTGTATGCATTCTTGAATTCCTATTATTATTGAATGCACCTCCATTTTTTTTAAAGTAATCACATAACGGTCCTTTATTTGCTCAGACAATTATGTGGTTAATTTGATTTTTCAGTCTTTGAACAAAATCTTTGGTGATTTAAAATGCTTAATGAGTGGAAGACATCGGACCACCCTTCCTTCCACATGAGCGAAGTCCATCCAAGAATGATCATGTGTGAAAAATCAAACTATATTTCATTTTCTAGAGCTGACTTAACTAAATCTAACATTAAAATTCAGAATCTCAGAATTGGAGCATTAAGACAGTGCAAAAAAAATCAGTAACTAAAGAATATTCATTTTTAAAATTTAGTGTCAGGGGGAAATTTCGAGTGGGTGTGGGTGCACATGTCATGACACAATGTGAGGAGATCAGAGGACAACTTTGTGGAGCTGCTTCTCTCCTTCCATCTTCTTGTAAGTTCTGGGGATTGAACTCAGGTCATCAGGCTTGGGCAGCAACCACCTTTAGCCACCAAGCCAATTATCCTGCTTTTGGTGTACGTGCGTGTGTGCGTGTGTGTGTGTGTGTGTGTGTGTGTGTGTGTGTGTGCACATCTGTGCATGCATGTGTGTGGCAGTAAAAACATATGAGACTAGATGGAAAATGTGTAGCTACAAATTTCAGGACGTTTGTTTTAATGTGTCAGTTCTTCCGCTGCTTTCTCAGAGGAGACTATAAATGTCAACATATCTCATGCTTTCTTCATTCAGAAGGGCTTCCCTGACACTCAGATTATGGCTATTTATTACATAACAAACTGTAGTATTTAAATGTCTTCAGTCTTACCTAGCACTCTAATGAAGATCTACCATTATGAGTTTTTCTTTAAAGCATTTCTAGAAACAACCCAAAATTAGACTTTTCACTTTTGATGCAGAGAATGGCTTAATAAACTAGTAATTGTGAAACTTACTCGTATCTATTTATTTTTCCTAAGGATAGTCTGAATATATTTCATATTTCATCACTGGCCCATAAAGCAGCAGAATAAAGTTATACATAAACCACTTCTTTCTCCAGCACAATCACTAAATAGCCCTATAAATGGGGAATCCTCTGTAAATGGCCTTTTCTGATCTAAAGCTCTACACTTCTCCAGATCCTGCATTTCAGAACTCCATTCTTTTCTATTTTAACAGTAATTGGCTTTTCATAAAATACCAAAGCTGGAAGGTATATTAGTTAGGATGGCATCAGGCTGCCAGACTCAGACAACCTGTAACATCTTAAACAGGAAGCAGCTTTGGGGCCTGCAAACTGCTCATCCTCCGTGGCAAGTGGCTTTTGTTCTCTTAATCCTAATGTGACTGCTATGCTTCCTGACTGCATGTCTGTGTTCCAAGAAGGAAGAGGAGGTCATCATAGTGAGGGACAATAGGCAAGAGGCCTTGCTCCTATGTCCACTGAGTCTCTGTTTTTGAAATAGATATAATTTTCATACCATAACAATCCATTCATTTAAAATATTCCAGTGGTTTTCAGTGACTCATCACCATTATCTAATTCCATTGTTCTCAAATAAAATCTACCTATTAGAGTCATCTGTTCTGGGCATGATGGATAAGTCAAATTAAACATTATGTGGCTTTTGTCTTTGGCTTCACCTAATACAATATTGTCACCGTTCATCCAGTGAATGAAAATCTTAGTAACTCAGCCTTTTTTTTTTTAACTGAATCATATTTCAATGTGTGGCTGTAACTCATTGGTATATGGACATCTGGGGCTATTTCTATTCACTTGCTACTAAGAATAATGCTGCTGGATTTGGGTTTGAGCTTTTATATAGAAATATATTTTCCAGTTACTTGGGTATAGCTAGGACTTGCTCAACTGTATAGTGACTCTGTTTGGGTTTTTTTTTGACAAACTGACAAACTTGCATAAAGAAGCTATTCCATGGGCTGGTAAGATGGCTCAGTAGGTAAGGGTGTTTGATGAGAACCCTAACAACTTGGGTTTGATCCTCAAGTTCCATTGCAAGGTGTTCTCTGACCTCTACACACACACACACACACACACACACACACACACACACACACACACACCCCAAACAAACAAACAAACAAACAAATGTATGTGAGGGGATAGGAAGCATGGAAGATAGTTTGAAGTGCTGTATGCAACATCATTCTCTAGAGTTTCTACTAGAATCATGACTCACATCAGTTGTAGGGACCAGCTCTGAGCCAACACAAGTTCAGCCCCATCAACAGTCATCTAGAAAAGCAGATGGTCCTCATAGGCCTACCCCTCACCTCCTAACTACTATCTGTCAGTAAATTATAGGAGGGGGGAAGTCACTGTCTTGCACACGGCTGACCCCACCAAAGCTCCTACAGATAGCTTCAAACCCACAGTCACACAGATGGGTCACAAAATAAAATAGACATGAAATGTCCAAGAAAGATTTACAGGGAGGGTAGAATGTGGACAGGATAGTAGGGAAGCCGTCAGTATGCAAAGGGTACACTTGTTAAATTGTAAAAAAAATAATAAAATTAAATACATAAATGTAATTTTAAAAAGGGGGAAGGAGAAACAAAACAAACAAACAAACACAACAAAACAAAAAGAAGCTACATCATTTTTCAATGCCACCAGCAGTGGATGAGGCTTCCATGAGCCTATTTATCTGTTCAACAATATTTTCTCAAAAGCTTGCCCCATGCCTCTAGAGCCTTCTCTTATCTCATTGGCCAGAAACTGGGTCACATGGCCTCTCTAACACCAAGGGAGCTTGGAAAGGAGAAGAGGCCACCCTTTAAATGTCTGGCACAGAAGGAAAATGAGGTTTGGCTTTTGTCTCCTGAGGGAATGGTCTCTTTTCTGATGGAAAACTCCTCCTCAAATCCATACCACATTTAGTGGTACATACACTGTAGTCCAAACTGAAGCTGAGACTGGAAAATCTCTAGAGAGTCCAATCTGAGCAGTATCGTGAGACCTTATCTGAAATATAAAAAGGAAAAAAAAAAAAAGGAGAGAGAGAAAAAAAAAAAAACAACTAATGGGGGGTGTGATTTGGTTTATCACTATGGAAATTAGTATGTCGGTTCCTTGAAGAACTAAAAATAGAGCTACCATATGACTCAGACATACCCTGCCAGGCGTCCACCTGAAACACTGAGTCAGCATACCACAGAGATATAGGCATGGTCATGTTTATTGCTGCATTACTCATAATAGCCATCATTAGATGCTCATCAGCAAATGAATGGATGGAGAAAATGTGATGTGTACACAATGGAATTTTAATCAGCTGTGAAGAGGAATGAAATCGTGACACTTGCAGGGAGGCACATGGAGCTGAGCAGGATCATAGGTGAAAGAAACCCCAGAAAGACAACACACAAAGATGGAAGGCGTGAAAGTAGGAAGGGGATGGTGCCAAGGGAAGAAGTCATGGGCGAAGGGGACAACTGAGAACAATGGGACAAGGGGCATGGCTTCGAAGGGAGGACTGTTTTGCAAGAACAGGAAGGAAACAGCAAGAGATGGGGAGGAGGAATGGTATGACAGATATGTGCAGTGTTACATGGAAAGCTAGTACTTTACATGCTAAAATATTAATTAAGACCCTTTGCTCTTTAAATATGAAGTAAAATAAATGTTAAAACCCATTCAGTAAAACAAATCTGTCTCTCTGTGTCTCTATCTCTCTGTCTTTCTGTCTTTGCTTAGTTATCTGTCTCTGCCTTTGCCTCTCTGCCTCTCTCTCTCTCTCTCCCTCTCTCTCTCTCCCCCTCTCTCCCCCCTCTCTGCCTCTCTGTGTCTCTGTTTCTTTATCTGTCTCTGCCTTTGCCTCTCTGCCTCTCTCTCTCTTTCTCTCTCTTTCACTCTCTTTCTGTCTCTCCCTCCCTCCCTCCCTCCCTCCCTCCCTCTCTCTCTCTCTCTGCTTCTCTGTGTCTCTTTGTTTCTTTGTCTGTCTCTGCCTTTGCCTCTCTGCTTCTCTGCCTCTCTCTCTCTCTCTCTTTCTCTCTCTCTCTCTCTGCCTTTGCCTCTCTGCCTCTCTGCCCCCCTTCTCTTTATTGGGGAACACCCTATTTGAACACTATCAGCATAGGCTCCTATCTCTTAAAGAAACCACTCTTCCATGTTTGTGTGGTTCTTGTTAGTGTTTCCTGGAGACAGAATAGCAGATCTAATATTTTCCCCACAGAAGTAATACAACAAAGGGAATATGGGACTAGAAATGCAGGGGAGTCATTAATAATGGAAATGTGATGTTCCAGCCATTATTGCCTGGCTCTCAGGAGGGTTCTGTAATTGTCTTCCTCTCTTCTACCTCCACTCCTACTCTGGTTTTCCCCTTCTCTTTCTATCATGGGATGGCGTAGAAGATACACTTTGTTATTGTTTACTGTTAAATTATATACTTCTAGGACGATGGCATCTAATTGGCTTTTGTCCACACTTGCTATAAGGGAGGAGCAGGTGAAAACATTAAGAAATGTTTCTCCTATGGAAGGGAGAAACAATGGGCAATGGAAAGAACCATTCATTCACAGGTCTCAGCCCCAGGTTATCAGCATTCAAGGTGCCTAATGAGTTGCTGAATAATGTAACACTTCTTTAGTTCTTTGGCTGCTTCATGATTAAATGCTATAAATATTTATGATTTATTACTGATGCTTTGGATGGGATAGGTGTTGGGAGGCTCATGGATCACAGTGATTGGAAAGGAAAAATAAGAAAATAAAACTGCACAAAGCTGTTTATTTATCACGCTGCTCTAAAGGACTATGTGGATTGTCAGAAGTAAAACCCACAGGCACTACCATTGCTGAACCTTCTTGTCTTGTTGTGATTATTTTTCATAAGCATATATTGATAGAAGACAGAGTTCATACATTTACTTTCTAGTAACGACCCACTTGTCTTTGAAGGGTTCTGTTAAGCTGCAGAATCAAAGAGTTTAGCATTCGCTGCCCAGCAACAGCCATCACATCAGGCTACTTGGAGAACCATCACCAGGACTTCTTTTTTTCAAAGCCAAAATCAGGGCTAAGAGGGCCTGCAGTACCAACTTGTAGCTACATCTCGCCTGGTTCAAAAACTCTTTTCTTGCAGCTTCTTTGAGTCTACTGGTTATGAGCTCAAATGCCTACAATGGAGACACTTGCTAAAGGCAGCTGGAGCTGCAGAAGCAGCTGTGGTATGGATTACTAACTCAGAAAGCAGAGTCAGATTCCATGAGCTGTGTGGCCTTTATCAAGTTGCCTCGTGGAATTATTACAAGAATAAAAAGAACTGACACACACGTGGCTATCTGGCCAACAGCAAGTGCTCGATTAAAGACCACGCATCCCCACCACCTAAAGGAATCATTAGCAAAACCATGACTCCACCGAATCTCAGAACAGAATTACCCTAGATGAGTAGCCCAGATTCGCACCCAGGTCCACCGCCCTGCATGTACACAGGCGATTGGAAGGAATGTGTTCAGAATTTGCTCTCTCATTGAATAAAAGCAAAGGCAGGACAGGCATGGGCACATGTCCTGGTGCACACTCAGGAGATACCTCCTAGTATCAGCAGCACTCAGGAGGCAGAAGCAGATAGATCTCTGTGAGTTCAAGACCTGCCTAGTCTATAATATGAACTGTAGACTAGTCATGGCCATAGAGCAAGATTTTTTTTAAAGGGAGGGCGAGGGAGAGAGAGGAGAGGAAAATTTAAAGGGGAAGGAGAGGAGGCATTGAGAGGAGAGAGGTAAAGGATCCTTCTCTCCACAGTCATCTATAAAAGGACAGTTCCTTGAGTCAGCTCAGTCCTCTGGCCTTACAGATATCTATCCTATAGCTTCAAAACAGGGCTCCTTTTTTTCTGGGGCTCCAAACTAGACTACTTTGAAATATAAGGCCTCGCTGTTTCCTTTGAGCAACTTAGAAAGGTCACTTAGATAGAAATTAGTTTCTTTTAACTTGTCCTGACCTGAGTCTAAGAAACCTTTGCAATGTAGACTGAAGTTTGTACTACTGCCCCCCCATTCAAAGATCAGATTAAAAACTTCACACTTGCCAGTGTGTTCCTGCTGATGAAGAAAGCAAAGGCTGCTCACATGTGTGTGACCGACAGCTCAGTGTCCTCGACCAGATAACAAAGTCTGTCCTGAATGCAGAGTTACCTTGTGGACAAATACTGAGGTCATATATTCGTGTCACTGAGGAGTCTTTGTGCTTCTTTAGTTGAAAAGCGATCTTTAATAGTTCATCATTTCCATATACCCCCCCTATTTTTTTTTATCCAGACAAAAATAATCTTATAATTCTGTCAAGAGGAGGACATTTAAAATACCCCAGAGAGTTAAAATCTTTCCAGGACTAGCGAGAAGGTCACTCAGTCTCCCAGAACCAGAAAGTCCTGAACAGAAGAAACAAAATAGCTAGGAAAGACAGCCTGACTGGCTATTGCATGCCAAAAAGATCTCAAGTGAGGGTCCAAAACTGTCCAAATAGGTGAAGGCTGTGCAGTACAGAGGCAGTGAATGACAGTTAAATGCTTCACATTTCGTATGTACGGGGCATACTGGCAAATATGCTATCTGATTCACTTCTCCTCTTAGTACCACGCTATCTTCAAATTAGAACCGTGGAAACAGGGGTTTAAAAAGACAGGACGAACTCTCCATCTCCACAGATGCCAAGTGACATACCAGTCATTAAAATCTGGAGTCCACAGCTATGCAAACTGATGTTCTCTTCTGTCTTTTGTATCTTTCTCTTTCTCCTCCTCCATCTTCTCCTTCTTCTTTTGTGGTGCTAAGGGTTGAGCCCTGGGCTTTGTATATGCTGGGCTGCATTCCCAGGCCAAACAAGGACTTGGTCTTTGGCTCAGGTTGATCCTGAACTCCAGATCCCACTGCCTCTGGCTCTTGAGCCTTGGCATTGCAAAAGTGCACCATTACACTCAACTGTTAAGTCTCTGTTCCTTTCTTTGGGATGTGGCCCCATTTGTATCATTGAGGGGAATGTTACTGAGCTTTTGCTTCCTAACAAGCTACCACACAAACAGTAGCTTAAACCCCATACTTATCTATAAGTCAGGAATTTAAGGTACAATGTAATTGGGTGCTCTGCTCTGGCTCCTACCCAAGGCTGTAGTTAGAGTCAGCCCTGGTCAGGATCTCATCAGAAGCTCACCTCAAGAAAGGTCTACTTCCAAGTTCCTTCAAAGCTCTTGTGTTAAAACTATTAGCTTCTTCTCTTTGTGACCCATGGCTACCCTGTGCTCACTGCTGTGTTCATATGGAAACCTGTTTCATCAAGGACATCATGGGAATGAGTGCATAGAAAGAGTTTTCTGTCAAGATGAAATTTCCAGCCTCTACAAAATAACCATGACAGTCTACACACACACACACACACACACACACACACCCCTTTTCTGTGTTCTTTTGTTCCTGCACAAGCCACAGGTCTGCCCAGACTTAAAGGGATAGGAACATGGAAGGTGAGGCATCTCAGAATCTTGCCAAATGCTGTCATTACCTTTATATTTCTGCCAACTCATACACTTGTCATGAAGTCCCTTGTACAGACAACAATGACAACAGAAAGCTTATAATTACCTTCAAGGTTCCCAAAAGGGGATGAAGATGTAGGTGAGTTGGTACAGCCCTTGCCTAGCAGATACAAAGCTCTGGGTTGGAATCCCACAAACATGGTGGTCTATGCCTGCAATGACGGCAGTTGGAAGGCAGCCTCAAGAGTATCAAAAACTCAAGGTCATCTTCAGCTACATATTAAACTCAAGGAAAGTGTAGGATATAGAAATACTTATCTTAAAAACCAACCAACCAACAACAACAAATCTCAACTGGGATTTAAAAAATATTTATTGTCTTTGGTTTCTTGGGCTTTCTTATTGGCCACATTAGTGTCCTATGTCTGGAAATAAGCTCGCAGCATGCAGAGCACCAGGAAAGTGAGCAGTTAATGAGCCAGCAAGTTCATGAGAACCTACTGGATTGGTTCCAAAGGCTGCACATGCTCTCTGGAAGACTTCCAGCCAAGACTCTCCTGGGTCAAGCAGAGGGTCCCCTGAGGGAAAGCAAGCTGAGAAGCCCCACAGAAACGCTGAGGCTTCTGGAGACACAAGCTTGCAGGAAACAGAACAGCACATTCCCTAGAAGAAACTGGTTGAGATGATCATTTTTATCGCTTCTTAGTGCCTTAAGCCCCATTTTACTAGTGGAATGCAGCCTGCCTGAATGACAGCAGCTTAAAAAAGAGAAACCCTTTCTTCACTATCACCACCATATATTTGTCTCTCTGTGTATATATGTATGCATGACACCCAAAATTTAGCACTATGAATTCTTACTGCCGCAGCAAAACTGTGTTCCTGCTCAACCATCTTGACGTATGTGGCATCCAAGAGGCTTTGGGCATCTTCCAGAGATTGGTGACACTGCAGAAGGTGGAGGCCAAGCTGGGACCAAACCCACCCATCTCCTGTCTCCCTCTAATTTCTTCATAGCATAGTGTGATACTGGTTTACCAAGGAAAAGCTAACAGATTTTTTTCTATAAATAACTGCTTTGGCAGTGCTGTGGTGACAATTTATATAATGGAACTCATGCTTAAATAATAAGGTAACAGCTTTGGACTGTGAATTTTAAAATGTTTTATTGAAATGTAGACTGATTAACAGGCAAGATTCTTCTAATTACTTTAATGATAGGCTCTTAATGACAAGAAGCCACAGAAATAAAAACACATTGAAATGACATTTTTAATGAAGTGGCACCTGGAAGCCTGGACTTTTCTAAGCAAGCGGGGTGATCTTCTGTTACCTGGAAACACTGTGTGTGCACACAGGTTAGGAGGATGCTCCGTGAAGAACAGAGTTATTTATGATCCAGTTTCCCTGGGATGAAGATGTGTGGCACTGTAAAATGAATATGGGACTCAGAACCGTGACTTTGTTTAGTTACTTGGCCACATGTCCACTTCACCTTTCTTGGGCACCGTTACTTCATAAGTAACTCCTTGATTTTGTTATTCCTTTTTTTTTAAGATTTATTTATTTATTATATATAAGCACACTGTAGCTGTCTTCAGACACACCAGAAGAGGGCATCAGATGCCATTACAGATGGTTATGAGCAACCATGTGGCTGCTGGGATTTGAACTCAGGACCTCTGGAAGAACAGTCAGTGCTCTTAACCACTGAGCCATCTCTCCAGCCCTGATTTTGTTATTCTATTAAAAAGAATGATAAACCTTTTGGGAAAGAGACTGAGTGCATGTTATTAAGTCATAAGCATACATAATAATAATGGTTTACCCAGGTACCTGAGTTCAGTCCCCAAGACTAAACCACTCACACTTGATGATGTGAACTAACTCCTGAAAGCTGCTGTCTGATCCCCATGCTCATGTTAGAGCACACACTCACACACACAATAAACTAACTTCCAGTTTTAAATAAAAAATAAACATATACCATGCGTCCTACACAATACCGAGAGTACCAGGTTCGAATGGGCGGTGGGTAAGGTTGTGAGTGGAGAAAGAATAATGTGTATCCACCCAGCATCCAGTCCACTCATTTCCTAAGCAAGCACCCCTTGCTTTTAATGCAGAGGAGAGATCCAAGCTCAGAAGGCACTTACCCAGGAACCTGAGTTCAATCCCCAAGATTCACATGGTAGATGAAGAGAACCAGCTCCTGAAAGCTGGGGGTGGGGGTGGGGGGTGGAGAGGCCCCCCTCAGAGGGGCCCCCTGTGGGGAATGTGGGTGGAAACTGAAAAACAGCTGCACCTGCAGAGTGATGGGCTGATTAGAATTTTAGTACTATGGAGAGAGGTCAGAACGTTGCAGGTCCCGAGGCAAACCATCTTATCTTGGGCTATTGCCTGCTCTCTGCTCTGACCAGAACCTGTAACTAACAGAAAGAAGCTTTTTAGAATCCGTAACTCAGCAGACCACTAGCTTCCACAGTCCAAAAGCTAGAATGATATCAGATAGGCTCTGGGGTCTGTAGAGAAGCTTCCCCCATCCCGTGTATGTACCCACCTCTCAGATGTACCAACTTGCCTTGATCTACCGCTTTCTTTGTTCTGTCCAACTATAGAAACTTCATGAAACTCCTTCCACGTCGGAACATGGAATGTGGGTAACATAAATCTATGTTTCTGGGCTAGAGTCACTCCCACATGCTTCAGAATAAACTACCTCTCCCTCCCTTTAAGCCGAGAGCTGTTGTTTTTGCAGGAGAAGCGTTCCCACAGAGGACTTGCAAGCTGAACACTTCTGAGTAGCCGGTGTGCATTGTCCTGGGATTAGTGGAGAGGCCAGGGGGGCTAAAGCAAAGCCCAAGGTGAGGAAATTAAAGGGAGATCCCGGTAAACAGCATCCAGCCCTCGGTACAACTGAGCACCTCTGTCCTCAAAGTCCAGAACCTTCTCAGGCACCTCCTCTGCACAAACTCCTCCTATCTGTCGCTCTTTGCCCTCTTCAGGAATTTCTGCTCCAGCTGGAGTTGCTCAACCTCTGCTGCCAGGCTGACGGATCTTAGCTTTAATCTCCCTATTATCCTCTGTGGCATTCCCTGAGTTTCTCAGCGTGTTTTCCAAGACTCCAACCACCTGTCTTAGTCTGTCCCGTCTGGGGCAGGCCTTATCAGTCCTGTGTTTAACTTCAGTGATTGCTCCATTGTCTTCCCGGCCCGCCCTAGTCCTCATGTGTGTCATACCCACCTGTTCTCAGTCTGTCGGACACTCAGGTTTCTTCTCTCTTTTTAAAGGATTGCCAGTCTTTCTTTCTTTTATTTATTTATTTATTTATTTATTTATTTATTTTGGGCAGGGGAGGGTTGTCTTAGACATACTTATTTTAAGGAATTTTAAAAATTTAATATTTTCATTTTACTTTGAGTAAATGTATCTCCTAGCAATTTCTATAATTATATTTCTATGTGTTTTTGGAGGGCTGGAGGCTCTTTGTAAATAGGTTTTATCGTATCTTCTCCTTCTACATTCAACAACCATATGGCTGGATTATCCTGGCCTCTCAGGCCGCAGTGCAGAAACAGCAGCTTTTTCTGCCCACTGAGACTGAAAAAGATCCCATCGCTGACCCAGTCCTTACTTCAAGGTAAAGTTTGTTATTTCTCACCATTCACCATACACCATACACACAGCCTGGGCTCCAGGGAGAGGCCCTTTGCCACTTTTCCCATCCTCTCGGGCTCATGCTTCACTCAGTGCCCTGCCCTGTATGCACAGCGCACACTGGTCCCCCTTCTTACACCAGATGCCAGCAGTTCCCAGTCCATGCTCACAGCCAGGCCTGGCAGCCTGGGCCTTAGCCCTTCTTATGCTATTTAGTTTTTTAGTATTACCGTGTGTGGTTTTGGTGTCCTTTAACATGTTTTAATCTGCCATTGCTGTTTTGAGCCCAGGAAGAGTGTGTGGACGTAAAGTGTAAAGTCACATGGCACCTTCACTAGAAATCTCTTCAGGAGGAATCTGAGAAGCCCGGGATAGGCCTTAAAGAACTGTGTGTGTGTTCCAAGTAGGCAGGAAAAGCCTGTTTTCAAAGCAATCAAACAAGGGTGACTGGCAGCTAGCAGGTCCCTAACCAGAGACAGGTGCCCCGGTGACAGGCCGTACTATTACATCATCACCATGGCTATGTAATTGCTCAGAGGAAGAGCCCTGCAGTACCAGCTCACATCTGTCCCTCCGCCCCACAGAGGGCCTGGCACAGGGAAAGCTCTCAATATGTGCATGTGGAATCAACAAGTAAACACTGGACAAACGAGAACACGGAGCGAATGTCCTGGTCACATGACGACACTCCATCAGACACTAAGCATGACTGATCTTTCGCTTGAAACTGCGCATCAAAAAACTAATCCTCAGCTGCTAGTAGAGCACTTGCCCAGTAAGCATAAATCCCTGCGTTCAATCTGCAGCATCCTAACAAACAAACCTACAGTTTTCTTGTCATCTCTACATCAGAGACAACCATCCATCCTCAAAACAGGGCCCCAGATGCCTACATTAAAGGTTCCAGCAGTTTCTCAGGCATAGAATCTAGCTTTCTCTCTCCCAGTGTGTTTCTCTCCCTCTCCCCTCCCCCCCATTTCTTAAGTAGGATTCTGCTAGCTCAGGCTAACCTTCTACTTTCTATCTCAGCTTCCCCAGTGCTGGGATTACAAACATGCACTGCCATACCTGGCTTTAGCTTTTTTTTCTTTTTGCTGTTTTATTGTTTGTTTGTTTTGTTTTGTTTTGTTTTGAGACAAGGTCTCACTATGTAGCTCTGGCTGTCCTGGAACTCACTATGTAGACCAGGCTAGCCTCAAACTCACAGAGCTCCACCTGTCTCTGCCTCCCAAATGCTGGGGTTAAAGGCCTGTGCCACTACACCCAGCTTGTTCAGCTACTTTCAGTCTTGGTCTTCTAAATGTGTCTACAGTACACCCTGTTGTTGGCTTTGACTGCACCAAGCTGTCCTGTCCTGGGAGATTTGTAACAGCTACCAGACTGGGCAGCTGAAGCCACACATACAATGCAAGTTTTTGGTAAAGATCCCAAGAAGGGAGTAATGGAAGAAAAGCTGTATCTTGGGAAACAAGATCTGAATACAAATGACAGGGCAAACAGAATAAAGGCCAGAGAGGAGGCTGGGAAAAGGCTTGGAGACAACCGCACCTCCCCTGTCTGCCCAGGCCTGTCAGGAGTCTCTCCCTGGAGGCAGTTCCTAGTTGGCAGATCTCCTCAGTGCTCAGTTAGGCTTCCTGAGACAAGACCCCTTGTGCTTAGTTCCTGTCCCTGAGATTTCTGCCTGTTGCCTGGGGCATTAGCACATCCATACAAACTTCCACCTTGCTGTGCAGTGGGTGTCACCAGCTTCTCTCCCCCAATTCCCTATGACAACCAATGACACCCATTGGGTTGTCATACACCACCCCCTCCTTACCCTCATCCCTGGCTCATTCCGCCTTGGGGAGGGTCCAGTGGCCATTGCTTAATTCTTCCTCTCCTTAGAGCCTGTCACGGTGACTAAGGACCATAAGACCTGGCACTGGGTGCATGTTTGCGATTGGGACAAAATGAATGAATGGAGGTTTGTTAGAGTCCAGTCCTAAGGAAATTGTAGTAGACAAACTATATAAACTATATAAAGGTAGAAATCCGCTGACAACCCTGGAGTACACTGAGATGATGGCGTTTCGTGGTATTAGCTAGTTATCTGAACAGGAGCTGGACTCACAGTGAGGCTCCACAGGCCTTGACTGAAGTTGCAGAGATTCTTCCCATCGGTTCAAATGGGTCATAAAAATCATACCAGGAGAGCTTAGCTTATGGGTATAGATCCAAATGGCCTTTCTTTTTGGATAAAAACTGACAGTACACATAGACACAGACTGGTGAGTGACTTGTATAGGTCAGTATGTGTAAGCATGTATGTGTGTGTGTGTGTGTGTACATATACATACTTGCTTGCCATATACAATATAGCAAGTAACTTATATAGAAATGGGTTGTTCTTACGTATCAAACTATTTTAAAGGTATAAGTCTGACTCAGCATCTAATGAGAGCTTCTTTTTCCACAAGTTTTTCTCATTCTAAAATTGTCCCTCATCACTGGTGTCCTTTTTCCAGCCACTTGAATCTCTTAAGAATCTTCCCAGGCCGGGGCTGTGCAGACCAATGTGAAAGGCGGTAGTCAGCAAGTGATCACATCAAGATGGCTTCTCTTCCTGCAGTCTGTCTGGAGGGCAGCCCCAATTGCCTGCACTTAATTTTTTTCTTTTTAATTAGCTCCATTTCTTCCTTCTAAGCCCTTTTGTTTAGCTGATCCTTTTCCATCCCTCTGGATCTCCCCACCATCTCACTCCCTAGTTTTTTCCCTGAGGGGCAGCTGTGACCCCTGAGTTGTGCCCGGGAAAATTCCACAGGAAAGCCCTCACCCTGGACTGTGGGCGAGGCTGGGCTGCCCTCTGCTTGCTGCTGTTTCCCAGTGCACTCGCAGAGCTTAGGCATGCTCTCTGGTTGAGGCCACTGACTTATCACCTGATTCAAATCCCCATGTTTCACTGAGTCAGTGACATCAGTGATCAAAAGAGAAGCATGCCTTCGCCTCAAACAAACTAACAGCAACTTTGTGGTTTTTAGGCTCATCGTGGATGATAAGTCCAAAATCCTTTTCCATCCTTCCAGGCTTTGGGTCTCACCTGCTTCTTTTCCTTCTCTTTGCTCTGGTTGAGCTGGATTTCTTATACATTCACATGGGAATTTTGTCCCTTAAAACTGACTCATCCAACACAAAAGAAGTGGATATCTCTCCTCCTCTCTCCCTCCCTCCTTTCTCCCCCTTCCCCAGTCTCTGCCCCTCATTACTGGCTGGTACAGTTTTCTATAGACATGTGGGCTATTTTGGGATCTGCTATTCTTACAAACCAGAATGGTTTGATTGACTTAGAAAGGGCAAAAGAGCTAAAGAAAGGAAAAGATTCATTGACTTCCCTTGAGCTGTTCCTTCCTACGTGTGTGCCAGCTCCTGAGCTAGATAGATACTCAGTTGTTTATAAACATCCAAGAGTGTACCCACTCCCCCATGCCTGTGGGACTTAAGATGTGGACTTTCAGTACTGAGTTTTCCCCTGTGGTACTGAGCAGCCATTCACTGAACCTGTAATTAATTAACAGCGGCCACAGTAGAAGCTTTATTGGAAACCTAGTAACTGGGACAAGCCTTCTGTGGGGAAAGAAAAAAATCCCACAGTAGCACCTGTGAGCACATCTCAAGGCAGAGACCCATGTGAGTGTCATGGGAGTGTACTTCCATGTAACTAAATGCTTTTCTTGGTGCCCCCTCTCCCCTCCAAAGCTGTCACACTCCCATGCTCACTTCTGCTCTTTGGCATAATCTGAAAGCAATGTTCCTGCAGCCAGTTGGAGCTTTGCATGTCCATGTCTGCATCAGAAGCCTGGCTCTTGCCGTCTCTCTTCTTTCACCTTTCTCCCCTGTTCTGAGGGCTTTGTGCCTCTCACAGTCTCTTATCTCAACTACTTCATGTGCCCCTCGAGTCATCTCCTGAGTTGCAGCACACAAAACCTGCTAGAAGAGGCTGTGGAGTGGCTCCCTGTTGTTTGAACTCAGGCCATTGTTCCTCAAGTACTCGGAAAGGAGCTTGTGGGATTGCTGAAGAGGTGAGTGGATTTCACCGTGGTCACTTTGCCTCTGAAGGACCCCATGCACTGGAGCTGCCTCCCTCCCATCTGTTTCCTTGGGTCATCATCCATTCACCAACGGTGGGCATCTCAGCTCTACAAACCACCTGTGCTTCCGAAAATATACAAAGGGGCAATTCCAACTCCAGTTGAATGTCAGCTCTATTGATGCCAGACTCAGTAGGTTCTGGTGACATGAAGACAAACAAGACCCGGTCTTTCATCCCTAACAGCCTCCAGTCTTTGAGTATAAAACATACACAGACCAAAACCTTTTTTTCTCTAACCTTTATTGTTACATGGATAGATGGCTGTTCTCTGCCTGCATGGACTCATAGAGGCCAGAAGAGGGCGTCGATGCCCTAGTGCTGGTGTTACGGATGCTCGTGAGCCTCCGTGGACACTGTGAATCAAACCCAAGTCCTCTGGAGAACCAACTAGTGCTTCTTTGTTCCTTCATTTATTTGTTGATTTTTGAGTCAAGGTTTCTCTGCATAGTCCTCGCTGTCTTAGAACTTGCTTTATAGACCAGCATGGCTTCCAGTTCAGAGATCCGCCTGTCTCCAAAGTTCTGGAATTACAAACACATGCCACCATGGCTGTGCAACTAACTGAGCCATCTCTCCAGCACCCAGCTCCCTTTCCCAGATTTGGCCCCTGTTGTTCTGTCACTGATAAGAGTTGTGACCACTGCGTGCATGAAACTCTGGGAGTGCACAGAAACGCTGGCCAGTCTCCAACTGAAACTCGGGAAAAGGAACCTTAGAAACAGTGCTCCTGAGGATTTGATGAAACGTAGATTTTGAGGTGTGTGTGATAAGAAAATGGGGTGAAGAGGTAGAAGACCAGAAAGGATGGGCAATATTGAAAATGACTTGAAGGTCAAGTAAGGAAGATGCATATTGACTAGCCCTAATAAATAACATTTTCCCCCAGCCAAATGAGTAAAGAAATGTTGTCACTGAGGTGGGCATCAATGATATGGACTGCTCAGGGGAGCTTCAGGGAGACTTGGCCTGTTTGGCTATAGGCTGTGAGGCACTGAGAATGAGCTGCCTGGGTGGGGCCATGAAGAAGGGATTTGATGTGAGGCCCATGTGGATTTGGGGTGATATGCACTTGGAGTAGGAAGACATGGTATAAAACCAGTGTGCTTCCAAAGGATTTTGACTGCAGCCTCCAGATAGCAATGCTCGGTAAACTAATACACACACACATTTGCAAGCTTACTCTTGCTATGCACAACCTGGAGTGATGTTCGCTACTTTATGTTCACGCATTTCTTTTTTCTTTTTTCCTTGCCTTTGGTTTGTTTCTTCTGAGACTGGATCTCATCATAAAACCTGGGCTGTCCTCAAACTTGATATCTCCTGCTTTAGCCTCCCTATGTGCTGGGATTGAAGGCAGGTGCCTCCACTTCTGGCACTATTCCATCTCTTTAAAAATCTAGTTATCCTGCACAAGCCCTAGGTTTCCTGTGTGTGTGTGTGTGTGTGTGTGTGTGTGTGTGTGTGTGTGTGTGTGTCTGTGTGTGTGTGTGCGCGCGCGCGCCCGCACACTCACTATTTGTGTGTATTTAAGCTTATCTTGTAGTCCAATGAGTCTTGACTCAAAGTTTCGATCTGGTTCAAAACAGTGAAGGTAAATTAAAGGAGAGAGTCACTTCTATATGAGGGGTAATCAGAGCAAAGGAAACTAGGAACTGATCAGGAAAAAAAAAGAAAAAGAAAAAGCCAGACACACATCTTAGGATACAGTTGATCCACCAGACCAGGCTGTGGGAACACGTTTTACAATGACTGGCAATAGAGCTCAAAGGTACAGAGCTCAGGAAGATAACAGGCCTCATCAGTTGTTAGGATGCTTTGGTTCTGTTTCTGCTTGAAGAGGTGTACAGGCATTGAATAACAAATCGCTCCAAAAGAGAGACTCTAGACAACCTCTGCTTGTTTTTCGAAAGTCTGTTCGTTGGCGGAGCTGGTCTGCTCCCTGGGTTGAACTCATTCTGTATTTGAAGTCAGCCAGCAGGTTGCCTGGGCCTGGAATATTTATGATAGTGTTGACTATAACTCTCCTCAACACATCTCCTATAGCCCCCCAACAGGCTGGTGTGAGCAATCAGGGTTCAAGAGAAGAAACATACAAAGGGGTTGTTTTCTGTTTGTTTAGTTGTTTGGTTGTGGTTGTTGTTGTTGAAGCTCTGGTGTGTTTGGAGTAGAGGCTGTGTCAATGTTTGTTATTATTCCCTTGGCCAAAGCAAAGACACGGGTAACTATGGAGAGGCACTACCCGGGGGTGTGGGTAAGGACAGACACGTGTGAAAGAGTAGGCCATTAGTGTAGTCTTTCTTCAGAGGAGAGAAGAAAGAAGATCAGACTGGTGCTATTTAGGAAGGTCATGTTGGCCCTGTGTGTTGGAGGGAGGTGATGCTCACCCTGCAAGGCCAGGTCACAGGATGCTTTAATGATCTAGATAAGAGATGGTGAGGGTTCAAACAGGGTGGGCAACTGGGTAGAAAAGGGTTGCTGCATTTTTAAGGACTCAATAAATCATGCCTTCTTCCCTCCTGGGGTCATAACCAATCAAGATCCGAACATCTGGGTTGAAAAGAGATGGCTTGTTCAGATAATGTGTCTTTATAGCAGCCAGAAGAGCTTTGTCATCCACTCTGGACACTTTAATTACCTGTCTGCCAACCAGGTCTTGGCACAGCCCTGCAGAGTAGGTCCTGACCCTCGGGGATCTGTTTTCCATTGGCCTATGGCAAAAAGAAAGAAAAAAGAGAAAAGCAATGAAGTGATCCATCCATCCAAGAAAGTCCCTATCAAGAGAGAAAACCAGGCAGGGGAAGTCCAGGAACGATGTGATGTGTGGACCACTGGGTCGTTCTGGTGACTATTCAATTTTCTCACTGTGGTGCAAAAGCAGCCCTTGGCAGTCACATGACCATGTTCTAATGTAATATCCTTTCTGAGCAACAGAATCTGCATTTCAGGTGCTACAGCAAGTTCTTCTGTTCATTCATTTCTGCTGTTACTTAAAAATTAAAAACCAGAGCTGAGCATGGTGGGTCATTAATAATCTCAGTTCTGTGGAAGTAGAGGCAAGGACGCTCTTGAGTTCAAAGCCAATCTCAGCTACCCAGTGAGTTCTAGTTTCTGAGTTATATTGAGACCCTATCTCAACAAGCTAACAACAACAATAACAAATAAAACTGTTCTTAGCCTGTGATTTGTACGAAAGCAGACAGTGGTTTGACTGGGTCTGGAAAGCAATAGTTTAGTGAAAAGCCCTTTACTAGGAAGTGTGGAATTAGGAGAAAGTAGTTCTCCCACTATTATCCTATGGAGAGTAACTTTTAGGACTATTGACATATCATAGGAAATGGCATTATCTGTGATGAGAATGACAGCCTTCAAGTCAGGAGTGGAGTGAAGGAGGCTGGGAAATGAGAAGGAAGGGCGCTATTAGCCTTTCTTAGTGTCTTCCCTGTGCCGGACACTATGTGTATGGTATTTTAAATCTTCCCAAAATTATGTAAGGTCATTTTTTATGACCCCCCCCCCCCAATTTGCTAGCAAGGAAAGAGATTTCAGAAGGTTAATTAACTCACTTTGCCCACAGCCACATAGCCGGCAGGGTCAGAGTTGAGTTTTAAAACTAACATCCGTCCCTCTAGCTCATACACTGGCATTCTGCTGTGGTTGCCAAGTTGTACCAGGTATGTATTTTCTGATAAATAAAGTCTTTATGGGGCTTCCTTATTTTGCTTTACTTCTATTTTTATTTTCTAGACAGGAATTGAAATGTGGTTTTAGGCTGGCCTCAAACTCAGCATCTTCTTGTCTTGGCCCAGAGTGCTGGTCTTCCAGACAGGTGTCCTCATACCCAGCTTCCACACGACTCTTGTCCTAACCCAGGAAACAACATAGACTTTGGAATAACAAATGTCCACAAGACAAAAAGAACTGAGTCTTGAGCACGGCAGTCTCTAGGGTTCCTTCCCTATCAGCAGGTTTCCTTCAGACAGGGGACATCCCACAACAGACAGGATCCTTTTTTTTCTCCTTTTATGCCTTTGCACATTTTTTTTTCAATATTGAAGCATAACACAACCAAAGCCATTTCACAACGTACCATTCATTGTCATTCAAAACATTCACCCTGCTGCAAAGCCATCGCCTCTGTCAACTGTCATACTCAACACACATGCTTTCTCATTTTGGAAGATTCTTATCTACCGGACCTGACAGTTTCCTGATGCCAACATGGGTGTCCATTTCACCTTCACACTCTCATAAACATTCCTAGGGTGCTCAGTGAATCTGACTTGGATGGAGGTCCACATACCTCCTTCCCCAGTTTCTTTTCTGAGATGCACTTGAAAGGCTCAACCTGGATCAGCATCTAAGCTCCTTCCTGCTGGGCACCTCATCAAGGCGGCAGAACAACAAGCTCCACAGTGGAACAGACCTCCGGCCTACTTTCGCTGAAGACTTTCTTTCCTTCTCTTTTTCATCTGGCTGCACACTGCCCATGTGGATATTAATTTGCACTGAACTCTGGTTAAATTTTAAATGTGCCTCCAAATTTACATTCTAGGCGAACAGCCACAAATTTGAATATTGAAACTCATTAAATAATTAATTTTTCTAGGATTCCTTCCACTTTGAGAACAGCAAATTTCCCAAGTACATAAATATGAGCTCAGAGCTTAGAAATTAAGGCAGATGATGTGTGTGTGACTTCAGTGCAGAACTAGAAGAAAGCAGAGCATTATGTTTTTTAAATTACAATTTATTAGTCAAGGGGGTTACTAAAAAACACACTCCATAATCTAATTTCTCTTTGTACAAATTGTCAGATAGAAACTAAATCTCCCGGTTATTGCTTCAGAATGTTTCAGTCCCCAGAAATAGCTATAAATTAGACCCACTCACCATTGGAAAGCTCTGGGTTTGCTGCATTACAATTCTATGCAGTTTATATGCTATGCAAATTGAGCTTCTCTGAACACCATCTAATGCATTTATTCTTCTTTAAAATTAGCTAAACACCAAACTTTTTTTTCCTGCTAAATTCATCTCCCTACAAAGGCAGGCATAAGGACAAGTGTCTAACATGTGCTACGGTTCATATCTCCTCTTTGACAAAGTTTCTATGGCTGGACAATGGTTTTGAAAACATACATGGTATAGGGGAGGATGTAACTCATTTAGCAGAGTGCTTGCTTAGCACAGGAAAAACTCTGGGTTCAGTTCTCAACAGGAGACAGGCATGGAGGAACACACCGTAATACCAGCACTTGGAAGGTAGGAAGGTCAGAAGTTCAAGGACATTCTAGGTTACATATTGAGTTTAAAACCTCCTGATGGGAGGGAAGGAGAGCAAAGCAAAGCAAAGAAAGCAGAAAACTCCAATCTGTAGGGCTTCCTTTCACAAAACCTAAATTTGAAATCTGGGTGATGCCTGAGGTGTGTAGAGCAAAGATTAAAGAATAGAGGCTGAGGTCCACTGGCTGCCAGACCCAGATAGGCGGAAGGGAAGCTGACTCCCCACCCCACCCCCAGCCCCAGAAGCCAGGGTTGAGTGCCTTGGGGTGGGGAGTAAAGTAAAAGCTGCCTGTGAAGTTGGGTAGGTAGCTCAGGGCTGAGGCAGGAGAGCAGTCTGAACTAAAGGCCAGCCTGAGCTACACAATGAAACCCTGTCTCAAAGGGGTTTGTGTGTATCAAAGGTCAAGTGTCCTGAAAGACAGGACAGGATGCTGAAAGGAACACATAGAAGTACAGGGGCTCCATCGATTTACAGTAGTTCCATGACCTTTAGGGAAAACAGGCTCATTCCAGGGTAGCATTTCTCATCCTTGGTCACGTTCAAGTTACCACTAATACCTACACTAGTGTCTCGGGGCTAACTCAGTTAAAAGTCATGTGGGAAGGCAGGCAGTCCTTCTAAAGCTCTGATCCTCACATCCACTGTTTGATGGGTAGAAGCTGGCAAGGGATTGCTTACATCATTAAACTCAGATAGGCTGAGTTCAGCAGCTGCTTCACTGAGAAGCATAAGGGACGCCTTAGTACTGGGTAAAGACAGAAAAGACGTGTGACTTTTCTCACGCAACCGTGGCAGCAATGTGCATGCGAAGGATTTGCCAAAGTAACTCCTGGGAAAGGGTCCCAGAGCTCACTGAGGAAGTAATGAACCTCATTATCGGCTCTCACACTGTCACAACAATGGAAGCTGCCTTTTTGAGACTCCATGTTAAGTCCAGGAGGCTTCCAGAAGAAAACCTTCTGAGAGAATTAGTGCTCCATGGAACTGCATGTGTAGAGTGCTTGGCTAGACAGAGACATCATAGCATGGGCGTCACTGTTTTATCCCAGACGGCTGAAAAATAAAAAAGGTCAGTATGGAAACAATCACTGAGGCTCTGTAGACAAGAGTTCAAGACCCAGTTCTCTGCTTCTCTGTTTTGGCTGTACAAGCTCTAGCTAGCTACATGTTTAAAACCCCGATTTCCACATTTGTGAAATGGAGATAAGATTACTTCCCATCTCTCAGAGTGGGCCAAGAGTTAAGCCAGGAGCTGAGAACTGTGGTTAAGAAATGCTACTTACGTGAACCATTTTATTAACACTCTCAACTCTGGGTCTGGGATGAACAATCAAATTGACCTAAGCCAAGAAAAGTCTTGCTCCCTTCGTGTCCTAAGTCTTTTAGAAGAACACTAACTCAAGTTGTATATTAAATATCTGTGTACCTGTTGGCTTCCATTGTTTAATGCACAAGAATTTTAACTGACACCTAAAACATAAGCTGTATATAAATATGGAATGCCACACAACATTTCGAGATGTATAAGTTGTCTAGTGTTCAAATGAGGACAAACACCTCTATCTACTCGCCTAACATTTCTGGTGAAGACATTCGAAACCCTCTCTTCTAGCGCTTTGAAATACATTTTTACAGTGAGTTTGATTTTATAATTGGGGTAATACCTCAACACACAGACAGTGTTCTCTCGGCATTAATAAGTCTATAAAAAGGTTACGTTTCTGCTCTGTGTCTACAGTTCTCTGACAGGTCTTCCTGGTAATGGGTTTGCCCTTAAATCTTCCCTGGTAAATCTCAATTTTCAGACAAGAAAGGATGTTGGTGTTTAATATATATGATGGGTTTTTTTTTTTACAGTAATGGTCCCCAATAGATCCTGTCTCCCACCCTCCCATATTTGAGCTGTTCCCTCCCACACTGACTCTAGACTTGGCCACTTGAGTTGGCTGACGGGGTCATTATCAAATCTGATAGAAGCAGAGGCTGGACGCCGACTTGCCAATTGAGCTCGACTCGTTCTTGTTGCTGAGAACTTTCTGGCATTAGGTGAAGAAACATAAGCCAACCTGCTGGAGACGACAACCCAGGCACCAGCCAGAACCCTCTCACCCCAAACCCCATCCATAAGAGCAAAGCCATTGTAGGCTTCCAGCCCCATTGGAGTTACCAGATGCTTGCAGCCGCATGAATGGCTCTGGTGAAACCAGCCCCCAGAATGTCCAGCTGCGTCTAGCCCTCACTGCTGACCCGCAAAATAATGAACCAATAAACTGGCTGTTGTTCTTAGCTACCAAGTGCTGGAGAGGTTTGTCAAAGCAGATAACAGAAAAACTTAAATTTTACAGATACAGTAGCAGTTGTTTTTTGTCCTCTTGTTTATGCTTCTAGAAGAAGCTTTTGTTGCATGATAAAACATGGAGATTCGTTTATGGACAGTCCAGAGAGACCTGCACCTGGACTTAAACAGGAGCAAGCTCTCTAGTGCGCACAGTAGGGTGACTGCAGGAGACTGCCCCTTCCCCCTTTTCCTTTTAGCTGATTTTGGATAATCCAGAACAGAAGCTCTCTCTGCCTGTGTAGCAGAACCGTCAGCTAAACAAAGTGAGAGTCTCTGAATAGCGAGAGAGAGATTAGCTGGAAGCAAGGATGTGCTCCACTCCTGGGAATACCTTCCTGACACCACCGTGCAAATCACAGCGCCGATCCCTCGTCTCAACACTTAGCATGCACAGTCACACAGGCAAACCCGGTGGTTGTTAAAGAATGCTGATTTTCACCTGGTGAACGGATACAGCTAAGTGGCTGAATAGATTCTAGGGATGCAGTTAAGGAAGATGGCTGCTAACATATAACAAGGAGGTGGGTGGGGAATGAACTTTGAAAGACTATGAAGAACCTTAAAAAAATTAATGAGAAACAAGAGGAATAGACACACTCAAGGCAGAGAAACTCTAGCTTCTCTGTGGCTCTGGCCCAACAGCCAGGTAACAGATAACCATGAATAGTCACCTGCACTAAAC
>NC_137973.1:38494656-38682156 GCF_963924665.1 Micromys minutus
AAGGAGGGTCACAGGACCCTACTCGAGCCAATGGAATGCTGTTAAACTTGGGTCTGAAGGAGGCTGGGGCTGGCGCCATCATGTTGTGCTCTGTGCACTTAGATTCTGGGATGGAAGCCAAGACCGTGGTGGAAGACGGCCATGTAAGGTGGAATTTGAGCTATGAATCCAGCCTCATCTGAAACCATGCTTACCCCTTGGCTGTTTTGTTTCCATAGACCAACAAATTCCATTGTTGCTTAAGTCAATTGCTTCCTGTCACTTGCTATCAGGAGAGCAGTGGGGGTCATCTCTTAATGGATTTCTCATCTGTAAAAATGGGGAGATATTGCTAGAAGAGAGCATCTATCTGCAGCCTATAGTTCTCATTTTAAGAGGGGTGGTGGGAGGTTATAATATTCTACCAGACAAATGGTCTGTCCTAGTCATTGTCAATACAGTGAAATGCACTGAGTGCTCACAGTGCATTAAGCACATTATTTTCTTGCTTTTCTGCATGATCATGAAAAACAAATGTATACAATCTCATCACATGCCATTTACATGTAGCAATGGACCCTTGAGTGTGATATCACCATAGAAATTGGAATCTAGGAACCGAAAAAGCAATTATAGTGGGAAAAGAACATTATCATCTCTGAAGCATTGGACCTGTGTAAACATAGTCCATACCTTTTCTAAATATTGCCCAATACTCCTTTTAACTATAGTTATGCAGGCATAAAATATCCTTGGCTTGCAAATTTTCTATTAACTTGAACACACTGGGAACACTTAACAGCAAGGCAGTACTGAAAGTGCCAAAGAAATTAATGGCTTTGTACTGGACTACTGAAACATGTCCACTAATGTTTAAAATTCCACATCCCGGGACATCACTCATTTTTGCTGAAGGAAGCTGAAAGACCAGGAGTCTGCTGGGTGAATCATCATTTTCTTAAGTCTCCTGTTGAGTTTCTTTTTTCTTCCTTCTCTTTCTTTCCCTGCCTGGACCTGGGATTAATGGGAAAGTTGTTTATAAGAGGTTATGATTTATCATATAGGTAAAAAGAAACCCAAATGAATAAAGAAAGCCATATGCCTCATTAAAAATAGTCATGTGGAGTCAACACTTACAGGACCTTGAAATCCATTGTCTTCAGCATCTTTGAGAGAAACCTGGAGGCTGTGTGCATGGTTTGCACAGCCATACATCAAGGTCATACCACAGGGCTCAGTCCTAAGCTCCCTATTCATCCTGCTCCTTGGATGATGACTTCCAGGGAAGGTAGAGCATCTGCCAGCCAGTCACAGCACCACACACCCGCAGATCTCAGCGTGCCTTTTGTACAGTCTCATATCGCTGGAAGCCCCAGCCTACATTGTATTCATTACACAAACTGGGAAGGGGTGTTTTACACAAGAGTGTAGGTATTCAATGTATTATTTGCATGCTTAGCCAGAATGATCAGTTCCTTTTCTCCACAAATATTTGTTAAGTGCCCACCACGTGCTGGCCACCAAGACTTGCCCAAGAGAAGTATTTGCTTGCTTTGCAACAACCCCTTATCAGTGTTTCTGGATTATCACCTTTGTGGCTAATCTCATTCCTCACTCCACTCAAAGAGGATGACTACAGCAGTGCCAATGGCCTTTCACCACTGTTCTCAACCTTAGTGAAGAGGAGTTCTCTTAAGGTCGTCTCTCAACAAGCCCTAAGGGTTTGGGTATGGCTCACTGGTGGAACAACTGTGCAGCATGTCCTGAGTCCCATCCCCCAAACTGCAAATAACAGTAATTATAATGAAACTGATACTTGGTCCTTGTCCTCAGTCACCATATCCAGCTGTGTACCACATCCAAGTGTTTATTCCCCTTCTTAACTTTTGCCCACCCTCAAAATCTCTTGGCAATTCTCCTTCTGTCTCCAGAGTTCTCCTCCTCCTCCTCTCCCTCCTCCTCCTCCTCCTCCTATCTCTGTGTGCATGCACACATGTAGGTGTCCATAGAGACCAGAAGAGGACATCTGACTGTCTAGAATCGGAATCATAGGCGGTCATGGACCACCTGACTTGTGTGCAAGGATGTGAATGTCAGTCCTCTGCAAGAACAGCACACACTCTTAATTGCTGAGTCATCGCTCCAGATCCCAAGTTAAATTTCTAAAATCTAAACTCAGGTCACGTCACCACCTCTTACAACTCCCCTCCCCACCCCCAAAACATGTGAATTCCTACATGGCTTGTGGGATCAATTCTTATCTCTCCTACATGACCAGGTCTTAGAACCTTAACTCTGCCTATCTGTCCAGCCTATTCTTCTGGTTCTTAGCCATATGTGCTGCTCACACACCTCACACATAGCCTATATGCCTTTAGGCCTTTGGGCCTATAGACATGGTATTCTCTGTTCTTACAGCCTTCTCTGTCCAGAGAGCTATGTTCAACATGTCTTCTAAGAATCAGTTCCAGATATAGTTTATGAGGCTTTATTGTTCTGGATTGTTGTTAAATCTGCACTCCCAGAATCCTCCAAGCATAGCTTTACCAAACAGCTTGTTTAATCTCGAATTGTGATGATTTGTTTACATAGTGACCTATACTATTAGTCTGTGAGCTCATTCACATACCTTAGTCATCTCAGTGTTCCCAGAATGCAGCACGGTGCTTTTACAGTAGATGTGAGGTGTTGTGTTGAAGAGAAAGAAATATAAGGCCTATTTTCTATCCACTGCTCCTACCAAAAAGATGAGATAAGATAACATATTATCTATGAATAATTAACAAGATATGTAGAATAGTAGGCAGAGGCTACTGATGGTCCAGTCTCACTGACTGAAAGGGACAGATGCTCTTGTTTAGAGAATCAAGGCAAGAGGAATTCACCTGGATCTTGAAGAATTGTCATTCACTAAATAGGGAAATAGAGGAAGGTTATGTAGACAAAAAGAGAGGCTTAGTACATAAGCTAAAATCCAAGGCAGAAAGCCTCAAATACATACAAGGTTGAGACAGGGCTGGGTGGAAGTGTGGGACCAACAGTCAGAACATGGGCTTGGCCTCATAAACAACATTTTTGGCACAGTAAAAACTGTAGAAGTGATATTTCAGGATCAATTAGATGATATTGAAATGGATCAAAGGTAGAAAAACAAATTAGGAAGTTATTGAACAATTCATGCTTGAGGAGATGGAGTCTCATCCACAGTATTGACAAAGGAATTAGAAGGGAAGAAGCGAAGAGCCTGAGAATGGAGTTGGACAGCCAGGGCACTCCAACCAGAACGAAAAAAAATAGGTAACTTACAAGTTTCAAGCCAGGGAGAAAAAAACAAAAACCAGCAATTCGAACAAATAGGAAAGTTAATGGAAGGATGGTGCTGTTAAAGGAGAGAATGAATTTTACTTGAGAGTCGTAACAGTTGGAAGAACTCCAGTGGCAGAATAGAAATGTCCAGCGGACGACTGGAGGTTAAAGACAGCACTGTGGTGTGAGACTCAAACTTCCTCAGCATCTCAGGACTCTCTAGGATAGCCATATTGATGAACGTGTAACTCATGACTGAGTTTCAGAAAAAAAATATTCATTGTACATTAACATCTAGAGGTCATTTAAATAACAAAATGCTGTCTTGCTGTACAATTTTAAAACAATAATGATTTGGAGTCAGGGGGCAGGGAAAATACAGGTGGCTGAACCAGCTATTGAATTTTTGATTTTTAGACTTCAGTTTCCTCACTTAAAAGAGGTACATGATTGTATTTATGGGGTCGTTGGGGTGTCAAATGAGAGCATGTAAATAAAAGGTCCTCACACAGAGTTGAGCATATGGCAATGACACGATAAATATTGCCTATTACCATTAAGAATCAAAATTGGTTAAGATAAATAATTTTCTAGAGTGCAGAAAGTATTTTTATTTTATTTTCCCAACAATTATATAAGGCGAATATTACCACTTTATTTCTCACGGAGGAAGCATAGCTAAGCAAGGTTACATGATCAGATAAACAGAAGTAACTCAAATTGAGATTTTTTTTTTTCTAGGCCAAATCCCCTATGCCACTAAATCTACTGAGACTGGTTTGGATTTGGCGTCAAGGAAGAACCACTTATGTCTACAGCCATACACCTCCCTGAACACATCCGATCTCGTCTGATCTCAGAAGCTAAGCAGGGTCAGACCTGGTTAGTACTTAGTACTTGGATGGGAAGTATCACTTATGCAAACTACAAATACCACCAAATCCTGAGGATAGACTTTGACATCAGGTCCTTACTTGCCTCAATGACAACCCTCCCTTCAAATACACCAAAGCTATCAAGCTCATCAAAGAACAATGCATTCAAAGAAAAGGGGGTCTTTAATGATGATGCTGTCTCTCTCCTGGTGTTTATAGTTATAGTTATGGTGGCGAACTCTGGTGCTCCACCCAGTCCCCAGCATCCTCTAAGGCTCCAGGATGTACTTCAAGATAAGGGTTCTCCTCTAATTTAGAACAGAGGATACTAATAACAGTCTGATATCTGCCGGTAAGAATCTCACCTGGCTGGGATGGCTGCCCATAAATCAGACATTGAAGTGATTCCTCCCACTTTAAGAACAATGGGGAAATTGTGCTGGAGACAACATTAGTGGTCGATATTTGCTGTGAAAATGGTTATTGCTGACCTCTTTCTATCTTTGAATTACTGCTTAACTTTCTGTCTGGACATATGGAAAGGAGAAATCTTTGGAGAGGTTGCCAGATAAATCTGGCTTACCTTGGATTCCTGGGCAGACAGTTTGTCTAAGAATAGACTCCAAGGGGAGTTGCAAGGGAGCTACATGGAATTGTAAGATCTGGGTACTTTGTTCACCCCTGCCAGCAAGTCTTGATTTCTGAAGTAATAAAATTATGTCATAGAGGTGTACAAAATGAATGGTAAAGACCATGGGAGAGATAACAGGTACTTCCAAGACAGTGCTATTGACATAAGGAACAAGATGGCCCAAGCATGTCCTTCCACCAAGACATTATGGCAGGAGACTGATGTGTGCTTTATGAGAGGTGGCGACAGGAAATTTTAGGTTCCAGTCATACCTTGGGATGCTGATTCTATCATAGCCAAGGGCATTTCTCCCCTGCTCTTTCCCACATCTATAAAAAGGAGTTAATCAAAGGTGTTGCTGAGGTTTAATTAGTTAATACGGCAAAGTGCTTTGAAGATGCAAAGAAGATTATAAATATCCTGAGTTAAAAGTCCTCTTAAGAAATATAGGTTAAAGTTAAGATTGAGCAAATCATATTGTCTCCAAAATAGCACAGGGCAAATGAAGGTGATTTAGCTTTAACAGGAAACATTCCCTGACACTCCTGGGGTACTGTGGATGATACGGTTTTATCTCTTCTTGAGATTTTTAAACTATTGTTGAGGGGAATAACAAGAAAATATCACACTCCTTGGTTTAGAGTACCCTTTCCCCAACCCGGGATCATCTGCTAAAATGAATGGAGGGATACAGGAAAGAATACAGAGAAAATGAGAGTATGCAAAACCCTCTTCTGGTTACAGCTGTGTGTGCTGGTACAATAGGAGAATAGGGCAAAGAGCTGGTCAGAGCTAGTCAGAGCTGGTTCTCAAATCTGATCCATATTCAAGTTATGTCACCTCTTAGAGCCTCTAAGATGAGAGCCCCTCCCCCCAATCTCCTAGTCCTGTGAGGAGACGCTATGAAATAATTGGTGTGAAGTGTCTGGGCTAAGTCTGCCCTTACCTCTTACCACAGAATCCATTCCTTTCTCCCCTTTCCTCATTCTGTTTCTCTTAAACCCCTCTGACATACCAACACACCGAGTTATACTTGCAATTCAGAACCTTTGGTATCATCTTATTTTCTGTTTATATCTTCTCTGAAAATCAAATGTACTGATTTCCGCTGTGAGGTTATATTCCAGGGGATGAAATAATAATAATAATAATAATAATAATAATAATAATAAATTATTATTATTATTATTATTATTATTTTATTGCCAAGCTTGCCTCATGGGAAAACTCAATTTTTTAAAAAAGGCCTTAGATTATTTTTTAAAGATGTAATTGTTTTCATTTTATGTGTGTTTATTTTATAAGTGTTTGCCTTTCATGTATGTGTCTTTCCTGTGATGTGAAGGAACCTAATCAGGCATTCCTAGGGACTTTTTTATTTGAGGTAGTAGTCTCTTCCCTAAAATTCTAACAGAAAGTCTTGGTTGGGAGTCACAGACCTCTGGGATGGTTAACGCGATGAGGAGAAGAGAGGGTAGGAGGCTGTCCCATGTCCTCTATTTCACTGACAGAAACACTAAGTACAGACTCCCTACAGATGTTCGTACAGAATAGGTCAACACCATTTGGCAGGTGGTAAATATCACTCAGTTTGAGATCCAATCATGTTCACAGCCTGTGTAACCATGGCTGTGAACACACACACACACACACACACACACACACACACACACACACCACGGATTTGAAGTTACAGCTACCTGGATGTCTGAAAAGCATAAAAAAAAAATAACAACTTGAAATGAATAAAATTTCAAAATTGGGACAGTGGCTGGTGTGTATCCTTGAAGTGTTTAAAAGACACATGGGACAAATGTGTCAGGGAAGGATTGTGGCTTCAAGGCCCTGGGTTATGTGGCTTTGCTCCTGCAGGTTCTTTACTTTACATCCTCAATACCGCCATCACTGGTGTCTTTGAGTGGAGAGGACAAACACCTGCAAAGAGCCCAGACTGAGACTGTGCGCATCTTACACTCTGCCACACCCTGGGTGTATGGCCACACAAGTTTGGGTTGGTTTTGTTGATGTTGTTGTGGAGACGGACTGTTAGTTGGTCCTTGGGTTTTGTTTGTTTCTGGATGTGGTTCTTGCTAACTGTGAACTGGCTGCAGCTTGATCAGTAATGGAATTAGCATTAGAAGAACGAGGGTCCTCGATGTCTTTGGCTTCACCTGGAAGCAGGAAGGAAAATGTGAGAAAACAGAGTGCCTCCCTCCTTTTATGTCCCACCCTCTTCAGATGCCCTTTTCTCTAGTAGTCTTGATTTTGGGAAGGAGGATTGAGACAGCTTAGCTCTCTGATTTCTCATCTGTGGCCAGAGAAAGTACCTGTCGAACAACCATTGCTTCTGTGACCACCAGTAGCCCAGGGTTCTCAGCCTTGGTCAGCAACAGGCCTGGGCCCAGCCAGAGCAGGACCATTAGAAACCAATGATTAGTATCTGCTCCTTCCTCTCTCAGCTGCTAGTCTGTGCCCAATTCGTTATATGAAGGTGGTGTTCACCAGCACTGCAGAACAAAGCAACATTCACACCCCATATATTGTCCAAATAACATCATGAATGAACCAGTAGAAAATAGCCAATAAAACTTATGATTATGTTTTAATTTTACTTATCAAAGAGACACAGATTTTAAAAGAGGATTTTCCTCTTATCAACTTGGCCAGTATAAAAGCCTAACATTCACTGTCCTGTGAGAACAGATACAAGTGTTCTGAAAATACTTTGGATCTGTGGTATATAGGTACCAAAAGTCCTAAAGTGCATCTGTGTCTTGGCATAGCAATCTCTGTTCTATAATAGATTCCCAAGAAATAACTAGAAACATAAAAAGGGAAAAAAACTGCATATGACAATTCAAATAGTGTTTATCATATTAAAAAAATTAAAAATGACATAAATCTCCCTCCAAAAAAGAATAGTCTAAAGTTTAGTTCTAAATGATGGGACAGCGTATAGTTACTTTTTGTGGGGGTGATGTATTCTATTTTATTTTTTAATTTTTCTTTATTCTTGAGTCTTTTATACAGATACACAATGAGATATGATTATGTATATCACTTATTTTCTTTCCCCTTTAGCTCCCCCAATGTCCTCTTTAGCAGGTCCCCCCTCCCAACTTTATGTGTTTTTGATAAGTCAAGTTGGTGCCACCCATATGTATGAAATGTGGGGCCATCCACCGGAGCACAGGAAGTCTACCTGTAACAACAACCTCCAAAAAGAATGACTGTCCCTCCCCCAGCAACTACCCACTACCTCACTGAGGATACATTCTGGCGATGAAGGTTGACTGAGTGGGTAAGAGCACTTGCCACACAAGTCTGGTGATCTGCATTTGACCCCTGGAACCCACAAACAACACCAGATGTGGAGCAACCATCTGTGATTCCTGTATTCCCACGGCACCACCAAGATGAAGACAAAGAATGAACTTGGAGGGCACTGGAGAATGAACAGCCAACCCGGAGTGAGACGGAACAGGGGGACCCTGCCTCAACAAGAGTGGGAGGTAAAAGCTGACTTCCACAAGCTGTCCTCCAACCTCTGTGTGCTCCATCACATATTCACACACACAAATTGTTTCTTTTGAGACAGCCTGGGTAGCCTAGGCTGTCTGCTCTATGCCTTGAAATCACAGAGACCCACCTGCCTCCGCCTCTGCCTCCTGAGTGCTGGGATTAAAAGCACGCACCACTCCTGCCTAGCTCCACGTACAACAAACTTTTAAAAATATGTTTCAGGCTTGGGAATGCAGCCCAATGGGTAAAGCACTTATTTAGTGTGCAGAGGTTCTAGTTTCAATCCTTTTTACTCATAATGAATAAAAACAGGTTTTCAAATAATATTTCATAGTATTTCTTAATATATTATTGTTATTTAATATAGTACTGAAAAGTGCATGATTCCAAATTATGTTATATCTCTAGTTTTATAAAATATAGACAGATATGACTGAAGAAGAAATACTGAAAGATATATTAAGATAAAAATACATTAGCTGTGTCTTGTTTTCCACATTCAGTTTTCATACTAGAACAAAAATGAGCTATATTTACAGTTTAAAAATGTTAAAGAATTATAATGAGATATTACTCCACACCTATCAAAGTTGCTAAAGTTAAAAAAAAAATTGCACCAATGTTGGTGAGTATCTTAGTTAAGGTTATACTGCTGTGAATAGACACCATGACCAAGGCAAGTCTTATAAAGTCAACATTTGATTGGCTTACAGGTTTAGAGAGGTTCAGTCCAGTATTGTCAAGGCAAGAGCATGGCAGCATCCAGGAAGGCGTGGTGCAGGAGGAGCTGAGAGTTTTACATCTTCATCTGAAGGCTGTTAGCAGAATACTGGCTTCCAAGGAGCTAGGATGAGAGTCTTAAAGCCCCATACTCACAGTGACACACCTACTCCAACAGGGCCACAACTTCTAATAGTGCTACTCCCTGAGCTGAACATATGCAAACCATCACAGTGAGGCCTCAAAAAAAAAAAAAAAAAAAAAAAGAAAAAGAAAACACACTCCTACACTCCTGACAGGAATATGAAAGGTACAGCGGCTCAGAAAAAAGATGGTAGTTTCTCAATAAACCCATGCCTATTAAATAACCCTGCAGCTGCACCCTGAGATGTATGTCCCAGAAACATAATCACTTATGTGTACACAAAAATCTACTCAGGAGTGTTCCCAGGCTCTTATTTGTGTAGCCCAAGCTAGAAATGACCTTCAGTCAATGGAGGCACAAACAAACTGGAATATTCATTCCATGGGACAGCACTCGGTGACAGAAAGAAGTGAAGTACGGGTGCACACAACTTTCATGGACCCCGAGAGAAATGTGGGGGGCAGGAGGATATAGGCCATGAAGGGTGTGGGGTAGACCTGGGAGGACTTGGAAGTGGGTGTGAATAATCAAGAAAAATATCATGTTGGAAAAGCAAAAGGAAATAGGCCAACCTCAAAGCAATAGCCACTGTAAGGCTGTGGATTTGTGGTGCCTCTGAACTGACTGAATTACAGAGACGAGGCTCTAGCTGTAGCGAGTAGCCCAGCACACATGAGACTCCAGGTCTGACCCTTAGCTTTGCAACAGAACAAAGTATCAAGAGTGGAGACTGGAGGTGGACATCGCAGGTGGGTATGATCAAGATGTACTGTGTATGTGCATGCGTACATGTGAAATTGTCAAAGAATAGACACATAAGTGAGCCAGATGGAGAACAGGAAAGTGTGTTAGGGAGATATGCTTATTAATGATAGCACAAGGGGGTTGTGCTGAAGCTGCTCTGTGCCTTGACAGTGCTGTGTCACATAGCTGCACACAAGCAGGACAGTGTGCAGGACTGTTGGGATCTGAGTAAGGTTGGCCGATTGTGATGGTCACTTTCCTTGTGCTGTTATTGTACCGCAGTTGTGCATGACACTAATGTCCAGAGAGACTAGAAGGGCGTAGTGGTTGATTGGCAACACCTTTTGTAACTACACATGGATCTACAGTTATCTCCAGAGAAGGAGTTAGAGAACGCCAGCAATCCGGAGGTTGAAGAAAGGATCATGAGCTTAAAGCCAGCTTGGGTTACTCAGTGGGTATAGGACAAGTGTGCATATAGTGGGGCTGCATAGCAAGACCTTGTCTCAATTAACCACGGGCTGAGGAGCCAACGACTTGGATTTTATCTCCAGTGCTGATTTATACAAGTTATATTGGCAGAAATCTCTAATTTGAGTATGTGTATGTATATACATATATATGTGTGTGTAATATACATATATGTGTGTGTGTAATATATATGTATATATATATATATATATATATATGCCAATTCAAACTGTAGAAGCAAGTGGGGAGATCACAGATCCTAGCATGGAACAACTACTGTTGTTTTGCTAAGTGACATGTTGTCAAACTGCCTTCTAAATATTTATGTTTCTACACATAGATTTGTGCTGTTCTCAACCCTTGGTCACAGAAGTTTCTTTTTACGGTGGATGGCAATCAATGAAAAAACTCAGAGCTGGTCAAAGTATTGAAACTAAACGACTGTTGAATGGCACGCCTACATCGATAGACCTAAGGTTCAGGGAACATCTGAAAGAGAGGTGGACAGGCCATAAGAGTCAGAATGGAAGGAGCCCGGTCTGACATTCACTGTCCTCATTAACACATAGTAACTATGGTTATCTTCCCAAGAGTAAGCCTGTCTATGACAGTCCAGCATGGATGAGGGTGGTTCTCAAGGTTCCACCCTGGTTGAGGATCTATTGGCAACCAATGGCTGCTAGCAGAGAGGAAATTGTTTTCCTTCAGGAGCATGACCACTGGTAGGTTGTCCACAGATGGTCCCACACCCATGTGCAGAGGCAGCACTACCTGGACTACTCAGGAGGTTATACAGAAAAAGAAGGGGGCTCAGTGGTTAAAAGCCCCCTTGTAGAACAGCTAAGTTCAGTTCCCAGCAGCCACACAGGACAGCTCACAGTGATCTGTAGCTCCAGCTCCTGAGGTTCCAAAACCCTCTCCTAGACTGCACATCCACCTGCACGTCTGTGAATATACCCACACGTGAATTTATACAGGTGATGTTTTAAAATTAAAACTAAAGTTAAATAAAAGATGTGAAGGTGGGAAGGGGACATGTTGGGGGCTGGGAAGAGATAGTTTGAGGTGGATATGGTCAAGATACATTGTGTGCATGTTTAAAATTGTCAAATAAATATAAAAATGTTTCAAGAAGCATGTGACATTTGTAATGCTAGAAAGTTGAGCATTGGCTTAATAGCTGATGCTGTTAAGTAGTTATACAGGTCTGGCAACGAGGCTCGGTAGAAACATTTGCCACCAAGTTTGATGACATTCTAAATTTGATCCCTGAAACCCACATGGAGGAAGGAGAAAATTGATTCAAACAAGTTATCCTTTGACTCACACACACACACACACACACACACACACACACACACACACACAGAGAGAGAGAGAGAGAGAGAGAGAGAGAGAGAGAGAGAGAGAAGAAAGAAATAATAATAATTTTTTATTTCATAATTCTATTGTGACTGAAAAAAATGAGTCCTTAAACTTTAGAGATTCAAGGCTGGAGAGGTGGCTCTGCAGTTAAGAGCACTGACTGCTCTTCCAAAGGTCCTGAGTTCAAATCCCAGCAACCACATGGTTGCTCACAGCCATCTGTAATGAGATCTGACACTCTCTTCTGGTGTGTCTGAAGACAATGACAGTGTACTCATATACATAAAAGAATCATTAAAAAAACTTTACATATTTAAACTTCATACCAAAAGCCTGTCTGGAGATAAAATCATCTGATAACCGCATCACTTCAAAACCAAGTGAGCAGGTAAAGGATAAGATGTGAACTGGTTAGGTTCAGCCCTGAGTGGATGAGTGAGTTGATATATATCACATCTATTTTTGTATATTTTCAAATTTTTCCATAATAAAAATTCAGGTTTATTTTGATGAGAGAACATTTTTAAAAGGGAGATTGAATCTCCGCGGAAACCCTGCCAAAATATTTATCTGCTCATCAATAAAGCATGCAGCTTGTGTCTTACTTCCCCGGGTACCAGGCTCTACAATGGGCTTAACTGCTACCCAGGCATTGGTGGGAACAGGAAACTGTGAGAATGAGCACGTGTGGATGAAGTTGGAAAGTGCTAGAAGGGCTGAACAGCCATGGAGGAGCTGAGTGTGCCCTGCGCCCACAGAACAGTGCCCCGGGGAGTTGTCCGGGGGCATTCTGCAGCTCCAGCCTGCAGCGGAGAGGCCCTTACACCTGAACTAGAGTCCCAAACAGAGCTGAATGTCACCTCTTCTCACATCAGCACTTTTCATTTCGGGTCCTGTTCTAGCTCAAATTGTATTACAGTCTTGTGAGCTGGCTCTGCTGTCACCTTCAGGGACATGGGGCTAATGATCTGTACTGAAGTCTTCCAGTTCACAAGACAGGATGATATGAGCTCAGGTTCTATCTGCCCATCACCAACTGCCACCCCTGCCAAGGTCCTGCAGCCTTGTAGCTTCCCCTCCATTATTCAGATACTGAGTCAGAGGGAAATTGTTAAATGAGCCCTTTAGCAGGAAGGGAAGTCGCTTTGTTCTCATTTGATGAGATCACTGCTCTAAGGTGAACAACTGGTTTCAAGCATACACAGTTATATGGATGCACATAGTCCTATAGATGTACATATAAATTTGTTTTATGGCTACCACCTAATCAGTTGTAATAATGTGAAGGATGCCACGTGGTCAACTGTATTAAGGCCATAAATTCTATCTCACAGGAGGTGGTTTCTCCACAAAGCCACTTGGCAAGACCTGCTTGATTAATGCCACACCAGGGAGGCAAGGCAGAGGTAGGATTGGTAAAGAAACTGGCAGAGGACACAGGGACAGTGGTGGGGGCAGCGATCACAGCAGTTGGTCTTAGAGAACATTCAGCCTTTGTGAATACTGAACACTGCTTGATTTACTTATTTTAAGAAAACAAAACCATGAGGCCACCCAACCCTCGAGGAAGCATTAGCTTCCATTCTGGATATTGCTGGTGACATGCATTATTTATCACCGCTGCGTTCCATTATCGCTAAAGAGAGAATCGATAGATTAAAACACAGAAGACCTGCAGAAATAACAATCACCAGAGGAAGGTAGATCTTCTGCTAAGACGATGCCTGGACGGTGGAGCCTCGTCATTTGTCCGTATTGATTCTGCCTGTGAGAAAAGGAAGAGGAGCTGCTTTGCCTTGACGAAGACTGATTTATCCTGTCTCTCAATGCAATTTGCAGCTTGGACCTCATTTGAGTCCTTACCTCCAGAGTCTTTAGTCTGATAGAAGAAACTATAAAGGAATTAGGTTTTTGTCTCGGAAGCCTGCCTATAATTACTTTTAGTATCAAATAGCTCCAAAAGCCAGAACATAATGATTTTCAGGGATATGAAGCTTAGCCATGGGTGATGAGCTTGAAGAGTATATTCCACTGGCTGTGCTGGGAAAGAGGGAAAGAGGGTCTATAGAGGACCGATAAGAGGAGGCGAAGGCCCCTTGAGCCTCATGTGTGTTCCAGGAGTTGCTCATTTATTATGTCTGATGTCTTCCAGTTAAGAAAGACCAGTGTTTAGGAAATGGCTTAATTATTCAAGCTGTCTTTTATTTTGATAACAAGGGAAAACAACTCATTCTACCCGAGTCATAATAGTTAGGATTAAAAAGAAATATTTTCCCAATATAATTCAACAAACGCCCGACAAACTTCTGTGGAACACTGTTACTAAGCTTTAGGCATGTGTGAGCACCCATCAGATACTTCCTGGGTGCCTGTGGGAAGTGGGCTAGGTCCTCACATTTAAGACTCTCTTGCTCCACTGAGCGTTCAGCCTGGTAAGAGAGATGGCCGGTCACGCAGTGAGAAAATTCACCAAAATTCTGGAACCTGGTGGTGCCTGGCGGGTGCTATGATGAGAGTTTGGGCTGCTCGCATGAGGAAGACGTCTCCTGGGTGACAGAGCATCAGTAGGATGCTTAGATGATGAAGGGGCACACATGGAGGTGAAGGGTAGCTGTCACCTACTTTCCCAAAGCTCCTAAGAGGGCTGGGAGTTGGAACCTAGTATGAGCTTTTCTGAACCCTGACAGGTGTCCAACATGCTCTAGCAGGGAAGCAGGGAGCTGCAGGACTCCAAGGGGACTGCAGGAGGATGTCCTTCTGAGCTAACCCTGCCCACAGCATGGCAGAAGCAAGGTAGGCTAGGCCACACATGCAGAAATGAGTCTCCTTGGCTTGCCTGGTCCAGGGCCAGCGATGTCCAATGAACACAACACAGTTTGGCATCTTTGCTATTATTCCGTCTCTTGCATAAGTACTTGAGTTTTTTTCATCTCTCTTTTGAAAAATGAAAATGAAGACTTGGCAAAGATGCAAAAGAAATCTAAGTTAAAAAAAATCTTTTTTTAGCTCAAATATAGCAAAATATGCTACGGCGAACATTACAACAAGCCAAAAAGCCAAAAAGCAGGATGGTTTTTATGAAGTGTAACTGAAACCAGGCCGAACAGGTGACTGGATGCCTCTTGTGCAATCAGTCAAGCTGTTTACTGGACAGTGATGGTGCATGCTCGGCATACGGCAGCAAGTGTCCTGGTCCTCTCGGAGTTTGCCGTCCAGTGGTAGGCAGGGAAGAGTAACCAGTATAGTGTTAGGTAGTGTCAGGGGCTACCAGAAAAATAGGTAGACACAGGAAGTAGAGAGGGGCAGGAATGAGGAGAAGCTAACAGAATACAGTGGCCAAGAAAGTCCCCTGTGAGGAGCCAGATACGTGAATCATCATTTCCAGGCGGCCTGATCTGCTGTCACCATCTTCATGTGACCTGAGAGCTAGGATTATAGGTACACACCACCATGCCCAGTTTACAAAGTGCTGAGCATCAAACCCAGGGCCTCCTGCACATCAGGAAAGTGCTCTACCAACTGAGCCACATGCCTGGACATGTGACAATGAAGCAAATAGGAAGCTTAGAGCTCCAGGTGACTTTAGTCTCGCTCCTTCAAACTCTTTTCCCCCTATTACATTTGTGTCATGTGTGTGCGAGTGCGCGTGCTCACACGCCATGGTACATGTGTGGTGTTAGAGGATAAATATACAGAAGTTTGTTATTTCCTTTAATCACGTGCATTCCTAGGTTAGAACTCGGATCATCGGGCTTGCTGGCAGGCACCTTTACATTCTGAGCTACCTTGTCGGCCTCCCACATCCCTGAAGCACAGGAAGGTTGAGATGGGGACACCTCTGGAGGCCTACACTGAACCCGAGAGATCACCCCCCCGTACCCAAAGGAACATGTTGTCATTCAGCAAATAAAACACCCCATGACTAAGACGGCAAGAGAAACCATAGAGAAAAGAGAAAGGCTTTCATCCTGCTTGTTGAACAGAAGACCTGCCTTGCACTTGGCACTGCAGACGATGTAGCTGTCCCTGGCCATCAGAGGAGGGGATATGCCAGTCAGCCTGAGTGGAGAAAGATACAGGAACATTTGAAAGATATTGAACATCATGAAAAACTATTATGTCATCCTCTGCAGAGGAGAGAGAGGCAAGTGCTCAGGCCTGCAGGCCAGAACAAGCTTGACAGGTCTCAGGAAAAACAGGGCGGCTGGCTCCTGGAGAGCTGCCAGCCAATGGTGGGTGGCAGGAGTGAAGCTGGAGCCTCCAGGGGCAGCTCAGGTGGCTGTTGCTGGAAGGATGCTAGCTTCCAGGCTACATGGAAGCTGTGGGAGGGCTTTCTAGGCAGGGAAACGGTTCCATCTGATTGATGTTTGAAAGGCTGTTTCAGACAGAGAGTTGCTTCGCTAGCTTATTGGTGTAATAACAGATTCATTTTTCCATCTTGTGAGACCCTGGGTGAAGACAGTGACAGGCCTGAGCCCACGTACCTTGAGAAGAGAGGAGGTGGGAAACATGGGGAGAGACCCTGTCCGGTCCGCTAGGTCTGGAGTTGGGGAGGGAGAACTGTGAGGCTAGGTCTTCCTTCTCCTCAGTGGAGTGAAAAGTGAAGAAAGAGGTGTGGCTAAGGGATCAAGGAGGAATTGCCTGAGGGTACACTGCTGGCCTGGGGGTGGGGAGCGACCCTGGGGGATTTTTCCCTGAACCCACTCTCCTTCCTTCTGTCCTTAGGAATCTCCATCCCTCCCACCACCCCGCCCCCAGCCACCATCTCCAGATTTTAACCACCAAATGCCCCGTGATGCAGCCATTTGCAGATGTCTCTTCTGTGCATCTCTGAATGATTGGCACTTTCTTCATCGGCTCATCAGCATTCTCGTCACTTACTTCCTCCCTGGTCTCTTGCTATATTATTTTTATTACATTAGTGGAATTTCTCTTAAAGGTCACCCATGATTTCTGCCCTATTCTTGTTGTCATAGACACTGTGGGATGTGTGTGTGTGTGTGTGTGTGTGTGTGTGTGTGTGTGTGTGTGTGTGTGGTGAGAGAGAGAGAGAGAGAGAGAGAGAGAGAGAGAGAGAGCGCAAAGCTTACAAAAGCCTTTTCCTTGCTTTGCTCTAGTCTCTCATTTGAAACCCTCGTTCTGAATTTGCTCAATGTGGGCTCCCACAGTTCTCTACCCTTCTCTCTCTGATCACTGTACCCTTGTCTCCTCTGCACAGATCTTTCTCCTTCCCTTAGTAACCTGTCAACCACACCACCCGAAACTCAGCTCTTGCTCATTGCTTGGCTCCGTCCTCAGTGAATTTACTGGTCTGGCCAGCAGAGCCCCTCAACTGAGCACAACCCACCATCTTGACAGCTAGCTGTGACTGATGTCTTCTAAATCACACCTTTAGCCCAAACTCCTGTCTCTAGACTCTTGTCATGCTTGCAACCTATCACCATGCTCCAAAGAAGCAAAATGTTTTCTTGCAAAAATCCCTTTCCAGTCAACGTCAGCGCTTTTGGATGTGCCATCTGTCGAACTGGAGAGCTGAGCTTTGATGTCTCCTGCCCTCATCCTCCACACTCCCTCTTCTCACTCTTGTCCTCCACGGACAAGTTAGATACAGTGCTTCAGTCCTAGTGGTCCACCCACCCCAGACGCAGACTTTGAGTGACCTTCCTCCTATGACTGGGATTCTAATATCCTCAGCCAGCATCTTCCAACCACTCATTGCTTCAATAAAGATTTGCTGAGGACTTCTTGCGCATACTGGGGATAGGGTACTAGGCAATGATGGTGAAGCCCTGGCTCTCACACAGTCAATATGTAAATGAGTGAAATCTCACGGAATTGTGACAGCTGGCAGACATGATGCGCGGTGACAGGAGGTGATGGTGGAGTGGGAACAGTGACGTGCTCTATCAGAGGAGTGCTGTGGGAATCCTTTCTGAGAAAGTGGATCTGGACCTGGATGAACAGAAGAGAACAACTGTGGGACTCTCCAGCTCTGCCCTCCACCCCTCCACCCCCACCACCCCCATAAGGACAAGCTGTGTGAAGGTCCTTGTGTGGGAATAAACCTGGCTTTATTTGATAAACAACAACGACAACAAAGGCTGATGCAGTGTGAATGCAGTGAGCTAAGAAAGCTATAGAAGATGAGTGTGGGGCGCTTGCCTAGGCTAGACCACAAGTGCTTCTCGAGCAAGGCTGTGGGGAGCTTTATCCTCTGCCTCCAGGCAGAAGCCATGGGATGGGTTGAAGAAAGCAATGGTATGGTGATACATTGATACACTTGCTTTGCACCTTCATCAGCTCACTCTCACTGCCTGAGGTGTGAGGTGGATCGTGTGGCTCCTGAGAGGACACAAGAAGAGCAATAGAAGTCCAGTTGAGAGCCAATGGCAGCCTGGAGCTTGTGAGGGCAGTATTGATGGAGACAAGTGGACAATCGTAGGTTCGATTATCTATGAGGGAGACATGATAGTGTTTGGGACCGGATTGGATATGGCATAAAGGAAAGGGGGAAATCAAGAATGACTCCTAGGTTTTGGCTCAAACAGTGATGATTAGCTAGGGATGTAATCTCCTGAGATGGGGAGGCTTGGGGTGGAAGACCCTGTGGGCAGAGAGTATTCTACTACACACCCTTAATGATGGGCTCTCCTTACAAGGACAAGCTACCAGTCTACTGATATTAGAAAGGTCTTAGAATGAGTCCTAAACTGTTTCTCTGAAAATTTGCCCACTTATTCCAAAGCCTTCCTCTCTCCCTTGCAAAGGAGACTTACACTCTTCTGAGTGTTCTTCCCAGTGATTAATTTACTCATTTTTTTCTTATTTCTGGACCATGGCAGATTTAAACTGGTTTTCCTTCCACCTCAAACCAGCCTATCATTACAAACAGCCGGATCCATCTTCCTAATGCTCTCCTCATTAATCATGGAGGGAGAGGCTCTGTGCTCTATCCAATAGGACATTAGAATTAAGACTCTTTGGTCTCAGCTTTTTAAGGCAAAAGGACAACAGGAGAATACTTTTAGAAAACACTACTCTGCAAGTACTTTAAGTGGCCAAAATAGTCTTAAACTTTGAAGAGGATCCCACATCCATAATATTAAAGAATTGGGAGCCTTGGGAGATAAGATAGTTGGTAAAGTACTTGCCTTGCAAACATACGAATCTGAGTTTGATACCCAGAACCCATGTAAAAGTTCCATGTGTGGGGGCTTGTAAACCCAGGGCTGGGGAGGCAGAGACAGAAGAATCCTTGTGGCTCACAGTGACCCTAGCCTACTTGGCCACCTTCAGGCTAATGAGGGACTCTGTCTCAAAGAAAGTGAACATTGGGCCTCCCTTCTCACCTCAAATCACAAGAGCCTTCCAGGGCATCGCTTAAGAAGCTTGATGCTTGGAACCAGAAGGCAGGGTGGCTGTGGCTTATGTATGGTTTGAGTATGTTTTCCTCCAGAAGTCATGTGTCAAAAGCTTGAAGGGATCTATAAGAAGTAGAGTCTAGGACAAGGTAGGTAGGTCGTTGGTAATCAGCCCTTGGTAGCTCTTGGGGAGGAATCAGCATGGTTCTCATAGGACACCATTAGTTCTTGTGAGCCCAATCACTGACTCCCTTTGGTTTGGCCTCTGGTGGGGAGGAACTTGTGATGGATGACACTGACCTCCAAAACTGTGAGCTCAATTAACTTCTTTTCTTTATACAGTACCCAGCCTGAGGTGCTTCGCTATAGCAAATTGAAAATGGACTGTCATGGGAGTAGCACAGACTGGTGTCTTGCTGCTTGGGGAATCTAAAAGATAGTGATGGGCTGGCAGAATATTCTGAAGGCCAGTCTAAAGGGGCAGTAGTTGCACTGGGCAGTCTGAGCCTGCTGTCTGTAGGGCAAAGACTCTTACTTCTCATCCAGCTGGACTAGGTTGTCTAGGGACAAGGGTAGCCTGGATCCATTTTGAGGTCTGCCCAAAAAGACTACCAGGAGGTCTTTGTAGAGAAGGCTTTTGGAAAACTGGGGCTGGGGTGCAGAGGAAATTGCCTCAACTACATATACACAATGTTGTTGGCTGAATGGAATTGCATGTCTTTAATCCCAGGACTCAGGAGGCAGAGGCAGGCAGATCTCTGTGCAGTTGTTCCACACCAACCAGTATTAAATAATGAGATCCTGTCTCCAAAACAAATAGATAGATAACTAGAAAACAAAATGCTATTGAGTCTCTCAAAAACCCACAAAAGAGCCCAGGACTAAGTGAGTTTTAAAATAGGCCCCTAAATTGTGATACTCTATTAGAACAGCATTGGTCAAATAAGCACTTCCCTACTTCCTTTAGCTGCCACCCTTAGTCTCGGAAAACTCAAAAATCACAGTTTGGTGGAGGGAGGAAAAGGGGAAGAACAGGCAACAGTAAGACGGAAGCCACGAGCACCTTCTCTCTGCTCTGTGAGAACCCACTAGACAAGAGGAGACTGGGCTCTGAAATTTTTAACCCTTACATTGGTCTCATACAGTATTTATTACTGAATTAAAATGCTGAGCAGGGGGAGGATTTCCCCATTTTCAAAGGACAGTAAAAGTATAAAATGAAGTCTCTTCTTGATATCATTTCAGGAGTCCCCTTGTTCAGCATTGTGGTAGCAACAGATTTGAAAGCCTCCCTGGGTTGTCTCTTTCTTTAAAAACTTCCCTCCAGGCCTCTGCCATACCCTTGAGATTGTCCAAACCCCTAAGTATGGAGTTTGATGCTATCCCTACCCAAGGACATCATCTCTATTTTCTTTAGAATCTTTCTCAATTCCAACAGAATATCTGACTTCCATCAGACAGTCCCCTGTGCTTTGTAACAACAACAACTATTCGGCCAACATTTTACAGTTAACCCTCTGTATTCATGAGCTCCACATCTGTGGCTTCGACCAACTGAGAATTGGAAATGTAAAAAAAAAAAAATGCATCTCATCTGCACTGAACACTCACAGCCTCTCTCCTTTGTCCTTACTCCCTAAACAAGAGAGTCCAGCAACTATTTGCATATTGTTCACTTGTATTTGGTATTTACAAGTAATCTGGAGGTGGTTTAAAGTTGATGGGCGGGTAGCATGGACCACAAAAATGACAACTTCACTGCCACACAACCCCAGGGACTTCAGCCTCAGCACTCATGGGGGTTGCAGTCCTAGGGTCAATCCCCTGCAGACGCAGGGGGAGGCTATATCAATTCTCACAAAAACCTCCTGAGATGGATGCTATTATTAACTCCCTGACTGCACAGCTGAAAACTATGAAACCAGTTGACCAAGGAGGATGTGATGGAGCCCAGGAAGACTAAAGAGAAGTACTTTCTTTTTCTGTACTTCCATTTCCTGCACCATCCTATGCTTTGCTACTCCAAGCCCGCTTTCCCTTTCTCCTTCTGATTACGCCACCCCAGACAGCTCCCAAATCCCAGCTCAAACCCCTCCTCCGTGGAGCTTTCCCTAATTACTTTACAGTTGTCTTTTTTCCTCTGAACTTCTCAAGCATTTCATTTGTCCCGGAGCTTTAGAACTTGAATGTGTGCTGTGCATTTCTATTGTCTTGCGAGAGCTCCAAGTGTTCCTTCCAGAGTGAGGCCTATTCTCCATACTTTCTTGCATCTGTCATGGCAGTGGCTCCAAAACCATGAAGCAGGGGGTCCACAAAATAAGAAATACATAAGTGACACTTAAATAGGAAAGGTGTTGGACCTCATTGTCATAAGAGATATGTGAAGGGCTATAGGAGTAGCTCAGTGGTAGAACACTTACTAGTATGTGTGAGGCCCTGGGTTAATCTCAAGTGTGGTAAAAGAAAGATAGGTATAGATAGATAGATAGATAGATAGATAGACAGACAGACAGATAGATAGATAGATAGATGGTAGATAGATAGATAGATAGATAGATAGATAGATAGATAGATAGATAGATAGGTGATAGATTCATAGAAGATAGATAACAAGTATTAGAGAAAAGATTAATTACAAATGATAGGTTAATTTTATTATTAAATTGTTGATAGACAAATAGAAGGTTGAAGACACAAGTAGATAGATACCTGGTAAATAACAGACAAAAAGATAAGTGATAGGTAGAAACAAAGACTGATATAGATAGGTGGATAGATGGACAGACAGACAGACAGAATCTCTTTGTGGTTACTATTTGTTACCTGTCAGATAAGCAAAAATCCAAACACAGGGCCACATTTGACAGAGCTGAAGGGGAAGGGAACTTTCTCATGCTACTGAGGGTAATGTAAATGATGCAGCCTAACAGAGAAAAAATTGGCAGCATCTAACAGTATTACACATACATTCTTTTCGGCCCAGTAATCTCACTTTTGGGAATCCATCCTGAAGATGCACTGCCAAGAATCCCAAGTGCTGCATGTTCAAAGCTATTCTCGCTGTGCTATTTATGAAAGCAAGTCTGAAGAAACCCAGTGTCAATCAATAGAGGCCTGGTTAGATCACTACAGAGCAGCCATACCATAGAAGCCTGGGCAGGAATGAGGGAGGATCATTCCTGCGGCTGTGAATACTCTTCAGGATCTGCTGCTGAGTGGGCAAAGTGAAGGAAAAGGTACATGGCAGACACCATTTGCTCAAGAAAGCAGTGAATGCAATTACCTATTTGCTTATATTCTCAAAAGGAAATAATAGAAGATTAAACTGTAAAATAATGAAAGGAATTTTTTTTGTCTTTTTTTTAAGAGCTCTTTAGATTTATTAATATATAACTTTTTTTGCGTAAAATTATACAATACATTTTTGTCAGTACTTTTTTTCAGATTTTAAAATAATTTTTACATACATCTATATGAATAGTCAGTACTGGATCTTTTTAAAGGTTTGACAGTATGCATCGAAAACCCAATAGTTACAATGAGCACAAAGTACATGCAAAACAAAATGTAACATGAAAATAGTCAAAGTTTTCTTGTTGTGTAAAGATTTTTTTGTTTTGTTTTGTTTTCTTTATTTCTTGGACTTCCTACAGTCTGTGAGTTGTTTCTGGGGCAGTGCGAGCCTCTGGGGTTAGCATCCCACTATCAGTGACTGCATATTATGTCTGTTCTTTTGTGACTGGGTTATCTCACTCAGAATGATATTCTCTAGATGCAGCCATTTTCTTAAGAATTTGGTCAAGTCATTGTTTCTGGTGGCTGAGTAGTATTCCATTGTGTATATGTACCACAATTTTTGTATCCATTCATCTACTGAAGGACATCTGGGTTCTTTCCAGCTTCTGGCTATTATAAATAGAGCTGCTATGAACATCGTGGTGCATATATCTTTGTTGTGTACTAAGGTGTCTTTGGGGTATATGCCCAGAAGTGGAATAGCTGGGTCTTCAGGTAGTATTATGTCCAATTTTCTGAGGTATCGCCAGACTGATTTCCAGAGTGGTTGTATTAGTTTGCAACCCCACCAACAGTGGAGAAGTGTTCCTCTTTCTCCCCAACCTCGCCAGCATCTGTTGTCATCTGAGTTTTGGGATCTTGGCCAATCTGACTGGTGTGAGGTGGAATCTCAGGGTTGTTTTGATTTGCATTTCCCTGATGGCTAAGGATGTCGAGCACTTCCTCAGATATTTCTCAGCCATTCGATATTCCTCAACTGAGAATGTTTTGTTTAGCTCTGTACCCCATTTTTTAATAGGGTTATTTGATTCTCTGGTGTCTAGCTTTTTGAGTTCTTTGTATACCTTAGATATTAGGCCTCTAACTGATGTGGAGTTGGTAAATATCTTTTCCCATTCTGTTGGCTGCCATTTTGTTTTCTTGACAATGTCCTTTGCCTTACAGAAACTTTGCAGTCTCATTAAGTCCCATTTGTTAATTTTTGACCTTAGAGCTTGAGCCATTGGTGTTTTGTTCAGAAAATTTTCTCCTGTGCCTATATGTTCTAAAGTTTTCCCTACTTTCTCATCTAATAGTTTCAGTGTATCTGGTTTGATGTGGAGATCTTTGATCCACTTACACTTGAGCTTTGTACAAGGAGATAAGAAAGGGTCTATTTTCATTCTTTTGCATGCTGAGTGCCAGTTGGACCAGCACCATTTGTTGAATAGGCTGTCTTTTTTCCATTGAATGTTTACGGCTTCTTTGTCGAAAATCAGGTGACCATATACATGAGGGCTCATTTCTGGATCTTCTATTCTATTCCATTGATCCACGTGCCTATTTCTGTACCAGTACCATGCAGTTTTCAGCACAATTGCCTTGTAATATAGCTTGAGGTCAGGGATAGTGATTCCCGCAGATGTTTTCTTGTTGTTGAGGATGGATTTCGCTATTCTGGGTCTTTTGTTGTTCCATATGAAATTGCACATTGATCTTTCCAATTCCATGAAGAACTGTGATGGAATTTTGATGGGGATTGAGTTGAATCTGTAGATTGCTTTTGGTAGGATGGCCATTTTTAAAATGTTGATCTTTCCAATCCATGAGCAAGGGAGATCTTTCCATTTTCTGAGATCCTCCTCAATTTCCTTCTTTAGAGGTTTGAAGTTCTTGTTGTACAGGTCCTTCACTTGCTTAGTTAGAGTCACACCAAGGTATTTCATAGTTTTTGTGACGATTGTGAAGGGTACCTTTTCCCTAATTTCTTTCTCCACATGTTTGTCCTTTGAGTATAGGAAGGCTACTGATTTGTTTGAGTTAATTTTGTATCCAGCCACTTTGCTGAACTTGTTTATCAGCTGTAGGAGTTCTCTGGTGGAATTTTTGGGGTCACTTAAGTACACTATCAAGTCATCGGCAAAGAGTGATGTTTTTATCTCATCCTAATGAAAGGTATTATGTATGAAGTGAAGAGATGGGGGAGGGGTAGGTTTGCCCAAATAAATCCTTTCATAGTTTCAACTTTGCAATCAATTATTTTATACAGTTCAAAACAAAATTAAGCGACCAGTAAGATGGCTCAAAGAGTAAAGGTACTTGCCACTAAGCTTTGACTACCTGAGTTCAATCCCCAGGGCCCACGTGGTAGACAAAGAGTCTCACCCATTTTCCTCCATTATTGTCCACATGCCTGCTATGTCACACACACACACACACACACAGAGAGAGAGAGAGAGAGAATAAATAAATGTGATTCTTAAAATGTGAAAAGAAAAACATTTAAAAAACAATAGAAATGGCAGCACCTTTGTACAAGATAGAATTGAACAGTTCTGTAAGCAGCATGTGAGGGGCATCACCTCTCTGTTAGAGCTGGAGGAGGCCAGAGGATTCATGTGGAGGCAGCCTGGAGCTAAAGCTGCTCTTGTGAACTCAAGCTTAGCTTAATATAGACGTGGATGGACATGCATGGAAAGATCCACCGCTATGTCTGTCCACACAAGTTACTGTTCAGATCTCTCTTTCCTTGTTGTGTTGGTCCCATAGCAACAAGCAACACGCCGTTCAGATCACAGTGGCCAACACCATCCTCCAATCAAAGGAACCAGAGTTTCTCAGAGAGATGACTCGTTCTAATGGGACAAGAAGTGGAGAAGACAGTCCCAACACATCTGACAATGACAGAGAGTAAGAAAGGGCTATTTTTAAAAAGACATTATGAAGACATGTCTAAAGGACACAGAGACAAACTGATAAACTCCCAGAGGTCAAACCTGGATGGTGACTGCAGATTTCAACTAGTACATTAGAGCCTATATTGAATAAAAAGAAACAATTAAAATGTTTTTACATTTATTTGGGGTGTGTGTATGTATACACATGTATGTGTGCATGTATCATGAACATATGGAAATCAGAGAAAAACTTGCCGGAGTTGTTTTTCTCTACCTCATGGATTCCTGGGATCAAACTCAGGTCATCAGGTTTAGCAGAAAACATCCTTACCCACTGAGCCATCCTGCCACATGGATGTACAATTTTTAAGAGATAAAGGAACATGAAGGGAAGGGTTTCCCATTCTAAACAATCCATATGGTTCTACAGCCCTAAAGAAATGAGCCCCTTAGCTGTGGGTTGTACATAGTGACCTCATCTTCCCATGAACTCTCTGTGGAGGGAAAATGAACAGAGAAGTCTGACTCAGTGAGGGGGTCGATGGTGAGAAAAGAGGGTGTCAAGGAATTTGAATATATGTGATAACACAAGGGGTGGCTGTGTGGAAAGGAAGGAAATCATCTGGAGGGGCCCTGGAGATAGAAATACACACACACACACACACACACACACACACCACGAAGATGCTATTGTTTTTCATAAACAAAACACATTAATTTGTAGGCCAACTTCAAATTTTATTTTTTAAAAATCAATCGCAGTAAGTTGTATTAATTAATGTACCCTTGATAGAACTTGAAGAAAGTGGCACTTTAATCCCGTGGTCTTTGCTCCCTAGACACAGAGCTTCAGACTCATTAAAAATGTTATACAAGAGTTTAGAGTGTGGATGTAACTCAGTTGGCAGAGTGCTTGCCTATAATTCATGAGGTAATCCCAGGACTTAGCAGGTGGAGGTAGGATCAGTTGGTAAAGTCCCTTCTATACAAAGGTAAGGTCCTGAGTTCAATCCCAATACCCATATGATAACTTACACGTAATGGACTGGGGCTGAGGTATTGGGAAACTCAATGGTACATTCACCTTTTTTTTTTTTTTTTTTTGTATATCTATGTAGTGGCTTAAATATGCTTGCTGTGTAGGAAGTGGCAAAATTAGAAGGTGTGGCTTTGTTGGAGGAAGTGTGTCATCGTGTAGACAGATTTTGAGGGCTCCTAGTACTCAAGCTCCACCCAGTGTGAAAGAGACAATCTCTTCTTGGTTGCCTTTAGACCAAAATGTATAACTCCCAGCTCCTTGAGCATGTCTGTCTGGATGCTGCCATGCTTCCTGTCGTGATAATAATGTACTGAACCTCTGAAACTGTAAGCCAATCCCAATCAAGCTTTTTACTTTATAAGAGTTACCATGGCCACAGTGTCTCTTTGCAGCAATGGAAACCTTAACTAAGACTGTGGAGCGAGTGGGCATGCCATTGGACAGAAGAACTGGTAAGACTGAGTAGGCTCAAGTCCTGGGGAATCTTAGAATTGAGAAGGGCGGGTGTAGAAGCAGCTCCCCACCAAACTACCTAATCTGGAACATGTAACAATGACACACCACTAAGAGGACCATGACAATCAATCATGTAGCATGAAAACCTGGAGTTTTCCATCCTAATGAGGTATCTAGATAGGCCCTGAGTGTTTAGTCAATGAGCTTCCCTTCCTGGGCATATCTTTCCCCAAAAGGTATTTAGCTCCTGGGTCACCCTGAGTATGGTATATACATCCACCATCAAATAAAACAGTTTGGACAAGTAAGGACCATCTCCTTCATCAAGGATTGCTATGGTAGTGGTAGGGCCTTCATCGTAAAAGAGCTGTACCTAAATCTCCCTGAGAAGGCCTTCTCTCTTCCAGCCCTTCCCTACTCTCAGCACAGAACCAAACCAGATTCCACCCTTGTCCAGGTCTCAGCTAGTCCTTTCCTGCCTGGCAGGTATATGCCCTGAGGTCATCTGGGTATACAGGAGACGGAGAACCAAAGCATCTGTCTCCCAGGTAAACACAGACCGGGACCCCTATTATGAACTGTGTTCTGCCTCCCTCAAGCAGCTTCTGCCCCAGCGTCAAAGCAGACACACAGCCTGGCATAAGACAATCTAAGATGTGATAAAAACTGGAAGAAAAAAAAATGTTTTAAGTTGTAAACTAACTGAACTGTTTATCAAATTGATTCTGTAGATGAAAGAGGAGAATTTTTAAATGACTTAAAATCATTGTTTCCTGAAAACAAACATAGACACAAAGACCATTAGAGCTGGTCAAAATATTTTGTACAGATTTGCTGCTGTGGGGAGAGAGACAAACACACACGAGAAACTGGATACAAAATAAAACCAAACAAAAACATAATCAGGCTGGGGAGGTGGCTCAGTGAGTGGGGTCACTTGCCACCAACCCTGATAACCTGAGTTCAGTCCTAAGGCCATGTATGGGTTGTCTTCTAATCTACACAGCAAGTATATCCCCACACACACAAATAAGTAAATAAAATGTATTTTTAAAATTTAAAATCTTTACTTAAATTGGGACTAGGGAGATGGCTCAGAAGTTAAGACATTAGCTGCTCTTTTAGAAGACCTAGGTGTAGTTTATAGAACCCACACAGTGGCTCACAACTATCTTTAACTACATTTCCAGGGGATCCAGTGCCCTCTTCTAATCCACATGAGCACCAGATGTGCATGTGGTACACATACAGGTACACATTGTATGTAGGCAAAACACCCACACACATAAAAAATTCTTTAAAAAAAACTTTACTTAGATAAGTTCATAATTCAGGCTTTTGTTCTCTAAATAATGTGCATTTCTGAGTTCTGTCCACTGAAAATGCTCAGGATAGGTGAGCAAGAGGTCCCAGAGACAAGTGACATCTACTGTTCTTCATTAAAAAGAGTCAGGCCTCCTTGGAGATGTGACTAATTGTAAATCTGAGGCCGAAGAGCTAGAATCTCCTGTTACCCTTGAACTTAAGGACCTTACTATTACATCATGACAAGCAAAACACAGCGCAGCACAGAAATGGACAGTGACTTTCATGGGACACAGAGGACAGAGCCCTGAGCATGAGCAAAAGGAACAACTAGATTCAAACACACCAAATATGTAAAAATGTATGAGCCCATGCTATCTCTCCTCCACAGGAAGAAAACTTCATTTCCTGTCCTTGAGGAATCTTAAAGCATCAGTTGATGAGATAAAAATGAAAATTAAGCGTGTGAGGTGGGGCGAGGTGGGGTGGCACACACTTTTAATCTCAATACTTGGGAGGTAGCAGCAGAAGGATCTCTTTTGAATTGTGGCTAGCCTGGTCTACATAGTGAATTCTAGGCCAGCAGGGCTATAATAATGAGACTGTGATTCAGGGGGAAGTGGGGCATGGAGAAAAGAAAAAAGAAATAAGAAATAAGAATGAGAGAGAGAGGGAGGGAGGGAGGGAGGAAGGAAGGAAGGAAGGAAGGAAAGAAGGAAGGAAGGAAGGAAAAAGGGAAAGAAAAAGTGAGGACCAGAGAGAGGTGGTCCATTGGTTAAGAGCACTGGCTCTTCCAAGGGACCCAGGTTAAAATTCCAGCACCTACATCATGGTTCGTAACTGTAACTCTAATCCCAGGCTATGTAGTGCTCTTCTCTAGCCTCCCTGGGAGCACCACACATACATGTAGTAATAGGCATACATGCAGACTAAAGCCCACACATAACAACAAAGCAAATTTTGTAAAGAAGAAAATTAAAAGGAAATATAAATTTATCATAACTCTTCCTGGCCAGAGCGTATTTCTCAGTAACCACGTAGTTTATAAGGAAATATAAAAAACCACAGTAAGCTCATGGAGAAGGAGAGATCTACAAAGTCACCTGAATCAGATCCAGTCAATGATCAAGTCGGCTGCTCAAACCCTTAGATAAAAAGCTGGGGGAGAGTTTGGTGTGATGGATCAGGCCGACAGCGCTTGAGCCCACGGATGAATTTTACTAAAAATGGAATGGATATAATGTTCTTTCACCTGTGGAGTAGTCTTCAAAAAAAAAAAAAAAAATACTGAATGTAATCAAGCTTCTAACCTCAGCTTACAGAAAATGAGTTTGGGGAACATGGCACCATGAGGACACAATGGGTCAAAGCCAGAGTGTGCAGAGTTCTGCAGCAGAAACGGTACATTATTCAGTAAATAATGGCCCTAAAGTAACAGAGAGAACTAGTAAAAGACATACCAAATGTGGTGGGTAAATTTGATGGTTGACTCGACAGGACATCAAATCATCTTTGGGGGTAACTGGAAGGGGGTTTCCAGAGAGGTTTAACTGACTTGGGGAGACCCACCCTGACCACAGGAAGCACCATTCTGTGCAGTGGAGTTTATCTCTCTTGGCTTCTGGCACAATGTTACTCTAACTGTCTCATCTCCTTCATCCATGCCTTCCCTACCGTAAAGGACTGGCTACACCCTTCTGTCCAGCATTTTGTCACAACAGTAAAAAACCAGTGACCCAACCAAACACAAGATGTGGATCCTTTTAGACATTCCAATTTGAATGAGCCAAACACAAAAAAAGACATTTCAGAAACGCTGCAGACACCTGAACATGACGGGAAATTTGATCCTATAAAAGTCTAGAGCCGGTGTGATGTCACATTCCTGTAACTTCAGCAGCTGTGAGGTGGGAGCAAGAGAAGCTGGAGTTCAAGGTCACCCTCTACCACATAGTGAGTTTGGAGTCAGTCTGGCTTTCATGAGACCCAATCTCAAAAATATAATAAAGGAGAAAAGTAAATCATATGTAATGTAACAAGTGATGATCGCACAGGCTTATGTCACAACTAAAACCTTATATATGCTAAAGGGACATATGGAAGGAGAGCTGGGTAAGCGGGACGATGCTTTTGAATCACTTTAAATAATGATAGCCCCATACACACACACACCAGAAAAACTCAAGTTGGATAGAATCAAAGAGAAAAACAAGAATTCCTGCAGTTACTGGAGCTTAACAATGTGCACATTGGGTCTGTTAGGCTCTTCTTTCTAAGGTCCTGTGTACTTAAATATATCCACAATAAACAGCAAAATAATTAAATATTCTTTCAACCATTGTCCTAGGATTGTGGGTACTAAGGAGATTTTGACTCCAAATTGGGGTTCTTTTAAGACAAGCAGAAGATGCTGGCTCAGATGATCCAGGACCAGAGGAGAGACAGCTACAATTGGCCTAGCTGTGTGTTGGAAACAAACCCTTCTGGCAGCGGCTCTCAACCTTCTAGTGCTGCAACCCTTTGATACAGTTCTTCATGTTGGAGTGACCCCCACCCCAACATAAAATTATTTCATTTCTACTTTGTAATTGTAATTTTGTTACTGTTATAAATTATAATGTAAATATCTGATATGTGTGATACCTGATATGTGATTGCAACCCACAGGGTGGAAGCCACTGTCCTATAGGCACTTATTGATTGAAGATGAAGATCCATCTGTTCTGATCAGGAACTAAACTTGAAAAACTTGTAGCACCCTCCCCCCAAAGGGCAGAGAAAGGACATGCTGTCCAGGATGCTCAATTCCTAGGATTGTATAACAAAATCTTTTTGTCATCTCCAGAGCAAGACATTCTGGGTTCTTTAAGCTCACTAACTAAAGGGTGGTAGGCTGGATTCTCAGAGACTTGCTAAGTGAATGCCCTCCCTCCCAGGCTGCTGGCTGTGTGTGTGGCTAATTTCTTTAGTCTGGTGTATTACAACATCCAGCAGCCTCCCTCCTTTCTACCCCAACTCCAAAAATGGTATAATTTGGGGACTTATGACCGTCTATCCTTTCAATTTGTCTGCGTGCATATTTTAGCTCAGTTGCCAGCAGCAATAAAGAAGGGAATCAGTAGAGCGCTTATGGCTGTGAGCAGTCCCCCAAGATGTCTGAGAAAGCAGATATGTTTAGGTAAACCAGAAGTGAGAATCCTCCAGGGGCAGCTCAGCCACTGAGTTTAATTGGGCGGCAGCTGCTTTCTCTCCTCCCTCCCTCGCTCTTGGTTCAGCTTGCAGACAACAGGGATTTACCAGTTAATTGGCTGTTCCCAGGATTGTCACTCACTTAGGTCCGCTTCCCAGTCTTTGTAACTACTAAATGCTTCTCTTAAAATAATTTGCTTACATGTGGCTCCCCAAGACATTGGTTGGACCCTCAGACCTTTAGGATTTGTAGAAGAGAGGCAAATGTGTGCAGGGGATGTTGTGTATTGTAGGATTTGGGGTGCTACTGTGGAAAGTCAGTGCAACTGGGGACCAGTATCCTGAGTTATGCATTATATAAAGGTGTTGGACCTGGTTCAAGTCTCAGAACCAGTCAGGCAGGTTGAGTAAGTTTCTCTCTTTTTCTCAGCACCCATCTGAACAGAGGGAACTTTCAGCTTCATCAGGTGAATGGTTTACTTGGAAGTGGTGAGAAAGGTCAGCAAGCTGGGGGATAGATTTTCCCCACTCTATTTATCATCTTTTCAGTAGGTGCTAGACCCCCCAAACAGATGCAAGGCCACAGAAATAAGCAAGAGGCCTCCTGGGTCCACCATCTCACAATGCAACTTTAGAATTTAGCTGTTGATGGCTTTTTAAGTTGGCTGGCTGCTGACATTAAACATAGTGGGAACCACTGCCAACATCACTACATCATGTGTGTTTGTATGCTTGCCTACCTCGAATTGCATTATGGTACTGGGTTTGGGTGGTCACTCTGACTTTTCTCTTGACCACTCAAAGCCAAACTACTGCCCAGCTTTCTGACAAACAATCCTAGAGCCTTCTGCCCTGCTCAGCACGGTGGAAAGTTCCAGAATAATTCAGAGACTGTTTTTCTTTGGATTGTTTTGTCTTTTTTTTTTTAATTGGGAATTTTGCCATGCAGGAATTCTAATTGGTTCCTAGGAGATGAGATGATTCTTTTGGCTCCAGCAACCTCGACAACATTTCAGCAAGGCTATTCTCTGTTTACCAAATGAATATACTGGCCCCAGGAGCCAAGGTGGAATCAGTTCCAGGCCTCACCACTAAAGAGGAGAAAAATGCTATAAGTTATAAATCAACAGGAAAGCCTGGGGGTTGCATTTCAAAAAGTCTCTTTTAACTGGAGAGTTGGTGCTGATGGTGGGTGAGGTCAAGTGGATTACAGTTAAGCGGCTTGTTAATATGTCCAGTGTGCCTTACATCTCAGTTGCCTCTACACTACCCCATCCTGCTACTCAAAGTAGGGGAAAGGAATGTTTAAAAACCCCGATGTCAGTACTAGAGAGGTGACTCAGTGGTTAAGAGTGCTTGCAGCTCTTTCAAAGACCTGAATCCAATTCCTAGCATCCATCTGGGTCAGGTCACAACCACCTGTAACTCCAACTCTGGAGGTCCAACGTCCTTTTCTGGCTTCCAGAGGCACTGCACACACCTAAAAACTCACATAGACACAGAGACACATAATTAAGATAAAAATGCTTGTTGGTTTTGTTGTTTGAGAGAAGAACTTGCTATATATGTAGCTTTAGCTGGGCTGAAACTCAGTCTGTAGACCAGCCTGGCCTCAAAGTCACAGAGAGTCACCTGCCTCTGCCTCCTAAGTGCTGGAATTAAAGGTGTGTGCCACCTTGCCACCACATCTGGCTAAACATGAATCTTAAAATAAATAGAGATAGATAGTTAGATGATGATAGATAGATAGATGATAGATAGATAGGTAGATAGGTAGATAGATAGGTAAATAGATAGATAGATAGATAGATAGATAGATAGATAGATAGATAGATAGATAGATAGGCAGGCAGGCAGGCAGGCAGGCAGACAGACAGACAGACAGACAGACAGACAGACAGACAGACAGATAAATAGATAGGTACCAGTGTTCCATAAGAGAGATGACTCAGCAAGTAAGGCACTTGCCGATACATACAAGGCTGATAAGACCTGAGTTTTTCCCCTGGATTCACATGGTGGAAAGAGAGAACCAGTTCCTGCACGTTGTCCTCTAGTCTCCTAACATGACACAGAATGTACATACCCACATATATGTATGCACATACATACAGATAAATAAATGTGATCTTGAATAATGAATACCAGTGTCTGGGCCTTCCCCACACCAGGGCATCTCTCTTAGGAGGAGACATCTTCCCCACACCAGGGCATCTCTCTTAGGAGGAGGCATCTTGTTGCTTTGGTTCCTCAGTTCCTTCTGAGGTAACACGTGTCAAGAACCATCCATCTGCAGTGGAAAGAACACATTAGCATTCCCAACCCTTCCTTTCCACTCAGGAGTTTGCAAACTCTGGGGCATCTCCATGCTGCGGTGATTTGGAGCTCAAAATTCTATGATTCTCTTTCAACTCTCTCTGCTGGAAGCAAGGTGCATCCTGGGGCCCAGCCACTCTCCCATCAAACCTAGGTCTTCTCAAAAGCTGGCTTGCCACCTAAGATCTATCTAATTGGGTCAGCATGTTGGTGAGTTCAGATTGCCTGACCCAGCTTAAGTAAATGCCTAGTGTTGGTTTACAGAGGAAAAATACAAGTTCCCTGGCGTGTGTGATATGTGTGGGCTACCAACTAGCTTCAAGTGTGCAGTGGAATTTTCTCTTGATGCATATTTAAGTCCCCTGGTGTGCAGTTTCCAGCTCCTCTGATGTTCAGTTAATTGGAAAAGCACCTTATACTCTGGGAAGCCTTAAAACAAAAATGTATCCCCTCTCTTTGTCCCGTTGGTGGAAATTTAAATAATTACAAAGCTACGGAAACTGTTAACCAAAATGTGTATTTGGGGTCTGGCCTGTACTTTAACTAGATATTACTGGAGTTGAAGAGAGAAAGGTCTTAACTCCTGAACTAAGCACAATTAGTCAGGCATAAAGGAAGTTTAAAGGGGCGCTAATTGCTTTTAAAAAGATAAATTGAATTGAACCAGAGAAGCAGAAAATTACCTTTGTTGAGAATCCTCGTGGTTGTAGAAAAGGAGGGCTGTTGAGTTGGAACGACTGACTGCACACAGCTGAGGGGATCTTACCTCTTTCCCCACTAACTATAAGTCCCAAGGAGGAAATTTCAAGTTAGCAATGTCGCTCAGAGAAAGTCAGGTGGGAATTCCCCAGACCGTGGTAAGCCTCCTGCACATCTAACATCCCCGCCAGCTTTTGTCTTCATGTCTTTTGGCCAGGACTCTCAAAGTCATTTGTAAATGTTATCTCCCAGGGTGTGTGAAGAAACTGTCTAAGCTAAGGTAATTGAAATTCAGTTTTAGTTTTAAATAGGCCTTCGGGCATGGGTGAAGGGGTGTGTCCTCTTCTGTGAACTCTTGTAGATCTTAGTGTGTTACTACTAAAAAGAGTCCAATGTGTGTGGGAGAGATAGTATTTATAGCTTCGGGAGTCCTGCTAAGAAGATGGCTAACCGAGACAACACCTGGCGCAAAGCATACAGACCGTGTCGGTTTGCTCCCATGCACATAGGCCAGAATATCTCAGAGACAGGAGCATGCCACAGAAAGGGTTCTTTCCCTAATGATATTCAGGAAGCTGAGAGAGAAAGGGGAAGAGGCCTGAAGGTGAGTCCAGAGATGATATATCCCAGGAGGAGGCATGTTAGAGAAGCTGCCCTTCCTTCTCCAGAGAATCCTGTAAGCTTAGGATACACTTAATTTATTCAATATGGTCCTGGATTTCCCCTCAAATATCTGTGCACGCAAGATTTGTGACAAAAATTTGGGAAGGCTTCCTTAGTAAAACCCGCTGGAAACGGCTGAACTTCTCCACCTGACATCAGTGGGTATCACTCCACTGTCTTCTGTCTTCTCCAGCTCCCTCTCTCCTCTGCCATTCACACCCAGGGCCAGGGCTTCCAATGATCAGATCCAGATTAATTGCTTCAGGTTAACCTCCAACTGTCTGCTCTGCACCCACCCTTGGGCATCTGATCCCTAACTCATCTGAAAGGAGCTTTGATTCTTTAACTCCTTGCATAAGTCCTCAGAGGTAGTCCGCTGTCTCATGGCTGCCAGGTACCTGAAAGGAAGATTTTCTCTGGCTCTGGTGTCAGAGGCTTTGGTCCTGGTCTCTGGACCTCATGCTCTCGTAGGGACAGAACCTCATGGTGATGGACATGTAGTGACAATCTGTTCACCTCATTGTTGACAGGAACAGGGAGAGGGAATAGGACCAGGAATCTGATAGAACTTTCCAAAGCCCACCCCCGAGAGATGTACTTCCTCCTGCAAGACCCCACAATGTAAAGCTTGTCAGAAACTCCTAAAATGGTGCAACAGCTACAGCCAGCCAGCCTGTGGGGTGGGGGGGCATCAAACCAGAGCATCCTCTGTTTTATCTCCAAATATCTTCCCTCCCCCACCTTTCCCTATCCCTCCTCTCTTGCAGACCTCCCCCTCTTCTCTCGCTCTCCCTCTCTCTCTCTCTCGCCCTCCCACTCTCCATGCTCTCCATTTCTACCCTCCACTCTGGCCTGGAAGGACTACCGCAGCCTCTGGCTACTCTCACTCTTCTCACCCTTGCTCTCCACAATGGATTCTCCACACAGTGGCCAGCGTGAACTTTACAGAATGTAAATCAGCTCGTGTTAATCGTCTGATTACAACCCTGCCACGTTAGACTCGGAGCAAAGGGTATCTGTCTGTAAAACACCACAGAAGCAGATTGATGGAGGAAAGAAAACTGCGTGCACAAACTTTCCCGCGGCCACATTTACTGACAGCATTCAGTAAAACCCAACCCTTGTTCACAGTGGGAACCAGAAACAAGAGAATTTCCTTAGCCTGATAAGCGCAAGCAAATGCATTTTTTCATTCATTATTTTAAGCACATGTGTGTTATATGATGATGATGATGATGATGATGATGATGTGTGTGTGTGTGTATATATATACCACGTGTCTATGGGTGCCCTCAGAGGCCAGAAGAGGGCGTCAGATCCTCTGGAACTTGAGTTATGTTGTAAGATGCCTGTTGCAGGTGAGGATACTGAACCTAGAAGAGCAGCAAGTGCTCTTAACTGCTGAGCCCTGTCTCTGCCCCCTAAATGCCTGAAGATGTGCGGGGTGGGAGGCAATAATGCAAAAGTAAAATAATTCAATCCCATGACTCGGAAAACTAAGGCAGTGGGATGCCAACTTTGATGCTAGCATGAGTCAGTGGGATACTGAATCAATAAAATTAAGAACTAAGAGAAAAGGAAAGAGGTTGGCCGTCAGGGACAAGTCCGATGGTGGCACTCTCAACCTCATCAGCAAAGTGTTGTTTTCTGCTTAGCTGTAGGTTCATTGTGTTCCCTATACTTGTTGGAGTTTAGGTTACCTGGAGTTAAGTATTTCACCATAACTTGGTTATTTTTCTTTTAATTGAGCACTAGAAGGATTGGGAGCTGTGTCCAGCAAGTGGGGGTGTGGGGAGTTGGGGGGGATGTGGCGGGAGGGGGAGAGGACTGAACCTGGACAACAACAGCAAGACTGAGAGAACAGGAAGAGCCATGAGGGAGAGGGAATCCTTGGGCTCTTACACTGACCAGGTGGGACATGAGAAAGGAAGGGGAAGGAACCCTGGGCAACTCACCCTGCACTGCATGGGTGACTGATAAAGTCACATGGGAAAGGAGCAGGCTTCAGACTGGCTCAGTTTTAACAGGTTGTTTCCCAAGTGTTGGTTGATGTTCAAGGCACAGAAAAGACAGGGGAAGGGATCTGAAGAGATGGCTCAGTGGGTAAGAGCACTTGCTGCTCAAGCACAAGGATCTGAGTTCAAATCCTCAGAACTGACATGAAAGCCCAGCATGACCTCTCATGGCTTAATCCCCTTATGCAGGTGGAGACAGATGGATAATGGGAACTCACTGACCACCTAGACTAGCTGAAGACTCATGTTCAAGCAAGACATGTTACTCTGTCTCAGAAGAATAAGGGGGAGGATGATAGAATAGGACACGTGACATTCTCTTCTGACCTCCGTATGCAGGTACATAAATGAGTGCATGCACCCTCCACACATATAACACACTACATATATGCATGAAGACCTGTTTTTTTATAACATTTATTTATTTTTTAATATGAGTACACTGTCACTGTCTTCAGACACACCAGAAGAGGGAATCAGATCCCATTACAGACAGTCGTGAGCCATCAGGTAGGTGCTGGGATTTGAACTCAGGACCTTTGGAAGAGCAGTCAGTGCTCTTAACCCCTGAGCTATCATTCTAGCCCCCATAAAGATCTGTTAAAGAGGAAAAGATGAAACGTGTATGGCATCTATTATAATCTATAACACTCAGACTTGGCTCTTGAAGATTGCCTTCTTTCTGATCCGATACCAGGGGCAGGACCCCAGGCTGAAGACAAAATCGCTTTCTGCAGCACCTCGGTGCATCGGGCTGCCCACGCTGTTGGACACTGAGCAAAGTTCACAAACTGCTGTCTCTCAAGGAGACACCCGCTTTGGCCAACTGCACAGATGGCTCTGGGGTGGTCAGTGAAGAGTGGCCTAGAAATATGCTAGTCAGCAGCAGCACCTCTTCTCCCTGAACAAACTAGATTTAAAAACTGACCTTGATTTACACAGGAGTTTGAGACAGTGGGATGCTCTCCTGCCTGCCCCCCACCTCGCTTCTCCCATCACTAACATATGACATCGATGTATTTGTCACAGTTGGTGAGCCAGAACTGATACACCATTCCTAATTAGTACCCACACATTTAGATATCACATCTATTCACACTCTCCTTGCTTTCAACCTTAACAGTTCAGAAAAGTGCCGGCCAGGTATTCTGTAGAACATTCCTCAGCTGGAATGTGTCTGCTCTCTTCTCCCTTCTGTTTCCGTGGTAGAGACCGGCTCCCTTGCTTGCCTCAGCGGCTGGAACAGCCCTGTTAAGTCTGAGGCAATGTAAGAAGACCCTGAAGGCATCTCTGTGGGGGGTGCTATTGGGTCTGAGAAACCCAGTTTTAGAACAATCCCTCATTGATAGACCAGGAAGCTGCTTTGGGCCTCCACGCCTCCGTTTCTGGGGACATCTTCTGCATTGCACGCAACTCTTTCCCACGTGAATTTCCTGCTCTACAGGGTCGGCCTGCAGACAGTCTTTCCTATTGTTCTGTGCTCCCCCACCCTCTGCAGCCACACACTTGAGTTCGTGATCACTGAACAAATAAAACGGAGTTCGGGACTTCTTGGGTTGTAGTCCATCAAGGACCTCTTTGAGAAGTTAGGCAGATGCTGTACATCCCAGAGTCTTATGGAGCCCTGGGAGGAAGCCCTGACACCAGGCAGTGTAGAGTGTCCGTGCTCTATGTGAAGGTTGTATAGATTATAGTTCTGCTATACTTTTTCTGGAATGGGGAGTCTGGGAAGACACCCACAATTCTCAGGTTTGTTGAGTCCCAGGCTCTGACATCAGTAGTTCCTGGTTCGTCCTGGCCTAGGAAGACCATTGGAGATCATGGTGTTCCTCTACTCGTGTGGTCTCTGTGAAAGCTAGCTTTAGTCCGCTTGACAGTCATTTATGAAGAAGGAGAACTCAACTGAGAAAATGCCCCCACCAGACTGGCCTGTGGACAGGTCTGTGATGGCTTTTCTTGACTGATGATTGGTGTGGGATGGTGATGGTCCTGGGTTCTATGAGAAAACAGGCTGAGCAAGCCATGAGGAGCAAGCCAGCTAGCAGTAAGCCATGGCCTCTGCATCAGCTCCTGCCTCCAGGTTCCTACCCTGACTTCCTTTGATGGACCATGATGTGGAAATGGAAATCCAATAAATGCTTTCCTTCCCCAGGGTGCTTTGGGTCAGTTTCATCCCAGCAGCAGAAACAGTTTTGTTGTCAAGTCCTCTGTGCCTCCCTTTTACAGTCTGTGAAATGGGATACTACTGAACTGTAGAGAGGCTTAGGTGAGGCTAAGCCGGCAGGATTGGTGTTTATAGTTATTTCTATTCTTGCAATGTTGCTCTCTCATCTCCGGTATTGGCATGACCTGTTTCCCTTTTTGTGCGCCATGACACACCTTTAAACCATCGGTGGGAAGACACCCGGAGTTCATGTTATCTGAAGCACTGGCCACAGGGGAACCAAGGTCCAGGAAGTAGTTGAAACTCAAAATAACCTTTTGGAATAAGGTACGTTGGTCTGTCTGGTTTGCCTAGACTGGTGAGCAGGAGCCCTTCAGCTTGTTAGGGAGGGCTCTGAATTCCTGTGCTGGGCAGCATTTCAAAGCACAGGTAGCCCAGAGTACATACTAAAATCAATGTAATATGCTATGACAAAGGACAAAGGAAGCTGTGTTTGGCAACACTTGTACCTGTTAGCCTCAGCACTGAGGAATGAGGGGAAGGGAAGAAGGCAAGGCCTTCGACCCACTAACCTAGCCCAAACAGTCATCTCTGAGTTTAGTGAGAGATTGCATCTCAAGGGTCTCCTCTTTCTACCTCCCACTTAAGAGTTAGCAATTAAGGAAATAAATATGGAAAAGTTAGACATGGTGCCATATGCTTATAATCCTAGCATTGGGAAGGCAGAGGCAAGAGGATTGCTGAATGTTTGAGGCCAGCCTGGTATATAGAGTTCCATGCTGCCAGAATGACGTAGCAAGACCTTATCTCAAAACACAGCAAAATGGGATGTGGGGTGGGGGTGGGGGGGCTAGAGAGGTGCTTCAGTAGCAAAGTGCTTGCCACGAATGTGATTCCCTGTGCTGACACAGAGAGAGCTGGGACTGTGCCTCACATCTGCAGTCCCTGTGATGGGGAGATGGAGACACATAGATTCTTTGGGGCTCACTTAGCCGCTAACCTCCCATCGTAGAGCTCCAAGGCAATGTGAGACCCTGTCTCAAAAAACAAGGTAGCTGGCTGCCCTCTGGCTTCTGCACTTACACACAGAGAGACTGGCACAGAAACACACACCCCTGTACAATACATGTACCCACATCAGAATACACACTTGCACACACAAAAGATAACCAAACAAATCCAGCCCACCCAGAAACCATGCTGCAGGCCACAGCAGGGAAGACATGACTCAGTACCAGAGCTGGCAGTGGGTGAGGGTCTGGGAGGTCGGAGGGGGATGAACTCAGCCCTGCACAGGTTGCAAAGGTTTCATCTGCTGTTCCCTGGAAGTGTATGACCACTAAGGTTCAGTAAAGCCCAAAGAGCTAGTTCAGGGAGTGGTAGCAAGGGGCTATTTAAACTTGAAGCCTTTTGATCAAGCTCTCCTCACCCCCCAGGGTTCTCCAGCCCTCAGGCCAGGGTTGGGTGTCCTTGACCCAACCCCACTGTGCTTCAAGTCCTCCCCTTGAAAGCTTTCCCAGCTCCCCACCTCCTCAGGGACTCTGGGACCTAGTCGCTATCACAGGCCTATTTAATTCTGCTCCCACCGATTTGTGAATTCTTTTCCCTTCTTGGAGTGTCACCTTGACCTTCCAGTTCCCCATCTGCCACCAGTCACTTCCTACCAGTAGACACCAGGGGTGTGTGTGTGTGTGTGTGTGTGTGTGTGTGTGTGTGTGTCTGTCTGTCTGTCTGTCTGTCTGTCTGTCTGTCTGTCTCTGTCTCTCCTTGTCTCTGTCTCTGTTTATCTCTCTTTCTGTGTCTCTCACTTTCTCTGTCTTTGTGTCTCTGTCTCTCTTTCTCTTTGTCTCCCACTTTCTCTGTCTCTGTGTCTCCTTTTCTGTGTCTGTCTCTGTCTGCCTCTCTCTCTCTCCCTCCCTCCGTCCCTCCCCCCCCTCTCCTAAAGAAAATCTTCTACAAGTAACTGTCTGCTGCACAATACTCTAGCCACACTCCCACTGCTGCCTACCTGAATGGCATAAACCCTCCCTATCCCAACCCCAACTCCAGCCCCTCCCCCCATCCCAGGAAAGAATCCAGAGCCTTGGACATGCTAGGCACACACTCTATACTATGCCACAATCCCAATCCCTGGTGGGAGTTGTTGTTTTAATTAAGCAAATTAGGTAGAAATAATGAACATTCTCCTAGGGCCAAATCTTTGTGGAAGTGTGAGCCATGAAGGGCCTAGGGAGCAAGGTGAAGACAGGGAATCAAGTCAGCAGCCTCAGCTGCTGCTCTGAGTGCCTGGTGGGCGGGGCTGCCTGTGTGCGGCAGAAGGCAGAACGTGTTGTGGCTGTTCCCTCAATTTTTATTACCCTGGCTGTGCGTGGGCTGTGAGAGCCCAGCTCCTGTCCCCAGGGCACCTTAAAGGAACTTCAGTACCTCAGCTCTCAAGTTCAAAGGTGGGAATACACAAGGTGTGTCTGGAGTGTGGGAAAAAGAGTGGAGTCAGAAAAAGAGGGGGAAGATGGTTGCCCAGATCCAGGAAGGAAAGAACTGAAAGGGAGGGAGGAGAGGGAGCTAGGGGAATAGTTTATCTGAGGTACAAAGAAACCACCAGAGGGTGGGGTGGGCTACAATCCCTTTCCCCTAAAATCACATGCAAATTTACAGAGAAGACCTTGGGCTTCTGTCAGAGTCTCAAATTGTCCTCGAGCAGCAAGTCGACAGACACGGTGCTAGCAAACAGCTTGTGAGCAGGTTTTGGAGAACTCTGCTCTGGCAACGGTGTGCATACTAGAATGGAGTCTCACTAGTTTTGCTGGTAGAAAACATGTTCCATGGCAAGATAATGTGTAAATATTTGAAATCTGACATGTGGGTGTTTAATAAGATTGTCTGCCTCTCTGTAGAGGAGTTAAAAATGTTTACTTCTAATAGAGGCGGGCCCTGAGTTTGTACAGAAGCCTGAGAGTTCAGGGAAGTACCCACCTCTGCATGGCCTCTCTTGCTGACTGCCCCACAGCTGACTTGGTCTCTGCCTGAGGCTCTCAGCTCTGGTCCTGCTTTTCCTCTCATTGCAGGTTGGCTGGGTGCTGGTCATCGATTTACTCATTCCACAAATATTTTCCTGAATGCTGACTACGGTGCCAGGGTGTGAGTCAAGCCCAGCCTTGACCTCAAATAAACCACAGGCAGCAAGGGATAGAGATGAGGAGTCAGGCGATGGCAGCATGTAGCTAAGCGCATCGGTGTGGGGGCAGGAGGGCAGCCCATATGCTGCACCAGTGAAGGGGAAGCAGCCAAAGTAGCCCATGCCTTTCTGAGCCCAGATGCCTCCTGACCTCTTTGAGTCTAAATCTCAGTCATAGAGATGAGTCTTACATCAGGCACCTTTAGGACTGAGGACCAACCACTCACTGCTACGAGTGTCCTTTTCCTTTTCATTCTAAGGACATGTAACAGAGAGAAAAGAGCTAGCCTAAAGAGAAAACACAGGAAATGGGAGATGGTTCCATGGTTAAGAGCACTTGTTGCTCTTGCAGAGGACCCGGGTTTGGATCCCAGCTCCCACGTGGTGGCTCACAACCATCTGTGACTCCAGTTCCAGGAGACCCAACACTCTCTTCTGACCTTTGCAGGAACCGGGATCATACGTGGTATACACACGCATGCAGACAAAACACACACACGTAAAATAAGTTAAAAAAATAAAAACAAAAATTACATTGTCATATTTGCCAGGGATGTTTCTCTGAATCAGCCACTTGACAGATAACTCTTTTGGTCTCATTTTAGCCAACATCTGTGCCTAGATGTTCAGGGAAGAGCCCCTGGGTAGGAGCTTTCATTACTGTCACATGTCAATGAAAGGCTGGGTGCCCACTCTCTCTGTCTGAAGTTAATATCCCGTTCTTGAACACCTTGGTTGCTGAAGTCATGGGTGCATGGATCAGAGTTGTCTTGATACTTAGTGTGAAGTAAGGGGGAATGGACATCAAAGGAAACAAGGTATGGTGGCTCACACCTAATGGTAGCCCTCCAGAGATTGAGGCAGTGGGATTGTTGTGAGTTCAAGAGCACCCTATGTTATAACAGTGAGTTCCAGGCTTGTCTCACAAGAAGATAAAAAGTATGGAGAATGGTGGGGTGGTGTAGGGTGTAGGTGGTGGGCGTAGGTGTTGGGATGTAGATAGAGTGTAGGTGGGGGCTCACATGGTTTTAAAAACTTGCAAACCTAAAACCTGCAAGGCTAGGGGCCATCCCGGGAAGAGTCTGGTGTTCTGGCAGACCTTCTTGAGAAGTGGGTTTTTCTGGCCATTGACTATCCTTGGACTCAATTCCACTACTTAGATGATGCCCACTCCCATTATAGAGAGAAAACTGCTTTAAGCAAACCCTACTGATTTTCATTCTAATCCTGCCCTTAATATACCCTCAGAAAAATCTAGAATAAAAAAAAAATCAAACAGCTGCACATTGTGACCTAAGCAAGTAGACACATACAATTACCTGTCCCAGAGCTGGCCATCTGCAATGCTCATCATCATTGAGAGAGACTGGGAGGGAAAAGACAAGCATTGCATAAATCAGGAATGAGGAGGTACCTCTCCTCCCCACTTAATCCCCCCTCCTTCCTTTCCTCTTTCTTTTGCTCTAGGTGCTAAGTGGACGTAGTAAGCATATCACTGAAGCAGCTCAGCTTGACCTGGGAGTCTTCCTCTCCTGTGACCTCTGGGGTGGCTTGCCTGGTAGCATACTTGATGATACCATTTACAAGATAATTTGCTACACTTCATAGCCCAAAGACCTGGCACTGGAATTTACAGGGACACTCTTGTGTCTTAGATGCTACCTTCCGGCTGTCTACAGGTCCTGGGTAATGGAGTCATGAGCCTTAAATTAACAATATATGCTATGCCTGTCGGTTTATTAATCTGTAACCGCTTTCAATAAATATTAGAGTTTTCTGGGAGATCAGACATTAAAGATGCTATGGAATTACCTCTGTTCTGTACTTCTGGTTGGTAGGTTACCAGAAGTCCAACAGCACCAGGAGGAGGAGGCTCTGACATGCAGGAGAACCACAGATCCATCTCCATCCTTTGCTCCTGTGGGATCCAACCTCAGCTTAGCTCTCAGGTCTGCAAGGATTAGGAAGGGAACCTTTGCCTTCCTGACATTTATAAGGTGGTACTGGAGGGGTGGCACAGGTAGGGTCCTTAAAGACAGGAACTCGGGGCTGGAGCAGTGGCTCGGCTGTCAGGCGCATTGTTTGTTCTTCTGGAGAATCCAAGATCACTTTCCAGCACCTACATTAGAGACTCACAACTGCCTACAATTTCTGCTCCAGGCCACCTGAGATCCTTTTATGGGCATACACACAAACGCACATTCACAAACATATGCATGATTAAAAAATGAAACAAGTCTTAGAAGTAAAATCAGAAACTTCTTTTTAATTCCCCAGCACTTACATTCTGCTGGAACACTAGGTACTGGGGAGCACTATTAGCTGACCAGAGGAGTTGAGGAGCACCTGCTGAGATGTCCCATGAGAGATTGTTTCAGAGGGATGCACACACATACGCACAACCACAAGCACATATGCACACATACATGAACATACACACACATAAGCACTTATACACACATACCAACACACACATGTGCACACATGCACACATGCTCTTATGTGGGCCAACCAAGAGTGGCTTTCTTCCTCCCTCAAGTTATCCTAACATTCCTCTGGTCTTATCAGGAGAGGGGCTCCTGGCCTTCAGAGTGAGTGTTCTCAATGCATGAGACAGTCAGTTAATTAGAGACAGTGTTTCCAATGAATAAACATGCAAAATGTTAACGGCTGGGGTTCCAATAGCAACGGTCTATGCAATCTCTTTTTTCATTTTAATCCATTATGTAAACCTTTTAAAGAGTAGCCTAGGAAACAAATTCTGAAGAATGTTTTTCAGCCTCATATATTAGAGTAGATCAGCAGTTTTCAGGTTAAGGACAACTTGGGTTTTCGTGAATAGAAGGAGGGGTACAGACAGGAGTTGATGCTAACCCACCTACGATATGCAGGGCCCCTACAACAAACAATTACAGTGCTGAGAGCAAAATTCTCTAAGTCAAGTGGAAATTTGGTCTGTCATTATCATGCTATTGTCTGGGAAAGCAAACACTCAGTAAATGTTAGCAAGCGTTGTATATTGCAGGCTAAAATATCTTCCAGGGCAAAGGACTTTTCTGATGAAGGCTGTCTTCCAATATAGGTTTCTATAGCATCATTTAAGAATTTTTTACTTTTCCTTAAAGTGTGATCTCTCACACTGTTAACCATTTTTTTTTATTATTCACAAAATGAATTGAGTTTTTATTACTCCAGGCAAATAGCAGTGAGAGAGTGAAAGATGCCACAAAGTGTGTTAGATGAAGTGGCTGGCTCACTTGCCAACTGGTTGTGGCAGATTGTGTTTTCTGCAAATGGCTCCACCAGAATCTCCCACCCTACCTAAATGCTCTTCTTCAGTGCAGGTCTGCATTGCTTCCCCGCAGAGGTAGGCAGTCTCTTCCCTGCAGTGGAATCTAGGAGTGCTTATGACTAAAGTTAGACCATGAGCATACAAGGAATGTAGCTTCCTCTGGTTCTCTTGGATCTTAGTCAAGGGGGAGGATGCACAGGCAACCACGTGTGTGGGTGCTCTAGCCAGCAGCCCCAGTAAAGGTATATGACAGCCAGCATCAATCAGCAGACACTCGAGTGAGCAAGGCTGGTGACCTCCTCCCTCTGCCACAGTTACTCATCATCTCTAAGTCTTTCCAAGCTCAGGAGGGTGGGAAGCTATCTATACATGGGCTTTCCAAGGGCCTAAGTAGGCTCTGTAAGCATAAAAGATTGTTTTAAGCCACAAAGTTTTGGAATAATTGCTATGTGACAATATAAGCATGGACTAATAATTCTCCCTCAGATATACGTAAGGCGTGTTTTACGATGGACGTTCTAAATCACTGAGTAATTTACTTCAGTAAATTTTCTGACTTCCAGAAAAACTGCTGAGTAGTCAAAAATACAGAGTCTTCAGTGCCACGGACCTAACACAAGGGTAAATAGGAAACTATGCTATTAGAATTCGATCCTATACCTAAGGCAGACTATTTAATCCCAGAACTCTTTCTGGAGGAACAGTGATCTGGCCCTAAAACCGATTCTTGAGAAAGCTCTCAGCACAACAAGAGATTGGGGCTGACCATTTGAAATCTCTTAGCCAGACTCAGAATTCTTTGTGAACACTGAAACTGGATTTTTGTGGATGTTTCCCTAGACAGGAGGATTTAACTATTATTTAATCAGGTGCGCACACCAGATGTGTGTTTCACAGGGCTGATTGCAAAATGTGTTATATCAGCTTAGTAGAAAACCGGTAAGGTCCTCTTATCGTGGGTTTCAAGAATTTGGCCAGAAAGTAATAGCAATCTGTTGATGCCAAGAGCTACTTTTATTAAAATAAAAAAAAAAAACTATTATTAAAGAAAACAATCTCAAATCCCTGGTATATCAGAAAAATGTTTAACCCCTTTAAAATTTTGGAAAAGTCTCCAAAACAACTGAACAGAGTCACACAATGAGATGGAACCTGTTTCCACCCAGTGTGCTTGAAGGTCCGTTAGCGCTGCAACCTGGTTCCAGAAGGACAGTCCTTGGTTTTTCTTGATGAGGCACAAGGCAGGGGTGGCGTGGGGCGGGGCACGCTCCTGTGAGTGATTTTTGATGTTTGTGCGGTGCACATATTATTACAAGTCTGACAGAGCGAATATGCCCTCTCCTTTTCAATTTTCTGTTTGTGAATTTGATGTCTTCAACCTCGAACTGACAGCTAAAGTCTGTCTCTCTCTTGCTTACCAGGGATGCTGGGAGGCCTAAAGTTGTTTATTTTGAAAAGGAATGTAATAACGGTTATTTGGAGAAAATGATGGAGGCTACTGAATTCCTAGGCCCGCAGGCAGACAGGCCTCACCACTTGACTGAGGCTCCATTTAACCGAAGATTTCAAAGATTCTGGTGACAACTCCATCACCTTGCTCTTTTCATGATAAATTTTTTTTAAGCTTTGAATCAAGTCACCTGTAGAAGGGAGACAAGGCAGAGAGGAGAGCCACGGAGCTGAGTTTGTCACACTGGCCTTTGGAGACCTTAAAACATTAACCAAAGCAGTAACCCTTAGCTAAGAGTTGCCATCTGTACCTCCCTGCCTGCCCTCCTGTGTCCCCTTCTCCCTGTCAAATTCCCTTGTCGATCCACCAATCCTTTCCCTGACAAATCATGTTTGCAGACTTGGGTTCTGATTTTCCTCCACGGTGCCTTCCAGACTCCTCACCGTCCACTGTTCTTCCAGAAAACCTGTAACTCCTTCAAGATCTTTTCCTACTCACAGTTAATGCCCCAATGGAGGAGCAATTATATCTCAGAACCAAATAAATCACACACGCACATACACAAAAACATATTTGCAGGACTGGAGAGTAGTTTGGTAGTTAGGAGCACTTTCTGCTCTTCCAGAGGACCCAAGTTCAATTCCCAGCATCCCACGAGGCAGCTTAAAATGCTCTGTAGCTCTAGTTTTAGGGAGCCCAAGGCATATACATAGTATACACACATAAATGCAGGCAGGACACTCATACATATATAATTATTTTTTAAATTTTCTATATAAAAAGCAAATAGATTTAGGTGTTTTATTCATTTAGAAGATACTATAAAAATTTTAAATTCAGGGGGCTAGAAAATATAACTCCGTTGGTAAAATACTTGTGAAACAACCATGAGTCTACGAGTTAAATCCCTAATACCCATATAAGAAGCCAACACTCTTGACCCTCCATGGATCTTGGCTGCCGTTATCCGTCCTGACCTCAGGGGAATTAAGATGACTTTTCTGGGCAGCCATACGGAACAAGGGCATTTCATCACCTGGTTCCTGGTAGCTAGCGTGAAGCACAGAACACAAGTGCTGAGGGTACCTTTTCCTGAGTTCTCAGCATGCAACTTGACTTGGAAACCTGAGGGTGGCCCACGGACACACTCATTTTTAAATGTGCATGAAATTTTTCTTGGGTATATTATGTAATTTCTTGTCTCCTTAAGCTGGATACTCTAAACATAATTCAGCCTTAAGGCCTTCCTTATATACTCAAGGCTCACCAATGTGAGCATTAGCTACCGTTAACGAGCCTGTAAGACAGCAATGCCCTCGAGGGCTGTTGAAGTACAAAGGGCTGTTTTTAACCCACACTGTAAGTGGTCCCAGGCTACTGTGCTATTTGAGTTCATGTGTCTGCTTTTCATAGATTTTTCTGCCATGTTGTCAGCCTGTCGGTCACTGACTCTCGATGCTACCAGAATCTTCCTGCATTGGTATTTCTTTCTTATCTTAGATTAGCTACTTACAAAGTGTGAAGCCCTAATTCATAGGTGCACTTTGTTAGAGCAGTAAGTCAGTAAATACCCATTCTTATGGTTGGGGGGGGGAAGGGGGTGTTCCTCAGAACTGATTTTATAACATTTCTTTTAACTTTCTAATTCTCTGGGCCAATAATTGATAAGGACGTTAGCTAATTAATGTCCTAGAAACATCCATTGGTACCTGCCCACTCTCAGTTCCTTTCAAGGGAAATCATCCGGCTAACACATCTTTTGCTTCTCAGGTGGGCGTGTTTCGTTGGAGTAAACCACAATTTACAAATCCATCATACATGCTACACGTGATTGGCTGATAGGACACCACTGACCCTAGGCTAAGCGGATCACAGACTGGCCAGTCACCCTGTTAAAAAGATAAGTTGTGCTTAGCCAATCTAGACTAGGGGATGCGAATCCAGAAACAAGGCAGAGTGCTTAGTATGGCATTTGAAATTGCACATTAGGGGTAGATGTGTATCCCCCGAGGTCACAATATGTCACAGGCCATATGATGTTATGAAACAGCAAAAACTCTAAGCAGCCCAGTGGAGGAAAGCAGAAGCCAAGGGAGGAAAATCAGTGGGGCCAAGGCAGGGACAGTGTGTGACATTGTATGTGTTTTACAGTGTATGTGTGTGACATTATATGTGTGTTACAGTGTATGTGTGTGACATTGTATGTATGTGACAGTGTATGTGTGTGACAGTGTGTGTGACAGTGTATGTGTGTGACATTGTATGTGTGTTACAGTGTATGTGTGTGACATTGTATGTGTTACAGTGTATGTGTGTGACAGTGTATGTGTGTGACATTGTATGTATGTGACAGTGTATGTGTGTGACAGTGTGTGTGACAGTGTATGTGTGTGACATTGTATGTGTGTTACAGTGTATGTGTGTGACATTGTATGTGTGTTACAGTGTATGTGTGTGACAGTGTATGTGTGTGACATTGTATGTGTGTGACAGTGTATGTGTGTGACATTGTATGTATGTGACAGTGTATGTGTGTGACAGTGTGTGTGACAGTGTATGTGTGTGACAGTGTATGTGTGTGCATCACAGTCAGCTCCATTGTTCTTGAAGCTGAGTGAGTCCATGTTTCCCATCCAAAACAACAACCATAAAAAGTCACTTCTTATGTTTCCTGGAATCCTGTGTAAGCAAAAGGACAAGCTGTAACAAGAGAGTTCAAACTGGGAGACACTTAAAGCCAGCAGTAACACAAAAGATGAACTTATAAAGGAAAAGACCAGAGCTCATAATTGTGCCTGACCCTGGCCAGCAGCCTATTACAGCTGGACTAATCAATCCACCAAAGCAACCAGAACCAGAGCAAAGATTCAGAGTCTACATGATGAAAATGTAAAAACAATCCGAAGAAAGCTCCTGAGTCCTGTGAACATTCTTTTCTAATTAAGCAATTACAACTTGTATACAACACCTGACACCCCCTCCCCTCCCCCCTGCCCTATGTGAGTTCAGAAGAGAGTGTGACTATTCCCGTGAGGTCCTACAGCAGCCTGTGCAAAGAGCCTCACCTAGACAGGTGCTCCCATGGGAGTCAAATAGGGAAGAAAACAGATCAGAAGAAAACAGTTACATAAATGAGCCAACCAAAAGACTACGATTCATTCCTTAACACTTGCTGTGTGGAGGATGTGGCTCAGTGGTTGCTTTGTGACCTTCTCAAGACACCCAATGAGAGTCTTCAGAATGTGGTATCACACTATCAGGAAACCTGCCTAAGCCAGCAACTGGTGTGCCACACATTGCCTGAAGCCTCTGGCCTCCTGGGACTTTGAGGCAGCCTCCCACACTACAGTCAGATGGGGCAACCCCTCAAATAGGGGATGCCTGTGTTCTGAGGGTACACTGCTGAGACAGAAGCTGATGCAAGACTGAAGGGCAGTCAGGGTCCTCACTGACAAAAAGAAAGAATGGCTGAGCAACATGTTAACAAAACTGAGTAGCAAGACACCCAGGAGAGGGGTGAGAGCAAGAGAAACAACCGGACTGTGCTGAAAGCTGTCCTGACTTCTCAGTTAAAGAGCCCGGGCCAGGGTGAGCCGAAAGCCAGTGTCCAGGCAATGTAATAAATAGCTACATATGCTGCCTTTAATAAATATCTAAAAGAAGCCAGGCAGCGGTAGCACATGCTTTAATCCTAGCACTCAGGAGGCAGGGGCAGGCAGAGCTCTATGAGTTCAAGGTCAGCCTCTTCTACAGAGTGAGTTCCAGGACATCCAAGTCTACTCAGAGAAGCCCTATTACAGGGGAGAACAGGAGATAAAAGAAAAAAGTAAAAAAGAAAAAGACAGGGCAGGGAGAGGGCTCAGCAGGTAAAGACACTTGTTGCCAAGCTTGATGACCCAAGTTTCATCTCTGGAACACACATGGTAGGAGAAAACTAACTTCCACCATCATATGTGTACAAATGCACAATCAGCCACATTTTAAAGGGAAGGAAAACAAGATAAGCAAAGGTCAGAGGGGACAGAGAGAAATCGTTTAAGAGTGCAATTCAAGAGTAGTTTACGTCATCCACAGAAATTATACTTCTTTGGGGGAGGGGATTAGGCATTAAAAACAGACTCTTACTATGCAACCCTGACTAACCTCAAACACAGTGGTCCCCCTGCCTCAGTCTCTCAAGGTCTGGGATTATATGCAAGTACCAACATAATTGACTTACCCCTTCCCTCTCACTAGCAAAACCTTTTAAAAAAAAAAATGAAGTAACCCTCGTGAAGCAAACAAGAGGATCAGGAGATAATAATTAAAAAGTCAGCAACCCTTCATCTAAATGCTGGGACCTAATTTGCATAGCCCACTGTTCACTAATTCACCCCTCGGAAATCAGAGTTTGTAAAACTGAGCATGGTATGTGTGGAGACATATGGCAGGAAGGAAGGCAATGTGTCTTAGTCAGGGTTTCCATTGCTGCAGCGAAACATCATGACCCAAAGCAAGTTGGGGAGGAAAGGGTTTATTCAGTTTACACTTCCACACTACTGTTCATCACCAAAGGAAGTCAGGACTGGACCTCACTCAGGGAAGGAACCTGGAGGCAGGAGCTGAGGCCATGGAGTGGTGCTGCTTACTGGCTTGCTTCCTCTGGCTTGCTCAGCCTGCTTTCTTACAGAACCCAGAACCACCAGCCCAGGGATGGCACCACCCACAATGGGCTGGGCTCTCCCCCCTTGATCACTAGTTGAGAAAATGCCTTATAGCTGGATCTCATAGAAGCATTTCCTCAACTGAGGCTCCTTTTTCTGTAATAACTCCAGCTTGTGTCAAGTTGACACATAAAACCAGCCAGTACAACTGACCCCTAGTCAACTTAATACACAAACACATCATTATTAAGCTTCAACCTTTACTTTCTTATTCATCTCTAAGATCTAAACAACTTTAAAAGTCCCACAGACTTTATAAAATCAAACACAATAAAATTTCAATCTCTTTAAAATATCCAATCTCTTTTGAAATTCAAAGTCTTTTATAATTCAAAGTCTCTTAATTATGAACTCCACTAAAATATTTTCTTACTTCAAGAGGGAAGAATATTATGGCACAGTCACAATCAAATAAAAGCAAAACTTTAACGATGTCTGGGATCCCCTCACAATCTTCTGAGCTCCTCCAAGGGCTTGGGTAACTTCTTCTGCTTTGCCCTTTGTAGCACACACCTTGTCTTCTAGGCTCCAGCTGCCTGTACTCCACTGCTGCTGCTGTTTTTGGTGGTCATCCCTTGGTATCAGCATCTCCAAAACACTGCTGTCCTCTGTTGCAACTGGGCTGCACTTTCACCAATAGCCTCTCACAGGCTCTCTTTATGGTGCCAGACTTCAAGTTCTCTACACAACCCTTTCAGTCCTAGGCCTTTAGCTGCTGTTGAGGCTGCAGCTACACCAATGGCCTCTACCAGCTTCTCACAGTGCCAACTATCAGCTGCTACTCCTTCATGTTGTCAAAACTAACACCACCTAGGTGACTCTTACACATTACCAAACTGGCTGCCTCTGGAGCACAGCTTCTCTGTGCTCTCAGGAAACACTCCCCAAAAGATTTCACCTCAATGATGCTAGTCTCTTCTTAATCACTGCTAATGTCTTAGCTCCAGCTAACCAGCTTCAATTGTCCCAGTAACACAAAGGTTTTACTTTAGTAGTTCTGGTATCTTGTTAATCACAGATGATTCTTTAGCCCCAGCTAACCAAAACTGCAAAATCTTCACATTCAAAATAGCAATAGCCCTGATAAAAGTCTTTAATCTTTCTTCCCTCTAAAATTTCACAAGCCAGGCCTCCATCTTTTGCAGTGTCCTCAACATTATCTTCCAAGCTCCTACAGAACATCTCACAGAGCTTCTTATACCCAGTGGCTCTTCTAGCCCAAAGTTCCAAAGTCCTTCCACAGTTCTCCCAAAGACGTGATCAAGCTATAACAGGAATACCCCACTCCTGGTACTAATTTGTCTTAGTCAGGGTTTTCATTGCTGCAGTAAAACACTGTGACTAAGAAGCAAGTTGAGAAAAAAAAAGGAGGGGGTTCATTCAGTTTATACTTCCACATTGCTATTCATTGCCAAAAGAAGTCAGGCCTGGAACTCACACAGGGCAGGAACCTGGAGGCAGGAACTAATGCAGAGGCCATGAAGGGGTGCTGCTTACTGAATTGCTTTACCTGACTTGCTCTGCATGCCTTCTTACAGAACCCAGGACCACCAGCCCAGGGATGGCACCACCCACAATAGTCTGTACCCTCCCCCCTTGATTACTGATTGAGAAAATGCCTTAAAGTTGTATCTCATGGAGACATTTCCTCAACTGAGGCTCCTTTCTCTGTCATTGTTTCAAGTTGACATACCAAACCAAACAGTATACAATGTAACCTACCTGCCCATCTGTCACAGGGACTTTGAAAGATCTCTTTCAGAGCAACTACTAAAGGTTCTAGGGTAGAACAGAAATGAACCAAGAAATGAAGGGTCTCAGGAATTCCTGGGATGGTCCTGGGTGGCGGCCAACACATGCTGAAGAGTGGTGGGGTAAAAGTGGACCCTTCTGAAGAGACACATCCCCAGTAATGGACTATCTGACCCATCAACACCACCTAAGCCTGCTGCCTGAGCTGCCTCTTTGAAGCCTGAACAGTGCATTTTCCTGGGGACTTCTCTTATTTCTTCAGAAGGCATGACTGCTCATTCTGAAATTGGTTGGTTGAGATGAGGGCATCTCACTGCATTGCCCAGACAGTTTAAACTATCTTCCTGCCTCAGCCACCCAAGGACCAGTATTACAGGCATATACCACCACAACCAGCTTTTTCCCCTTCTGGTGGAATATTTCCAATATGTCTAAGAGAAAACAGGGCTAGAGAGATGATTCAGTAAGAGCGTTTAACGTGCAAGCATGAAAATCTGAGTTTAAATTCACAACACACACATAAAAAAGCCAGAATTGCTGTGCATTTCTGTAACCCCAGCACAGTAAGGCAGAGAGAAGTGGATCCTGGGAGATCACTTATCAGTCAAGGGCAAGCTTCTGATTCAGTGAGAGAGCCTATCTCAAGGCAAAAAGGCAAGAGTAAAAGCGGACCTCCAACTTGCTCATGTAATTGAGCACCTTTTCTCTCTCTCTCTCTTTCTCTTCCCTCCCTCCTCCCCGTCCCCCCTACACACACAAACACATATAGTAAGGTTCCTTGTATCTGTCAGACTTCAATGATGGTCATTTCATGCCCCATCCTCTTAACCTTGAACCCCTGCAAGTTTCCCTGATCCCATGGGCTACTCTGAAGTAAACCCTAGTTAGCATGCCCACTGTTTGAATTTCAGCATGGATCTTTAAGAACTCTCTTTGCTAAATGATAACCTTGATCATGTCAGTCGCTGCCATCTCATCACCTCTCACATTCCCCAGATGCCTGGTTATAAGTGCTCCCAAAATTCCTTCCCTGAAGGAGATAGCATTTACCCCCCCCCCCCCCACTAAGAGCATAAGGAAAAACCAAAGTATGATTCCACCCGTAGACTTCCTGGGGAACTAGTGGGTTTATTGGGCTCATTTACAGAGTATAGGTGACCCTGAAAGCCTTCACCTAGTTTGGATGAGGGCTTCCTCACTGCACATCAATGGAGCTACCACCTCCTTTTATAGCCTTCCTAGAGACTCTTGAGGTCAGTAGTTGCAGTTAGGACAGAAGTACATGCAAATGGGTTGAGTGGCTGGAAATGGGGGTGTGGGGATGGGACAATGACCCTTCCTTCCCATCCCCATCTTCTAAGAGATGTCAACAGTTCACAGGTTGGATGGTGGTGGACTCTCAAAGGTAGGCATGGCTGATACGATGGGGATGGTGGCAGCTTGCCTGAGAAGACAGCACATTACAGGAGCCTTTAAAATGTGGTTTGCAAATGTTCGTTACAGTGAGTCATTGGTCTGGTTAGAGGCATTTGCAAGAAAAGCTGTTTGGGCAAATGGTATACTGTATGACAGCTTCCCAGACAAGATTTGCTTATTTGGTCTTTTTTGGGGGAGGAGTTGCAAGGGTAGAGGGTGGATACAGAGGGATGGGGATCAGTGGGGTTGGGGTACATGATGTGAAATTCACAAAAAATCAGTTAAAAAGTAGTTTGCCTGTTTGCATCCATAACCAAATCAAATTTACAGGTTGCTGTTGGTTAACATCTCTTTCCATTATCTTTTAATTTAGAGCCCCTCCTTCAAATCTTTCTGCTTTTCCTTGAACCTTTTTTTCCCCTGTATATAAATTAGATTGCCCTACGAAATCCCCCAGTCTGGACCACTCAGCACATCTACACGTCTATGTCTCTCCATGCCCATTTGCGGTGGTTAAGATCTAGAGCTTCCATCAGGTTCAAGTAAACACCATCTACTTTTCTGGTGGTGTTGGAAGTACCTAAGGTGTGGCTGAGTCTTCCATAACGTCAGGAGCCTCTTATTCCGGGTGCCTGTTGATTCTTCAACAGGAGCTGCAACATGTGATGTCATTGTCTCGTTCTTACCCACGGATGAGCTGTAAAGCTTCTCCAAAGGGGACCTTCTTTCATTAGCTATTTGGTGACACTGAAGTCTAGTTCATAAAGAAAACCAACTTGCCCAGCTCTCCCCGCACCACTCCCGCTGGCTGAGGCCCAGGGCGAGTCATCGGAGCTCCTTCTCCGTGTCCCACGTCCCACAGCAGCCGTGGAAAGGTTAAAGGAGATGCAGCACAGCAAGTTCCAGGCAGGCAAACATTCCGTGGACTGAATGGCAGTCCTTATTTCCACTTATTTCCTAAAAGGCACCCAGAGAGCTTGCTGTGAGGATCGTGGGCGGGGCTTGGTTGTCATCACTTGTATGACTAGAGGCTCATTGCAGCTATTGGTGGAGCTGTTTCCAAGGAGAGCCCTGGCAACACGGAGCACTCTTCGCGCTTGCTACAGCTACCCACAATCTGCTCAGCACAGAAGATGCACGGGAATCCAAGCAAGGCAGCACCTCTGTCATCTGGTAACCAAGACAGTCCCCAAACAACACTAGGAGGAAGAAGGGGCTAAGACGTCCCCTTTATGTGTGCATGTAGTCTCAAATGTTCTTTCTCAGACATACACAGTAGTGCATACCTAGCCTGGGGTGCACAGCCAGTCAGTCAGCCTGAATGATTTTACCTCACCAAAAAAAACAAAAACAAAAACAAAAACCTGGGATGGAGTATAGCACAGCTGCAGAGCCCTTGTCTACAGTGCACAAGACTCTGGGTTTGATTCCCAGCACGACATACATGCATACGTGCACACATGCACAGACACACAGACACACACACCACAGACAACATCCTTCATCTGGAAACTCTTATTAAACACTTATTAAGAACCTGCTCGCTTTACTCACTGACTGGTTTGGGTGAGCCTGTAAATTGATTTAACGGATAGTCCGAACAGTCGGTTGTTCATTTATAACTATGAGAATAGCAGAAGGCTTTAAAATAAATAAATAAATAAATAAATAAATAAATAAATAAATTAATTAATTAATTTAAAAAAAAAAAAAAAAAAAAACGACTTACAGATCTAGGGCCTAAAGGCATCTTTCTCAAAAAATGGCTCTGAGTCTGACTTCTGGGTTTCTGTGCATGTTAAATCTTGATGTTGCCTTTTACATCCTTATAATGGTGTCTACTTCACAGAGGATCCTTACAGCTTTGGTCGGTAAAAGCAAGAGGCCATTTGTGAGTTGGGACGAATCTGCGCAAAGGTAAATCTCATTTTAGTGGCTCCATACTTGAGGCTGAGTTTCCCAGGTTGTCAGGAGTCTCTTTGGGTAAGAAGAGGGACTATGGACATGGTAGCTGGGGTGGCCTGTAGAAGCAGGCAGTTCTCAAAAGGGACGCAACCAGGGAATTCTTCTGACCCCGTGAACCCTAGGAGTGAAATGGGGTACCACCTCCTCTGCGGACTCAGGTCAAATGCTCAAACTGTGGGATAAGGAAACCTAGTGACTGCACAGTCACAAGAAGGTCGCCTCACATTTTCAAGCCTCCATTTTCTCTCCTGTAAAGTGAAAATCAAAGGTGGCCCCTGCCTGTGATCCCAGTACTCAGGAGCCCCAGACAGGAGGATTGTGATTCTGAGGACACCTTGCATTGCATAGTGAGACCCTGTCCCAGAAAAAACAAACAAACCAAAGGGCCATTGAGATGGCTCAGTGGTAAAGATGCCTGTGGCTCAGCTTGTTGACCTGAGCTCGATCCAGGGTCTACGTGGTAGAAGAGAATCAACTCCTGCAAGTTGCCAGCTGACCTCCACACAAGCATCCTGTGGCATGTGCACTCCCACACACATTAATTATCAATATAATAGAATAAACAAGCAAACAAATAGCTGTTGTTAATGAAGATCAAATGAGATGAGCTAAAAAAAAAAGCGCCATCTGCAATATATTTTAAGGATTCATTGTTAGCTGTTGCTGTTATTATAGCTACTAATTTGGTTCTGGTCATTGCTACCACGATTTTTGTTTGGTACAGTATTTCTCTGGAATATTACCTGACAATAAAAAGGAGCAGGCGGCAGCTAAATGGGACCAAATGGCAATGCATTTCAGTGAAGAAAGTCAGCCTCCAAGGACCACATTAATCGCTCCTCACACTTCAGCTAAGATGTCGCGGAGGAGCAAAGGTCCACGGCATATTTAAATTCATTTATATAACGTTCTTAAAATGACAAATTTAGAGATGGAGCCCAGATTAGTGGTTGCCAGGGTAACATTAGGGATGATGGGAGGGAGACGTATGGCTTTAGATGGTAGCAGAGGACAAGCTGTCTTTGAAATAACTTGGAAACTTCCTTACCATGTGGGCCTGTGACCCTGCACATGCCATAAGGGAAAAAACAAGTGCACATGTCGTATGGTGTTAGTTTCCTAATCCATTCTGCGTTGTCACTGTGTAATATAGCTGCTGGGGGAGGGGTCAGGGGACATATAACCATGGCATTTCTCGAATTCTCTTTGCACCTTCCTGTGAATCTAAACTCATTTCAAAACAAATTTTAAAATAAAAAAGTATAAATCTACACTCATTCCAAAAGTTGTTTTTACTTATGAAATCAAAGTATAGCAGACAGCCAACTCACATGGTATGGTAGGAGAGCATTTCCATCTTTAGGTAGCATGGCTCCCCTTAGATTTAAAAACTGCATCATTTAATTTGCATCTCCATTTACCTAGCATTAGTTCCTCCCATACAATGTCAGAACTATAAGCCCCCTTCAATGCAGATAAACACATTAGAAAACTGTGCCGTCTGCTTTTTAATTAGTGACACCTTTCCTGGAGCTGCCCTCTGTCTAGTACCAATCTGACTTGCAGCTATCTGGCTTCCTTCTGGAAGCATCTATGTAACCAACCGTATATGACAAAATCTCAGGGGGACTGGGGGGCTGTTTACAGGGTGCTGAGATTTCTGAATGTGTAATATTTGGTTTTTTGCTTACCTGTACTTTCTGAATTTGCTGAAGTCACTTTTACAGGCCCTGCCATGCAAAGAGGGAAGAGGAGGACATCCCAGCACAAAAGTCACAGGTCTTCTTTTAGTAGCTCGAACGCGTGTGCCTGGGTCTCTGATCTCCAACTGGCACTGTCCCTGGGGTGCTACCCAGAGACCCAACAGTGATCCCTTTCACCCAAGAGTGTGCCTGTGTGGATGTTTGTTTTGCTTAGGGATCTAACCCAGACCTTCGTGTATGCTATGCAAGCACTCTGTCACTGAACTAGGTCCTCAGCCTCTGTAACTTAATCTTTACCATCCCTTTTGTGCAGGGCTCTCCTGCAGATTCTCGGTGGAGAAGGGGGAGTAGGGAGCTTCTGAGCACAAAGTTGAACGGCAGTAGAACAGAGAGACCACAAAGTGGTCTGGTCCCAGAACGACTATTTAACGGACAAGCCACTCTGTTTCATCACTAGCTGTAACCTCGTCCGGATTCTCTCACATCTTATCAGATCAAGGAGTCTCTTATCTCCTTCACAGACAGGGACTACTTTACCGCGACCTTCTCCAGGACATTAGAAAGGTCTACAGACGGAAGAGAGGGAAAAGGCACATTTGGGAGAAGCAAAGATGTGAGTTGAATCTTCAGAAGGGACAGGTCCCAGCGCACTCCAGTTTCTCTCAGTGGGAAGCATGACTCACTTTCCCTTTGGCCCCAGAGGAGTGATACCTCTACCCCACCACACACACTCCCCCACCCCTTCCACCAGCACCACAACTGCACTGCACAGTGGCAGCTCCTTGCAGACTCTTAGAAGCTGTGTGGACTCTCAGAAGCTTGCATCTTTGTAACAAATATCAGTAACTAGAAAAGCTTTCAGGTGGAAATGAGTCCCTTTGCCTCGGAAATTTCTGAGGTAAAATCCACCAGAACTCTTAACCATGGAGTGATTGGTGGGTTTTCTACAGCAGATCTTTTGGGGTGGTAGTGGATTGTGCTGAAAAATGTGTTGAACAGCTCCCTTCACATCCCCAGCTCCTCTGGCTGGCTTTACTTTATGTTCAAGACAAAGTTATTGATGACATTTCTGGCAAATCATTTTCTGTCTCCCACAATCTTTCAAGGTTCTTGAGTATATTAAAACACTTCCCAAGAACATTATAAGAAAAACGGTCTTCTATGGTATGGCTCACCATGTAATGGGGCTCCCTCCCCTTTCCCATCCTGTAGCCCCTTTTAACAAAATGGCATGGTTTAAGTGCAAAAATCTCAGCGATTCTTGTGGCAAACTAAAGTGCTTTGAATTCACTCATTTGATTTAAAGTAGTCTAAGTAACTCACAGAAAAGCCTTCCTCCAAAATGGGTTATGTTTCTTTAAGTGCATAACAATCCCAGAAATGCTTAATCAATTTATTTCACTCAGCCATGGGGGCAGTTCTCTCTCTTTCTAAGAGAGAGCCCGAGTTCAGTCCCCAACGCCAAATCAGCAGCTCACAACTGTCTTTCACTCCAGCTCCAGGGGATTGGAAACCCTCTCTGGCCTCCAAGGGCAGTATAGTCACGTGCACCTTTTAAAAGCAAATCTATGTGTTTTCATAGGACAAGGAGAGCCTGGGTTTGCTTCGAAGGCAGAATACTGGCCAGAACCAGTTACCTCAAACAGAGGCCTAGAAATCTCTCTTCTTCTTCTCCTCCTCCCTCTTCTTTTCCCTATCCTACTCTGTATAGATAAATTGTTAATTTTTATTAAAAAGCCCAAGAAGTCAGAGCCTCCTGAACAATCCTGCAGTGACTCACAGGGACAGGGAAACTGTTCTTGCTTTTCCAAATCTACTTTTGGTACCATCTTTGAGGATGAAACAATGTTTCTAAATTAAGAGACCCTGGCCATATATTTTACAATAACACAAAATTCATTCCCTCTCTCCCCTTCCTAAGAAGGGTTCATCTTGGCTCCTTTTCTGAAGTTCACAAAACAGTGATTTCCTGGTATTTAGTTCACTTTTTTTTAAGCCCTTTTCTCTTTATAATGATATACAAAGTAACTCTAAATTGGGATTACCTCCATGAAGGCAGAAATGGGCAGGAGGGGATTTTTAACTTCATCCCTTCAGCACTATTAAAATCAAGCTAAGTTCTTTATATAATTTTTTATGACTAATTATTTATTTCATGTATGTGAGTACACTGCCACTGTCTTCAGACACACCAGAAGAGGGCATCAGATCCCATTACAGATGGTCGTGAGCCACCATGTGGTTGCTGGGATTTAAACTCAGGGCCTCAAGAAGAGCAGTCAGTGCTCCTAACTGCTGAGCATCTCTCCAGCCCCTGTATAATTTAAAAATAATTTTTGTAACTACAATGAGTGTTTGCACCGTCAGCAAATATTGCAATTTGTTAAGATATAGAAGAGAGTGAAAAGCTAAATGCCTAAATGCCGTTCTCATTCTTCAAGTACATACCTGGTGCGTCAAGTTCTTCTACTTAGGAACCCAGCAGGCTCCTGGATGATGACCAGGAAAAGGAATGTACCTGAGCTAGGGACAATGGTATCTTGGCATCTCCATGCTCTGACATCCTCTCAAGCAATCCTCACCTGCCCCGTCCCCAGGTACCTGGCAGCCATCTTACATTTAATGCTTGTCTGTTTGCTTTTAGCTTCTAACTTATTTTTTATCTTTTTTTTTTTTTTTTTTTTTTTTTTTTTTTGATACTGAGTCTCTTAAAGCCCAAGCTGGTTTTGAACCGATCCTCCTGCCTTTCTCCTGACTGCCTGCACCTCTGGAAAGCTGGACAGCCACAGGATAGCCTGAGTCCCAAGCTTCTAAAGCTTGGCTGTTGTGTTCTCTCCTGTTCTGCTAGCCTGAGGATATTTTGCTTGTTTTGACTCCTATTCATAGACTCTTATAGGATTTTCCAAATGGATAAAGGTTTGTGTGTTCAACTTGGCATCTTTAACTAGGAGTTGCCCACAAACAGCTTGAAATATTTAACATTTTTTAATGACTGCATAGTCATTGCTGCATGTAAATGGGCCATGATTTACTTGATCTCCTCTAACAGGTAAGTTCCTGTCTGTATTATTTATATTTGCTAAGATAAAATACTAAAGACAGACATGTGCCTAGAAATATGGGCAACGTATAGACTCTTGGCAGGTACGTCTACATACTGGAAGGGTGTCTGTTTCTGTGTCCTGGGGTTAAAGGTGTGTCCCTCCCTGCTCCCCGTGAGTCTGCCCTGCCTTTCTGTGCTCCACTGTCTAAGACTGTTCTTCCTTAGGAAATGGGTCCACGTCCTGTTTGACTCTTCTCTTTGGCTTTTGCTCTCTACACAGTTCCTCTGGGCCTTGGGGGATTATATGCTTGATGGGAAAAAGATTTCATTCAATTTTTGTGTCCAATGCTTTGTCTGCATGTATGTTTCCACACCAAGCACATGTAGCACCCACAGAGGTCAGAAGATGGTGAGTTACATCTATAACTCCATCATGTGGGTACTGGGAATTGAACCTGAGTCTTCTGGATGAGTATCCAGTGCTCTTAGCCACTAAGCCATCTAGCCAGGATGCCAGGCTTTGCCGTTCAGCCTAGGTAACTTTGATGTTCCTAAGCCATGGTATTTCTTCTAGTCATCGGCTTTTTCGATTGAATGGAGATTTGTGCTTTAGCCTCATTAGTCTGTATCTCAGAATCTCTGAAGCAACTGTGATATTAAATCCAACTGTGATTTTGTTGGTCTATTCTGAGTAGGGAGAGAGCTTGACAAATTAAAGAACAAGACAAGTACTGGATATTTTTGTAGGTAAAATGCTCCTATGTGTAACAGACTGATTTTTCACTGACTAAATGTACTGGTTTGAGTGTGTCTGGGATGAGGGGAGATGTCCTGAGCCAGAGCACAGTCCCCTTTGACTGCCTTCTCTTAGGTTCAAGGAAGAATCCTAGCATATTCATAATCACTAATTGAGAATAAAGGCCTGAGAGTTTCCCATAGGGTGCAGAGCCCCTTTGGTTCCTAATTTCCCTTGTTTTTCACTGCTAACTTGACTGGGTTAGAATCACAGAGGAAACACACTTCTGGGGCTTTCTGGGAGGCCAATTCTAGAGAAATAACTAAGGATAAAAGACTCATTCAGCTACATGTGACTTGTCCCATAGTTGGACTGAATAAAAATTTCCAATGAGGGCTGGAGGGATGGCTCATGGTTAAGAGCACTGACTGCTCTTCCAGAGGTCCTGAGTTCAAATTCCAACAACCACATGGTGGCTCACAACCATCTATAATGAGATCTGATGCCCTCTTCTGTTGTGTCTGAAAACAGCTACAGTGTACTTATAATAAATAAATAAATACATACATACATACATACATACATACATATTTTTAAAATTTTTTTCAATGAGCTGAACATTAGCATTTGTCTTCCTCTACTTTCTGACTTTGGAAGCAGTCTGACCAGCTACCTCAGGGCTCCTGTCAGCCATTTTGTTCGGCCATGATGAACTATATCACCTCTTAAACCAATAGTCAAAATTAACACTTCCCTCCCTCCCTTCCCTTCTCATTCTCTTCCTATGTTTTTCTGTCAAATATTTGTCATAGCAACAAGTAATAAACATCTCTGTCAATAGAGAAGCATCCTGGCACTGCCTGCTCAGTGGTTTTCCTTTCCATGACATTACAAAGGGCAGAAGATGAGGTTTGTCTCCCTGACTTTGCTCCTCGTATCTTATCTGTTTCATGGTTTTGTATTTTATCTTTGGCCCCATTATTGTTCACTCTCTACATTTCCCCTTTTCTCCTTTTTATTTAATGTTTCTCCTTGGTCTTTCTTTACTGCTTCGACAGGACTGATACTTAAACTTTCAACCACTGAATACCCATCCACGGCTGCTCGATTTGATGCATTCAACTGTTTTCTGTCTCAGTTCTAGAGGTTACTGTTTTCTCTTTTTAATGTGATTTTTTTTTCTCTTTATATTAGAAATTGCTTTTGAATTGTTTGTTTTATGGCTCAGCTTTTGTCCCCTATGGTCAGTAACATCTGGTGGCAGGGTTTCTTCGTGTGCAGAAGCTCTCACTGTCCTGCCAACTCTTCCAAAATACTGTCAAGACTCTGATGTTGTCTTCTATGCGTTGCTTTCTCACTTTTATGTGTATACTTTTATGTTATCTTATTTTTATGTTTTTGTGTATGTAATTCAACATATTATGTGCATGTCTGGTACCCACAGAGACCAGAAGAATGTGTTAGATCCCCTGGAACCGGAGTTACAGGCAGTTGTGAGCCACCATGTAGGTCTAGGAATTAAATCTGGGACCTCTAGTAGAGGATCGTTGCTAAGCCATCTCTCCAGCCTCCATTTCAAACCAGTTCGAATGCATCACATTTAAAAAGTGTTATTATTGGTACTGGAAATTTCAAATGTAGATGATGAAAATACCAGTCAGGTTTCCTCTCAGCACCAACCTTCCTAACCCTTGATTCTGGCTTTTGTTTGCTGTAAGGAATGGTCTCACTAGGCAGCCCAAACTAACCTCACACTGCAGGTATACCTCTTCCTCAGAGTGCTGGGATGTATAGGTATGCACCACACTGCACCAGACCACATCCCCACACCCCAGCACACCCACCTCCCATCCTCCCATCCCCATTACCTCATCCCCTACACCACCCAACCCCCACACCCCCTCACCTCCTCAACACCACCACTCTACTCTGACTTTCCTTAGTCCTTGTCCTTAGTGAGAGAAACAAAGATCTTCACTTAATAAAAACAAACACAGAAGCGTAGGAGTAGCCAAGTGAGGCCATTGGTTTTGCAACATTACACAGTGGGGCATCAGCCCAGGACAGGCGGGCTGACAGCCGAGAATAGATTTTATAACTCTAACACAGCAAGCCCTTCCTCCTGACCTTTGTGACCGAGTGTGACAGGCTTACACATCATCTAGGTGTTCTCTTCTGTAGTTTATGCCCACCTTCTATTTAATTGTTTCAACAAAGACCACATGTGTTCATCTCTACATTTTACATCCTGTTTATTTTAACGCTTAACCAGACCTTGTCATGGCTAAAGGTCACTAGGTTATCCAGACTGTTGGGGTATGGGGTAGTTTAGCAACCATTTAGTCTCCACCATGTCCTCGAACATCACCCCCATTTTAAAGATGAGAAAACAGAGGCACAGGACAGTTGAGTGCTTGTAACAGCAGGCACATTTGTAGGTGAAGGAGCAAGCAGCCTCCCCACCCCCTCCCCAACTCTTGCTCCACAGTCTTTGCTGGTTGTCAGCAAGAGTACCCAGTCTCTGATGTTTGCTTTTTTTCTAAGCAAAATAGAATTTTGTAAGGAAACAAAAATGCTGTAAAGTCATGTGAGGCCTCTTTAGCCTCCTATTTCTGCTCTCTGCAGTGTCCCTCACAGATAATGCCTGGAGCTGGTGTGTCCCCTTCCCGCCTCTGCCTGGCTGCCTTGCTATCTGGAACTGTCTTCTTGAGGCTGAGCCAGAGTGTTGCCTGGGCCTCCACAACACTCCCAGATCCACCCAAGGCGAGTATCAACTCCCATGCGTTCACTTTCCTGGTGTTGGAGTGATTTTTTCCCTCTCTTTTCTACTTACAGACACCCATTTTTCTAGCTGAAAATAGAAAGCCTTATCAGGTTGGAATAACAGTCCTTTTTGCTGTAGTTTCCCCCCCCCCCAAAGACTGGATGAATTTGGGCTTCATCAGAAAGCCATCTGCTCTGTACGCACAGACCTATTCCGAGCCAGAAAAAGAAAACGAGGGAGGAGAAAACCCTGGCTTCTCATCTTAATGCAAAGAGCTGTGGTCTGTCAACTCCAACTCCTCAAAAGGAAACTGACCCTGTGACTGGGGACCTAGGACTGGGGAGGTCTCACTGAACACAATGACCTTGTAGCCAAAACTCTGTTTGAAGAGGGAATCAAGCTGGTCTTCCTCAGACCTACATGGTTTGTGGCCAGCCGCCTATTTCATCCAGACCATACCCTCTCCTGGCCATAATTAACCACTTGTCATCCCTGCTATGTTCGACTTCGGCAGTCTCAGGCCAGGACTATGTCAGAAAGACTCAGGTTTTTTAGAGACTACCTCGTTCTCTCGTTGAGTAGCCTTACCAACAAGGAAGCACTCAAATTTGCTCCTATAGACAGGCAAAGGACAAGAGGGAGCACCGTGTTCACTGCTATGAGGAGCACTCACAGTTGCTGCTGTGTACAGAGGGAGCACGTCTAGTTCACTAAGTAGATGAATGGATGAAGCATGCATATTCATTTCTGTAGATGAGCAGAAGGGAGCACTCGCTTTCACTACTGCAGATAAACAGGTCCTCCACTAAGTACAGTCTCGGGGTCCTGAAGAAAACCCTTATCTCTACCTTTCTCAGACCAGCATGGCAAAAATTAAAGTCAAGTGCTGTCATAGTCTTAAGAATACTCAATACTTTTGACTGAGAGATGGCTCTGCAGTTAAAAGCACCAGCTGCTATTTCAGAGAACCCATGATCAATTTTCAGTATCCATGTAGTAGCTAAAAACTATTGGTAACGGTATTTCAGGGAATCTAAGGCACTTTTCTGGCCTCCACAGACACTAGGTAAGCATATGGTGCCCAGATATATATTCAACCAAAACACCCATACAAACACACACACACACACACAATTTTTTTTTTTGTTTTGTTTAAAGGATACTCGATACTTTTTTGAAATCAATTAATTAATTTTCAAGGCCTTCATTTCCATAAGTACAAAAGTAATATAATCTTGTTATAAAACATTTAAGGAATACCTATATACCTTAGAATGCTAAAGGGGTAATTGTTACAAGTTTGTTGCGTATGCTTATAGACTTTTCACCATTTGTATAGCCGTGACATGTGTAAATCTGTATGCCTCATAGACCACTGTACTTTCCAAAGAAGTAACCCTCCCCTCCCTCCTCTGGTCACTATTTAGTGTCTGTGTTTCCTTCCTACAAGAAGCTCCACCACAGTCTTTTGAGATCAAATGGAAACTCTGTCATCCAAGAACATCTTCCTCTTGGCAACTGTTGGGAAGCCATGACCATGTTCCCAACCAGAAGTCTTGCCAGTATTCAAAACATCCCATGGAGGAGCCTAGGAGCCTCCCCATTCTATATTAGGGGGATAAGTCACATTCCATCTGACATTTTTGAGTAAATGACTTACAGAGGAAAGATTATCATTCATTATCTTGGAGCACAGCAGTGTCCAGGGACTGATTTGTGAGACATCTTGTTGAATAAATGACTCGGTCATGAAGGGCGGTTCTACTTGGCCACCATGGAGACAGAAGTGTGGGCCTCTCCCACTCTTGGCTGGCTCCCACAGCTCTGGGCTCAGAGCTGCACAGTTTATTCAACTCAAAGAGCTGCAGCAAACCAGGGGCTGTGTGGTATCACCCGGAAGTGAGGCTCTGGATCAGAGCCGCGTGATGTAGCAGGCCCTCATGACTGTAGCTCTATACAGAACGTGTCTGTCCATGCCATCGAGGCTGGGCAAGGATCCATGCAGTTCTCATGGATCCAGAGACTCTCAGGTGAACAATCCCCAGCAATGACTGGCCGCTCAGATGGCTCTGTTATGGTGTGATCCGTTTTTTATTTATTCATTATCCAGTCTTATATACCTTTGGCGCCTTCATTTCAAAGGGGACAATTTTCTTCAGAGAGAAATTGTACCAATTCTTCAACAATATGTCTCCACTTGAAGGACATTCATCATCCTCCCTTCGGTTTTAATTTTTCCTTAAGCTAGTTTCAGAAGGTAATTCTGATGCAGAATAGTGTAATTGGGTTCTTTGAACGCTCATTGCCTTAGTCATAAAAAGGGAAATAGTATTTCTCTCCCGTCTTCCCCCTCCCTCCTCCTCCCCCTCTCTTCTTGCCACATGCCCGCCAGAGCTTCCTTCTCTTCTTGCTCTGTCTCTCCCCTCCCTCTTTCTCTCTCTCCTTCTTTCTCTCTCTGTCTCTTCCTCCCCCCTCCCACTTTTCCTCCTTCTCTCTTTTCCTTCTTGGGCACTACATCCTGTTCTTGTTCTGTGTGGCACAGTTGGGTGCCCAGCTCAGCAATCCTTTACCTCAGCCTCCCGAGAGCCAGAATCCCAGGCCTGCCCCTCTCTACCCAGGATTCCTTTTTCGAATTTACACATTTACTTTATGTGTATGAGTGCTTTGCTCTCGTATATAAATGTGTAATGTGTGCATGTCTATTGCCCACAAAGGCAAGAGATGTAGGATCCCCTGGAACTGGAGTTACAGGTGATGGTGAGCTGTCTTCCAGCTGCCGGGAACCAAGTTCCGAAACCGCCAAGATGCTCTTAGCCACCAAGCCGTCCTTCCATATCTGATTTTTAAATACGGTTTTATAAAAAATTCTATTAATAAAAGATGTTAATTCTACTCCCCCCCCCAAATATTAAAATATCTTTCAACATTGCAGTCACCGAATCTATGAGATTACCGAGACAGAGCATAGAGAGTACTATGAAACTGCACATGGTCCCAAGCGAGTAAGGGGTCATGTGGGGGTTAAACATTATAATAGGGACACTTCAAATCAACAGAGAGATCGAGGTGGTGAAACTACCACACAGACATTTGAGAAACTAAGCCTGGATCCAAACCTTATTTTTATAGCAGAATAAAACCCAGTAATATTGCCAAAGGTCACATACAAAATGTAATCATAAAAATAATAAAAGTAAGTTAAGTTTTTAATAATTTTGGGACAGAGAGGGAGACCTTTAAAAGTAAAAACATAAATTCAAACAGAAAGTTATAGTAGCTTTTGCTACATAAAAATGGAAAGAAATACACTATTTAACATTTTGAATGACAGAGAATAAATTCTTAATTTTACCTAAACACATACATATCTCTGTACTAGGTATCCTCAATATACAGAAAGCCTTAGTAAATAAAAAATATTAACTATCATGAAAAATGGAATCTTTCACTTCTCTCTATTCATAATTTGTTTTTTTATAGTTTAATGTATTTTAATAGCAAACTTACAGGAACAGCACAGAAGACAGACAACATTAAAAACATGTACTTGTATGTAGGAAAACTCAGAAAAGTCTAGTGAATGGATGGAATCTATTGGATGATAAAAACGTTACAAACACCATTTAGTTGCCATCAATAAGAAATTTAAGCTTAAAAAACAAAAAACAAAAAACAAAAAACTGCTGGCGTTGCCCAGAAAATTTTAACAGGTTTATTTATAATTGTTATAAAGTTGAACTGTTGAAATGTGTTCACTGAAACATTTTGCTTGCATTAATGCTTTACATCTTGCATTTATATTAAAAATTCACACACAAATGAACGTGGAGAAACTGCCAATACCTGATTCTGTCCTCTATGTTTCCACTCAAAATCATATACTTAGGTACTTTTGACCCTATGGAAAAAATATCTAACTTTCAGAACTACTGATAACAGGAAGAAGAGGGAAAAATTTTTTTTGAGAATGAAATGTTTCCCCTCATAGTGGACTCTTAAGCACGTTCCTCGCGTACGCGGCGTGCTAGCTGGATATCTTTTGGCATAATTGTTACACGTTTGGCACGGATAACACACAGGTTGGTATCTTCAAAAAGCCAATCAAACAGGCCTCACTTGCCTCCTGCAAAGCACCAATAGCTGCGCTCTGGAAGCGCAGGTCTGTTTTGAAGTCCTGAGCAATTTCTCGCACCGGACGCTGAAAGGGGAGCTTGCGAATCAGAAGTTCAGTGGACTTCTGATAGCGTCTGATTTCACAGACTGCCACAGCGTCAGGCCTGTAACGATAAGGTTTATTCACCCCTCCAGCAGAGGGCGCACTCTTGCGAGCAGCTTTTGTAGCCAATTGTTTCCTGGGTGCTTTACCACCGGTGGCAGTAGGCTTTGTACGAGCCATGGTATGAGCACCTCCTTAATTACCCCCCTTCTTCTTCGGCTGGAGCTCAGCAAGCGAGAGGCGGCATCGCTGGCTTTAGAGAGTGGAGACTGCGAACACAATTCATAATTTGATTTTCTTACAGTGAGGTTTGTTGGGGGAGGGAACAAATCGGAGCCCAGGGCCTAGAGCCCAGGGCCCTGCAATGCACATTAAGAATTTTAATGTTAAACCTACTGTTAATTAAAAAGATTAAACATAGATGGACATTTTTAGTAGTTAGATCTGAAGCCTAAAGTGCATTTGCAGAATCATCTTATGATTCTAGCCTCACTATAAATCATTAATAGCCTTCCATAACCTGTGTCATAATTCAGACAAGCAAATGACTGAGAAATAGTGGGGAAATCATGAGACACAAATACATAATGAAGAATTTGTTCTTCAAAAACTGATTCCAATCTGTATCTTTGGATTAAATTTATCTTTAAAAAATTCTCCAAGGATAACCGTCCATTTGGCAGAAGCTCTTTCACCCCCAAGACACTCATTTTTAATTCCAAGGTCTTTTCGTCTTAATACAGGTGTCGCCTCGACACCTCTCTCCTTTCTCCCAACATCTAAGTTGTTCCATTAAATAAAATGTATGATTTAAATTTCAATTTTACTGAAGCTGTGGATAGAATTAAAGGGCTCATTCAGGTGAGTGATTTCATTGAATGTCACTTCACATGAATTTACATAAAGGTTCAAAGAGATATGGCAAAGCCTCCAAAAATTCTTCTGAAGGACAAAGGAAGAAAATGTATATTTATTGGGCACCTATGGTTGTCAAGCAATGGTCTGGGCTACTTTATGTCATCCCATTTAATCCTTGTGGCCAGCAGGTGACATCGGCAGTCTCACACCCATTTGCTAGGAGATGAGGTGCCCCCAGGAGATGAGGTGGTCAGCAGAGAGTCACACCCAGCTGACACACTCTTGGCCTCCCCAGACCCCTGACATCCAAATGTAGTTATCTCCTCGTAGAAGGGAACTCACACAGCATCAGGCATGGTCCTGGAAGTACCCTGCTAGCATCTCAAGTGGTCTTCAAACCACACATGAGTCCTATCTACTGCCAAGACATAACCACATTGTCCCATCTCCAGGTCCAGATGCACCATGGGAACCATTGCTGCTCCCAAGGTTGAGAGTCCAGGGTCAAGGCTGGATTCTTGACTTCCTTTCTCTCCCACCCCTCTGCTAGGTGCTGCTGGCCTCAGTAGCACTAGTGGACATGATCCAGTACTCGTATCTGAGATATGGAGAGACAGTCTGTGGAAGTGACCAAGCCCTGCCTGGCTTTGCACAAGTGATTTAACATCTCAGTGCCCACCTCCTTCTCTGAAAGTTGGAGTCCGCATCTGCCAGCATCGTGAATTTAATGATCAAAACTATGAATGCTTAGCACAGTGCTCAGTGTGACAAGTGCTCCCACTGCTATGGCTGTCGGCCTCATCACAGGTTCACTCAGCAGATGGCAGATTCACCCTTCCTGGTCATTATGTCTTCACCAAACCTATGGTCATTCTGGGTTTATCTGGAATCTAGGATGGCTCCAAGTTAGGCACAAGCTTGTTCTGGAGATAGATCCAAGTCCTCCCTAAGGTAAATACAACCCCATATGCCACGCTAATGGAATCAAGGTTGAATTAAAAGTTTCCCGGCCAAAGACTGATCTGTGGATTTCCGAAGGAAACTTGTCTACAAGACTCAGTGGTGGTGAGGAAGGCTGTGTCTGGAATACCGGTGATCCCTAAGGACTCCTCTTCGTGTTAATTTTCCCTGCTGACAATCCTGCCTGAGACTTGTTCCAACAGAATAAAGGAGGGCTGGCAAATAAAAGGGCATCTTTCAGGGAAGGTGTAAGCCACTGGATAGCTGCTTTTCCCTCTGCACTGAAATCCCAACATTCTATCCCGGGCCAGCGTGAGGTTGCTAGGAGGTGCCCTCTTCCTGGGGTCTCTCTTGCTTGCTCTCTTCTTACCCACTTTCTTGACCTTCCTTGAAGTCTTTGCTGATCCATTTTGTCATCTTATAGCCATGACTGACTCACTGTCATCTCTGCCCACGTTTGCCATTGCCTAGGACTAGAGAGTGAGTGAAGAACCCCAGCTACAGACAGTGTAGCTCAGTATTTCCCACCAAACCCCAGCCTCCTTCCCTCCATTAACCATTCCCTTCCTTTGACTCTCCAACTGCTTCCTCTTCAGGAAAGGCTTTGGGGCTGGAGAGATGGATCGGTGGTCAAGAGCACCTGTTGCACTTGCAGAGAACCTGGGCTCTGTTCCCACAGGGTGGCTCGCAACCATCTGTAACTCTAGGGCCAAGGGAACCGTTGCCCTCTTCGGGACTCTGAGGGCACCTGGGACAGACGTGGTATACATGCATATGTGAATGCAAAATATCCATACACATAAAATTAAATAAATCTAAGAGAAGGGAAAGGAAAAAACACCTTTCCCCATCTGCAGGGGATAGGGTAGAGGAGTAGGAGTCATGGACTTCCACAGTTTCTAGATCTCTCATCTTCATTTATGACCCACACAAATCTCTGTTAGCAACACCCTCCCCACTTTGTGTTGGGGTGAAGGGTGAAGAGAGCACTTCTAGAAACTTCCACTTAAGGGCTGTCTTCGTATTGTTTTATTTTGTATATATGAACACGGTGTTCTGGGATGGTGTCTATGTGCTCCTCTAACCCTTCCCCACAGTTTGTTGAGGTGTTGAGATGAACTGGACCTTCATGGATAATAGTTCTCACAGCCAGTGCATCAGTGTATCTTCAAGTACACTGCTTGGGTGGCCGTAATGTCCCGTGGGACGGCCCAGGGTTATTCTAATGCTATGCATGCTGCTCTGCTGGTCCAGGTCCCAGAATGGCTTTGGGGGCTCCTGGGCATCTGACCCAGCTGTCTTTACACCAGGCTGGGATCCAGACGCCAGCATGTCTGTGGCTTCTCAAGGTCAAGGGAAGGCTCCATCTTGGAGCATAGGCTCTCAAGTCTGAAAAGCAGCCTCAGCAGAATTTGCTTTTGGCTAATTTGTCTTTTTTAGCATCCAATGAGGGAAATTGAACTCATTGTTCTGCTCTTAATAAAATGGAGCGCAGCCTGCAGAAGCTCAGAGCTGCTGGTGTCGCTCACCCGTGCAGGCCAGCTTTCCCTAAAATTGATTGATAGCTACACATAAAATGATGTAATTTTTATGTCTCTGGAAATCCCTCATTACATATTTTACCCCCTCCTTGAGGGGCCTCAGCAGTAAATGATTCTGTGTAGAGAATATTATAGGAAAACTGCCCCAAGGTGACAGGCGCAGGCTGAGGAAGGGGGTCAACACAAGCCATCTGAGTGTCTACTGTGTCCCAGAGAGTATCACACAGTTTGCTCACATACTGTCACTGTGACCCTCTGGGTAAGGTGGACAGATCTACACTTCAAAGATGGGGAAGCTAAGAGTCAGAGGCGGTGAGACACTCACACCCTAGGACGTGAGCATCAGGACCAGGCTGGAGCTCATTGTGGCCCTGCTACAAAGCTTTCTCTTTCCCATGGAAGCACATATAAACACACCTTTCTACCTGTGCTTATGTGTGTGTTTAGCCCTCTCACCTGGATCGGCCCATGTGTCCACAATCCCTGGTGCTGTCTGGCCTCACCAGTCCCTGGGAAGGTGTGGAATGTCCCACCACTTTACTAGCAGTGAGCAAGCTGGCAGAGGAAGTGCCCTGGGATTCTAGGGCAGGACTCCACAACCTCACCCAGGCTTATAAAGGACACTGGCATTTCTACAAACCTCCAATTCATGGTTGCCTTTGTTCCTTTGTGATGCTGTTCCCTTTCAGTTACCATCTCTAAACATCTTCACAGAGCTTTCTCTTCATCTTTTCTTACAGAAACCTGCCCCAGCCCAAAGTCAAATGTAACAGTTGTGCTGACTCTGGGGAGCCCAGAGCTCCCACTCAACAGTCCTTGAATTTTCCAGGAGCCCAGAGGCCTTACACCTAAGGAATGGATTTGTGCCATGGAGCTCTTTGAGTAATGGGCAATCTAAGAGATGATGGGGGAGAGAGGAGGTGTGGACCATCTTCCTGTGAAGTTCTGCAATTCCATTTGGCACACAGGTGAAATGGCAAAATCGGCTCTTTAAGGGGCAGCATCTGATGGAGATTCCAGGCTTGGTTCAGTGACCTCTGAAGCATTCACCTGCCCCCAACCCACTCGTATATCCCTTTAAAAACCCCAGAGGGCCATAAAGAGCTCGGCTTGCCACCATGTCTCTGAACTTGCTGCATGGTACTGGTTCCTTAGCTGCCCATTTAGCTGTTGTCTGGAAACGTCAGAGCAGCAGGGTATAGGGAGTATATATGGGTCAGTATGGGCCCCATGACTTGGTCCTAGGGATGACAGTTTGGGTCAGTGTGCTAGATATTCTTGGTTGTCAACTTGACTACATCTGGAACTAACTAAAACACAAATAACTGGGCACACCTGTGAAGGATTTTTTTTTTAATTAAATCATTGGGAGTTGAAAGACCCACTTTAATCCAGATCTTTGAGGTGGGAAGATAAACCTTTAATCCAGATTTTTGAGGTAGAAAGATGCTCTTTTAGTTTGGGCCACATCTTCGACCAGCAACCATATAAAAGATATGGACAAGGGAAGCGTGCTCTCTCTTTGCCTGCTCGACTTTGTCCTTTCTAGCAAGTCTGCTCCTTCACTGGCATTAGACTCTTTTCCTTCAGGATTCTGACTTATACTAAAGACCCTGCTGGGACATCTAGTCTTTCGGACTAAACAAGTACTGCATTCTTGAACCTTCCTTTGGTAAAAAGACCAAAGGACTAGCTGGACCACAGCATGTAATCCATTCTAATAATCCCATGTTATCCCTCTGTCTCTGCTTATGTCTGTATGAGATAGATAGATAGATAGATAGATAGATAGATAGATAGATAGATAGATAGATACAGAGAGAGGGGGAAGGAGAGGGAGGGGGAGGGATTTATTCCATAAATTCTGTTCCTCTAGAGAACTCTAAGACAATTGAAACCAGGTCTCTGTCCCCAAGGAGCTTTGTCTGATAGGGGAACAGGGTGACCTCACCTCATGTCCACATATTTTTGCTGCCTACAAGTGGGTGCTGCAAATAGCAATGAACCCTAACACGTGAGGATGGCTTTGGAAGTAGACCTGCTGAGTGGACGGATGTGCTCTGTTCTAAAGTGATGTGTTTGGGTGCAAGTTAGCAAAGAATGTATTTGTGCAATTAATCTCTATTGTCAGCTCAACAGCATTTAGACCTTTCTAGAAGAGATGGCACTGGTCAAGTGTATCGGCTAGGATGCTTCCAGAAAAAACTAGCAGATGGGCAGTAAAACCTACCTCAGTCCTCAGCACTACAAAAGATGGGTGTGGGAAACGTGTGCAGGGCCTTCCAGAAGACACTCTCACATCTGAACTTCAGACCCATTTCAGACATTCTTTGAGCACCTGCCTCATGTCTGCTAGGTACGCTGGCAGGTCTCTCAGCAGGAAGCTGAGAGAGTTCATCCTTGGAGCGGAGAGAGGAAGCAGGAAGGAGTTATATAAAGCCTGCCCCTGGTGACATACTTCCACCAGCAAGGCGGCTCCACCTGCTCTTCCCCACACAGCGCCTCCAGCTGGGACCCAAGTGTTCCAACACCCAAGCCTATGGAGAACAGTCTCCATTCCAGCCACGACGTCACTGCAGCCCAGACGCATTTGCCCGGAAACCATTCTTCCCGCTTCCAAGTTTTTTTTCCTTGTCTGTTCTCCGTGTCAGTGTGTCGCAGCTTTGATCCATCTCAGCAAAGGGCACTCTCTCTGTCTATCGGTGCTTTGCTCAGACGGAAATGTGGCACCGTGCCGCACTTGCCCCGATTGTCGCTGCCAAGGCCGACTCTGTGCAGCCAGCACCACCTCTCAGAGCACAGAAAGGAGGGGGTGCTGCTCCCAGTGTGTCTCTCACGCACAGTCTGTGTGCTTATCGTCTCTGCCATTGCATCTGGCATCCAGAAATTCTGCACATGTGTGCTGAGGAAGAAATGCACTGTGATAAAGTGAGCGCAGAACAAGCTTGGACCCTCCATACCTTAGGACAAACTATCACTATCTCCTCTCTCTCCCTTCATCCCCTTCTTCTTTTTCCTCTTTCCCCTCCTCTCTTCACTAAAACACTATCTACAGTGAGTTAATGACAGCTTTTGCTCTTTCAGATGTAATCTAATAACACAAATTATATTACTGTTCCTGCTTCCAAAGCATTGCATCCAGAGCTGAAAACCCATCCTGAACCTTGCCGAAACCTGAACTCCCTCTGTCCACATGGCCAACCCTGCTCAGCACTCTGCATACCTAAAGCCACCTTCCCCTAGACACTACCTATTCCTAACAATGTCTGTGATTCACTCAGACCAGGACCTGACTGTTAGGGTTTTTTTCTAAAGATTTATCTATTTTATGTATACGAGTACGCCATAGCTTTCTTCAGACACACAAGAAGACGGTATTTGATTCCCATTACAGATGTTTGTGAGCCACTATGTGGTTGCTGGGAATTGAATTCAGGACTTCTGGAAGAGCAGTCAGGGCTCATAACTGCTGAGCCATTGCTGCAGCCCCCTGACTGTTAATCTTGATGGTCTCACTCTGGTAGGAGCCTGGAAGACAACAGTACTGAGAGAACACAGACAATGGAGGACTGGCTTATGGGGTTTCAGAGGAGAACAAGAACTCTGCCAAAACCTGGGCTAGAGGCCGTTCCTGTGCTGTTCTTTCGAGGAACCTGGCTGTCTGTCCATGTCCTGAGAGTCTGAATGGCTTTGGATTTAAAGTAGGGGATTAATTCATTTGGAGGCGGAAATTTCAAACAGGATGGCACGCAGACTGGGCTGTACATCTGTCCTTGCCCAGGGCTACAGTGAGAGAGCAAGGAGGACGCAGAAGGTGTGTGAACAGCTTTACAGCTTCAAGGGAGGAGTGTGAAGATGACACAGTCACTTGAATTATTAGTGATTAGTGTCACTAAAGAGAAACCCTGTAATGGGGACAATAAACTGACATAAGGGACAAGAACCCATCTAGCAAAGTCCCTATCTTGTGAAAATGCAAATTCATTTAAAAGGAGAAAGCCCAAAGTGAGAATGGGGTTCCCTGCTCAAAAATACCCACATATGAACACTTTGTCCTGAGATTAACACACAAAGACAATGTGCAAGTGTGTGCCAAAACCAGCCAGGCTCCATCCCAAGCTAGCGTCAGAACTTGGCAGCATTGTCCAGATGGTACTGGTACTATAGACACGAAAGGCAAAAGACCGAAGAGGTCATGGGGTCTTCTACCATGATTCCCGAGGTTAAGCAAGGAGATCCCAAGGGGCTACCACAGGGCTGTGAAAATCAAGCTAAGTTTCAGTGGAGTCTCCTGGATGGTTATTATATTAGCTATGCTGATTAACAGAGTAACAATCATATTAACGGATGATAATAAGCGATGTTGGAGATGCCAAGACCATGGGGCATCTGCTGAGGAAAGCCGCAGACCCGAAGTGGAGTTGGCACAAGAGAGCTGCTAAGTTTGCTGCAGGTAGCAGAGCCAGAGGCGTGAAGCACGCCAGCCCTTTGGAGCCCGAACAATTCTATCAGTGCTCCCAGATGTCAGACATCTAGCTATACCATTGCTGTTTGCCCTGCTAAGGCTCCATCTATGGTCTGATCAGTTCTTGCTAGTCACCTATCCATCCCTTCTGTAATGTATTCTACACATTGTAAACTGGAAGAATATAGTGTGTTTTTCTTTCATAAGAGCTCACAATTGAGAGATTGCCCAAGTCCAAGCTGAGGCTTGGATTTTGGACTTATAAAAGTGTTGCATTTGTTAAGATCATGTGGACTATTGAAGTTTGACTGGATGCATTTTGTTGTTATGAGCCTCTGGGGAGAAAGGTGGAAGATTATGGATGAAAAGTGATATGTTGGAGCCGGAGAGATGGCACAGCGGGTAAGAGCCATCACCGGCTGCTTTTCCATAGGTCCTGAGTTCAATTCCCAGCAACCACGTGGTGCTCAAAATCATCTATAATGGGATTTGATGCCCTCTTCTGGTGTGTCAGAAGACAGCTACAGTGTGCTCACATACGTTAAATAAATAAATAAATATTTTTTTAAGGTGATACTCTTAGGAGTCAAATTGACAGAGGTTAGGACAGTTAATCTTCATTATCAACTTGACGAGGTTTAGAGTCAATGTGGAAATAAATCTTAGGCATGTCTGTGAGGGCTTGTCTAGACTAGGATAAATGAGATCACAGGCTGGGGTCCTAGACGAAATAAAAAGAACAAAATAAGTTGAGCACAGACATTCATCTCTCCCTGCTTCTTGACTGTGAATGAAATGTTCTCTGCCCTGTAAAATTCTTCTGTTAGATGATGCATGTCAATTACTTCAAGTACCCACCCACATTAAAATGTTCAATAAATGATTAGCATTCTTAATCTCAGGAGGAGCAAATGGGTCAGCAGAGGGATCACAGACAGAAGTCCTTTCTCTGAAACTTCTTTTCAGGAGAGCCAGCACATCAGAACTGGGGCAGAGGAGGACCCTTCCTTACTGTGCGACACACACCTCACTTACAGCCTGCGCACTGAACACCTGCAATGAAACCTTCTTCATATTCACATCACTGAAGCGCTAGAGGCTGAACACAGCCTGGAGAAATGCTCCCAGCTCCTGACCTGGATAAGCAGGTGACTGATAGACACTGGGATGGGATCTCCTCATCAATAATAAAAGCATTTCACACAGGCAGGGCACAGGGCACAAGCCTATTTTGTTTTATTTTATTTTTATTTTCAATCTACTCTAAGAAGATATTTGACAGAAACACAAATAAAAACATTAAGGGGAATGTAATAGTCAGGCGCCTGTCCAAAGCCCCACACTGTGCCCCAGCAGGAAAGCAACACAAGTTGCCAAGCTTGCGGAGCACAGGAGAACCCACGCCAAATATCCACTTCCAAATTCGAGTGGAAGCCAGGGATGCTGCAGATCAAATCTGCAGGAGTGGCTCTGTCATTACGTCTGAAAATTAAGTTAGAAAAGCTTCATTAAGACCTTGGAGTCAGAGCAGGCTCTCATTTTGCAAACCTAAACAAAAGCAAGCATCTGAAGGAAGCCTATCTGCTCCGCAGATCTCAAATCCCAGTCACAAACCAAGTCTAGTGTGAGCCATTTGTCCCTGGAGGGGGATGGGGGGTGCTCCGGCAGGTCCTCTCAGATCTGTGCGGTATTAGGGGATGGGAGCCGGCACATCTCTGAGACCGGAATGGCTGATGAAATGAAACGAACTGTGCACCACCACAGCACAGTGTGGAAATGGAACTAGGTTCATAATGACCCAAGCCGAGAAACTCAGACAGTTACAAAAACAAGTAACACAGCCCTGGAGCCAAAGTGTGTTATTGTCCTACCACGGCCCTCCTGTCTGTCTGCTCTCTCCTAGCAACAAAGCTTGAAATAGGCTTTATTTTTAAAGGGTGTTGTGTTTCTATTTGTTGACCCTGTGAGCCACGCATATGCCCGGTGCCTAGGAGGCCAGAAGGCACCAGAGCCCTGGAGCTAGAGTAACAATACTTATAAACTGTCATGTGAGTGCTGGGAGCCAAAGCTGGGGCCTCTGAAAGACCAGCAAGTGCCTCACCCTCTGAGTCATCTATACAGTCCCAAGTTGATCAGCTTATTTTTTTTAAAAAAACAACCAAAGGTCTGGGCTGGGAAGATGGCTCAGGAGTTAGAGCACTTGCCACGGCAAATGTGAGGACTGTGGTTCAGACATCCAGAACCCACATAAATGCAAGGTTGCTGTGGCAGCCTGCCAGTGACTCAGCCTCAGAATCTCCAAAACGAAGAAATCTGGCTCTTGAGACTAGCCCCATCCGGAATTCTGGATTTGATGGCGAACCCCTTCCTCGGTGAAGAGCTACTGAGAATGATCCAGTTATCAACCTCAGGCCTCCACACATGCGCATTTGCATGTGCACCTACACTCACATGTGCAGATGCACACAGAAACATGCATATATGCATGTATGTGTTCCCAACCTCCCATGCAAGTCATGCACACACACACACACACACACACACACACATGCCCTCCTCTGGGATCCTTGAGCACCAGGCATACATGTGGCATACATATAAACATGTAGGCAAAATATCAATACATGTAAAAATATGTTACACAATGAAATATTCAGAAAGTAAAGAATGAACAAAACCAGTGTTTGAAGTCCAAAGGCATAGATGGAGGTGTCCATTGTCTATAGCTTGCTTCAAAGGGGTTTAGGGGTCACCCTACTTGAACCACCTGTTCCTCTAAGGAAAAATAGAGTTATCTCTGGAAGTAGGATAATAAGCCTAGCAAGAAAAGAGCAAATGTTCAACCTTTGTGGGTAAGAGAACTCACTTTGGAGGTGGGTAAACCGGTGCTCTAGATAATTAGAAAGAGATTGAATTGTATTGGCCTGTGTTGGAATTCAGTTCCAGGAAACACCCTGAGCCTCTCCTGCACCTCCTTGAAGGCTTTGTGAGTAGATTGCTGGCATCCATGGGGACTTCCCTTCCTCATGTCACTTGAGAGCCAAAACATCAAGTAACCCAGGCACCACTCAGAGGATTCTTCTTAGCTCTGCACCCCACACCCTGGCAAGAGGGGTTCTCCCAGCCCGGAACCCCTCAGCTCCATCTCCAGCTTGTAGTTCCAATGTCTGTGTTTATTCAACAGGCCCAGCAAAGCAAAACAGTCCTTCAGTTCCACCATGGCCTCAGACACCAGGGAGGGCTGTGATAAATGTTCACTAAGGTCCTTCCACAGCAGGTGAAAGTAAATACCCAAGGAAGAATTTGAATTTGAAGGACACACAGCCAGGTCCCCCTACTATCCATCCATCCATCCATCCATCCATCCATCCACCCTCCAGTTCAGGAGAGTGATATATATCAATGGTATGTGTGAGGTACACACACACATATAAGATCACCTTTGTGAGTGTTCTAGAAAGCACATGTGTAATCAAAGACCCACACCCATGACCATGCACAACTGTTTTCATTCAGTTAGTAACTGCTGAGTATTTGACAATTGCTCTCCAAAAAACCACAAAGGTGTTCCAAGTCAATGGGCAGAGAGCTCTTTTATCTGCCCAACAAGGCTGGAGGCAGCACTTGGAAGGGCTCTGCCACACAGAGGCAGGGAGGAGCTCGGAGTTTTGCCTGGCATCTCCTCCTGCTTCTCACCAGCTACTGCCAAGGAAAGAGGCAGCAAGGCTGTACCCCACTGGGTCCTAAATACCCGTCATTGCACCCCGGGTAAACCCAGAAAAAATATTTATACTGTTCTATTGTCCGTTAAGTTGTATAGAGGCAAACCCTAAATTCCCACCACTCCAACCAAATTTATATGTTGAGGTTCTAAACTCCAGGACTCCAGAATGTGAGTGTATTTGCAAATCGGGTCCTAAAAGAGGTGATTAAGCTAAGAATGAAGTAAAATGAGGTCATTAGGGTGGGCTGTCATCCAATGAACCTACTTTCCACATAAGAGACAATTAGGAGACAGGTGTTCACAGAAGGAAGGCCATGTACAGAGGGAAGGCAGTCATCCACAAGCCAAAGAAGAGGCTTTGAAAGAAAACCTGCTGCCACTGTGACCTCAGAATCCCACCCCCAGAACTGAGGCACCAAACTCCAGCTGTTTAAACTCCCTAGCTACGGAATTTTATTACCCTAGGAAACTGCTATGCAGGCTCTAAATATGCAAGTCCTTCGCTCAAACCTCACTTCATTTTTATGAAGTCACTCCGTTCATAAGAGCCTTGGCCCCTCAGTTGCTGACTCTGAATCCTTCTGATGGCCCGTACTGCTTCCGAGTGTTCCTGCCCCTCTGTCAAGAAGGGGTTAAAATTGGATCCTGACCTAGTGAGATGCTGTGGAGCTCAAGCTTCGGCAATGGGTTGGCAGCAGGGATGCCATTCACATTCCTGTGCTTGGTCACTGTAACAAAATGCCTGAGGAAACCAACTTAAAGCAGAGGTAAGGTTAGGGTTGGGGAGATGGCTAAATCAATAAAACATTTTTCTCCTTTAAGCATGAGGACCTAAGTGCAGAGCCCCAGCACCAAAAATTCAGGCCTGCATTTGTAACCCAGCACTGGAGAGGCAGACCCAGCCAGATCTCTGGAGTTTGCTAGCCAGTGAACTCTTGGATCCTTGAGAGACCTTGTTTTTTTTAAAAAATAAGGTGACCAGCACTTGAGAAGAGGCAGGCAGATCTCTGTGAGTTGAGGCCCAGCCTGATTCACACAGTAAAGTTCTGAGTCAGCTAGGATTACAAACGCGGTTGCATGCATACCTGCATGCATTCACACACATGTGGAGAGCAACTAAGGAAGACACCTGACATTGACCTCTGGTCTCTACATGCTTACACACACACACACACACACACACACACGCACGCATGCACATGGACACACACAGAGGTGGGACATTTTAACTTACAGTTTCAGGTTGGTTCTGTTACAGGAGTTGGGGGTTGGGGTTTCTGAGGGAGAATATTACGGCAGGAGCTTGTTGTTAAGGAGGAGCCTGTTGTTAAGGAGGTGCCTGATGTGGTAAATATTATAAGGATGGTTTAACCTTATATCAGCCCCCACGTTCTCACTCCATGGATGCCGCTCTAGTGTGGAGCTAAGCCCACGGACTGTCACTCGGTCTGCAAGCCGCCCTCTCCACGTGGTTCCCTTCCCAGGCCGTTCATTCCGCCCGCCCTGCTGTTTCTGTCCTGGATGGATATGACCGCCCCAGTGTGTTCCGTTCCTCCACGCCAGGCACAAACATGACTCCAAAGCCCAGTAGCTTATCAAGCAGGTTTATATATTAAATTCTCAATCCACAAACCCTCTATACAATAAGCTTACATCCAACGAACAAAGATACAAACTGCCCTTCTATATGAGATAAAATGACCTACAGAAACCCTTAAAAATATTCCTATCTACCTATTGCCAATTCTGACCACCTGGTCTAGAGCCTTCTTCTTCAGCGCCATCTTGATTCCTCCTGGAATCTCTCTTTCTCTCCTCCTCTTCCATTTTCCTAGCCTTTTCCCCACCTACCTCTCCACTGTCCAATCATGTATCACCTTAACATCAACCCACAGGTCCCCATATCATGGTGGCCAGGAAGAAAAGGAGAGGAAGGAGTTGAGGGCCCAATGTCCTATTTAAGGAAATATCCCAGTGATCCAACTTCCTTCTAGTAGGCCCACCCTTCAGCAGCACTACAGATTGGGAACCAAGACTTCAACCCCTCATCCTTTGGGAGATACTTAAAATCCAAGGCACAACAGTATTCACGTGGCTCAGGTCACTGTGAAAGGCTGATTTCTTGTTTTTCCCATTCATGTTTCCAAATCCAACGAGGAACTAGTGAGTATCTTTGTGGCTTCCAGGCCCTCCTCTGCTGTCTACTCCAGGAGGACAAGCCCCGCCCAGGACTGCTGGTTGCTTGTCTGCCTTGGCCCTCATTGCAGGGGGACCAGGGGGAACGTTCCCACTGAGTCACAACACACTGGAAGGAACACCACCAGAGAAATGGGTTCACCTGAGGGTTGCTTTCAAAACAGTCATATCTTTTCCTCTGAATATTGATTGAAAAGTTGATAGCATACTAAGGAGTCAGACTGGCAAATCCCAGTGGTTCCGTTTCTTTTTCCCTTCCTGTGTATGTGTTTGAGGGTTGGGGGGATGGGCTAAAGGGGAGGGCTGAAGGGCTGAGACCGGGCAGGATGGAAGTACAAGACAGTGAGCAAGATTTTAAAGTGTTTTCTATTTCTGTCATTTTTGTATTGTAAGTGTGTGTACGGGTGGCGTGTTCATGTGAGTGCAGAACATGAACACATGGTGCTCATAGAATCCAGAAAGAGGAGCTGGGATTTCTGAAGCTTGAGTTATAGGCTGTAGTCAACCACCCAAAATGGGTACTGGAAAACAAACTTGGGTCCTCTGGAAGAATAGCAACCTCTGGGCCATCTCTATAGCCCCTTAAAATATTTTTTTTATTTAGATACCAGAATATATCAGAAAGGTGAAATTATATTCATGATCTTACTCTCCTATATCCTTAAAAAGTATTCCTTCCTGTTCTTATCTAGATGTTCATATAATTTTTACAGCTATATTCATGGCAAAAAGGATGCGATTTGCTATTTCCATTTAACATTATACTAGAACATTTTCCCAAGTCACTACATAATCCTCCCGATTATTATTATTTTTTTAATGGCATAATACAGCCCAGCGCAACAGAAGCACCACCATTCTCCTTCGATAACCAATTTGGGTTCTGTCCGATTTTTCACCCCAGATGAAAGTCCCCCCACCTCTAAGACTCCAGCAAAGCAGCAGAGCTGATGTAACTGGGAGTTTGGGTATTGAACAGTGGTTTCTCGAGGAGGTGCTTTGCCCAGGACTCACCCTCAACAGTGAAAACAAATGGGTGGGTCGGCCTGGCAGAAAGGCTGGGTGAGAAAGGCACCCTGGAAACAGTGATGCCAGCCACATCATCCATTCCCCAGGTCCCTCGGGAACCCACGCCAGCTACTCAGCTGGTACCAAGGTAAGGGGGCACTTAAGGTGAATGACACAGGGTCTCAATTTAGTTCCTACAAGTTTCCAGGGATAGGGAAACTCTGCCTCCTCTAGATCTTGCCACTTTCAATTTTTAAGATTCACTTATTTATTATATATAAGTACACTGTAGCTGCCTTCATATACACCAAAAGAGGGCATCAGATCTCATTACAGATGGTTGTGAGCCACCATGTGTTGCTAGGAATTAACTCAGGACCTCTGCAAGAGCAGTCGGTCCTCTTAACCACTGAGCCATCTCTCCAGCCCAATCTTGCCACTTTCTTGAGCCTTGGACCTCCAGAGCATGAAAACTGAGGACTCGATGCTCCCCCCAGGGGCCAGGCAGAAGTGGTGTGACTCTTCCTGGTGACAAGTCTGGCTGATCCAATGCTGGTTCTTGTCATTCTCCTGAACCTCTGCCTCACAGACAGACAGTTCTAGCCCCAGGTCGGTAGCCTGGTACCGCCCCTCATACTGATGGTGCCACTGGGACTCCTGGCCCAGGAGCCTCTCTCCTGGCTCATTTGGGGAAAGTACCTGGTATGAGAAGTACTGGCAACTTTAGGGGGTGACAATAGCAGAAGGCAGAGGATGTCACTGTTGCTTTTTAGGTCAGATCTGTTTGGAGAGAATTCGAAATGCAAGCATACTAACGCAGTCACCGTGGCCAGGTTAATTTATTGTCTCCTGTTCACAGCTGCCCTGCCCCTTAGAGTGAGTTGAATTTTGAGGTCTTCTGGTGGGGCAGAACCCAGTGCAAACTTCACCATCACCCATGGTCAATGTCAAGGTCACTCTAGACTGACTTTCATTTGTCACAGAAGCAGCCAATGCATTTATTATTCAGTATTATGTGAAATAATACCTGTGTTCTCCACAAGACACAAATAACCCTCATCGCAACTCTAGAATAAAGGGCTGTTGCTTGTTGACTGTGTTCAGTGAGTGAGACAGTATAAGGGCAGGAAAGGGGAGTAGCTAACCCAAGCCATCCTGGCAAGCAGTACAGCTAGCTAAGATGCAGGTTCAGGTTGGGTCTGGTAGCACTAACCTATGATTGGTCCTCCAGAGGTTGAGGCAGAAGGATCATCAGTTCAAGACCTGCCTAGACTATAGAGTGAGTTTAAAGGCAACTTGGGCAAAATAGTGAGAGGCTATCCCAAAACTAAAAAGAGGGGCTGACAAGATGGCTCAGCACTAAGCCTGATGGTATGAGTTCAATCTCTGGGCCCCACATGGGAGGATAGAACCAACTCCCCAAATTTCTCATCTCCACATGAGTACCATGGCACAGGAATGTGTGTGCGTGCGCACACTCAGACTCAGGCAGACTCGTTTGTATGCATAAGCTCCCTCTCAGGTGAACACCTTCTGCCAGCCTTGCCGCAACCATGGTAAAATAATCATAATGACTGAGCCCTTAGGGAATGCCAGACACTTCACTAAGAGGTTTGCTCTAGCTCCTGAATGAGGAAATTGGGAGTTAAAGAGGTTATGTAAGACCTGTGGCTACTGAGCCTCCAGTCATGTTCTCTCCATTCCTCCTTCCTACAGAATAGGCCCCACTTTTAGCTGCACATGTGGCCTTCTAGAATGAAGGCTGCACTCCCAAACTGTAGTGGGGTGGGGTACAGTCATGTGACTGCTGTAATGGATGCAATGGATATAACCAAACATAGCTTTCTGCCACAGCCGGACTTCTTTTCTCCTCCCAGATGACAGGACACAGCTGTGACGGTAGAGCTACCTGGAGCTCAGGGAGGGCAGCCAGATCCCTGAACAGCAGAGCCACAGGACAGCAAGAACCAGGCTCTCCAGGGGATTTATGAAGTCGAGATGAGGTGACTACCTGTAGATTTTTCCATTAAAAAAAGAAATAAACATTACCTTGCTAAAGCCATCATTGTGTTAAGGTGTGTGAGAGTTTCAGCCCAGCCCCATTCTTGTTAGCAAAGAGGATGAGGCCAAACTCAAATAACTTCTGCAACTTATCGGAGTAAAAATCTCATAGTAAATAGAATGGAGACCCGGAGTAGCGTTCTCAGATCTCACGGTTGGGTCCCGGTGGTCCACACGGCCGAAGGCTCCCCCTGAGGAAGGCAGGTTCACCTTACGACATGCCAAAAGACAGGCAAACATAACTGGTTTCTCACTTTGGAGCTAGATTATTCAGAAAAGGGTGTCCTCTCCTTTCTATCTCTTTCCTCAATACTTTGGCTGTTCCCCAACATTCTGGGCTTTCCTCACTCTGCCCCTAAAGCCTCCCTTCCTGCTATGTGGCTGATGAGGGCCATCCTCTGTGAGCTCCGTGCCAGCTCACGTGGGGCTTTTTCTCTTCTCTCCTCCCTCTCCTTCTCTGGGTAGTGCCTGAACTTTACGGTTTACCCACTTTGGGGTTTTTTTCTTTTAAACTCTAATAAAATTGACCTTGAGTCCGTTCTTAAATTATGTTTATTAATGAGATTGAAAACCACCAAGAGGGACCCTGATTTCCCTTGTATCGATGTTATTTCTACTACAACACTTTGCCCCACTTGGTGGCTTGGTTTTGAGCAAAGCGTCCATTCTTAGGCCCCACCCCACCCCCACCCGACACTCCGGTCAGTCTGTTGATATTCTTCAGGGCCAAGCTCTGTGGTGGGGACCTGTATTGATTACATCATCATGTACTGCTGTCACAAAACACCTGGTGAGAATCACCTTAAGGAAGGAAGTTGATTTGCTTTGTTCTTATAGTTTGAAGCTAGGGTATCACAGCAGGGAAGACATGGCAGCAGGAGCCGGAAGAAGCTGGTCACAAGGAGAGATGGATCAAGGCTGGTACTCAGCGCTCTCTCTCCTTTTGCTCAGTTCAAGAGTTAGAATGAGTCTATCCATGTCAACTCACCCAATGTAGAAAAATCCCTCCTGGATATGCAGAGATTTGTCTTCAAGATGAATGAACACAAACCATGCATGTGACTTGATTTATACTCTAGAAGAGCCAGCAGTCCATCCTGGAAGGTAGATGCTGAGTCTTGTGACAGGGACATGAGCCCACTGCCATGGAGACATGTAGAGGGGAGTGACTTTCTAGATGCTGGTCACAACACTTAAATCAAAGAGATGTCAGGGAGCTGGGACTGCCATGCTCTCTGGAGCAACTGTGACATGTGTGGTTCTCGGTACCCACCACTTTGGTGCCTCAGCCCCTGGGTGCTGGGATAGTAATCGTATACATTATCAATACATTCCGACCATTGTTCTCAAGCCTGGTCCAGAAATGTCCCATGTTTTCCTTGGCCTATCATTTTAGATGCTGATCTATCGTCACTGGAGACCCCTAGCCCTTGGCAATCTAGAACTTTCTGTGAAGGAGATGCAACACTATGAAGAAAAATGTGAGAGGGAGGATCCCCAAGGCCAACCTCCTGACAAGGAATAAAAGGAAATGGGGAACTGGGAGGGCCCCCACACTGGGCTAGATACTCTTCAGCATTGCAGTAGAAGCCATGAGTTCTGTCTGTAATGACTCCGTACTTGAAAATGGTATTTCCAATGTGACCTTTCTCCCTGTTCTTCCAACAGTGGAGCTATTGTCACTATCAATAAAAGGCAGCCGTGGCTATCCCTGACTGCAGCCAATTAGAATTACCTTGAGAAGTCAACAAGGGTAACTTGGCTGCTAATGAGGGCAGCTGACATCTGGGCACTGGCCTACTTGCCTGATCAAGAAGAAAAGGAAAAACTTACCCCACCAAATGTTCTTCTTCCCCCACTGAGCACCTCCAACACTACTATTCTGTGAGGACCAAGGCAATGTGACTCACTAGGCAAAGGGGCTTCCCCATCCCCTGGGTAATAGCACCAAGCAGCTCTGCCCTTACCAGCAAATACTCCTTGTCATGGGTAATCTGCATTGTTGAATTTGGGGCCATCTAGGAGACACGCCTCTAGGTATGTTTCCAGAGGTTGAACTGAGAAAGGAGAGCCGGCCATGAATACAAGCAGCACCATCCCGTGGTGGGCTGAGAGACTAAACCAGGGAACGGGAAAATGAGTGGGCGCCAGCATTCTTCATCTCTGCCTTCTGACTGTGGCCTCCATGTGACCACCTGTCCCACATCCCTGCTGCCTTGCCTTCCTGCCATGAGAGACTTTGGTCAGGCATTTGTCACAGCCCTGAAGAAAGTGACTGTACACTCACTACGTAACAACCATAAGCCAGATGTGACATGGCACTAAAAAAACAAGCAGAGGTACACTCAGAATGAAGCTGAGGAAGTTTAAGCTTATGGGCCTGAGGCTTGTGGTGTAGCTCAGGAGTGAAGCATTCACCTAACACCAGCCAGCCTTGTGTTTGACCCACAGCACTGAGAAAGGACAGTTTGGGGTCTATCGTTCACATGGTCGTATGATTTGTAAAGGTTACGGACGTTCACCAGCTGCCTTTAGCACACACAGTCAAAGCTGCTGTCTCTTTCATCCAAACCTACGCACTGTCATACTGGCTGGTTAATCTTCATTTCAGCCATTTTGAAAGGCTCATTAAGGAGATGTTAAGTCAGGTATAAACTAGGTTTTGGGGTTCTGTGGGCCATGGGTAGGTGGTCTGCAGTCACTTCTGAGAGTAGTCACCCTTCACTAGCTGGTTCAGTGTGGAAATGGCTTCAAGAATAACCCTGCCCATGGTGCTGACCTATTCTGGCATTGCTATACTGAGGTCCAGCGCCAAGGCTCTCTCGGAAAGGAGAGCGCCCCCTGGAGCCCAACTCTGGGTGTGTGGGTAGTATAGCCGAAAGAAGACGAACAAAACAGCCTGGGGGACTTGTCCTGTCACCCACGGCATAAAATATAAGCACAGGACTAAGTCGCCACCATAGTCATGGCACTGGGACTGTAATGAGCCATGCGGCGAGTCAGTTATGTGCTTGTCATTTGTTTCTCTTTTGATGGGAACGACGCCCAGTGGGATTCGTGGGAATTCCTGTGTGTACGGTACAAACTGCTGCAGTCCTGGGGACAGCAAGTGTACCCGGCTGTGAAATCATGTGTGTTATGCATCCCATCCATCAACATAAATAGTTTTTATTATGCTGGAGGAAAGATTAATTATCTTCCCTTTCTCTGTACAGAAAACATCACATAATCGTTGAATATGAAGAGGTGATGAGTGTTCAGCCAAAAAAAAAAAAAAAAAAAGAACAGAAAACATGACAGTGGTGCACTAGGCAGTTAATTAATACAAAATCCTATTATTTCTCTGGATTTTATGATATTTGTGACATTTTTTCCACACTAAATAAAGACTTGTTTTCTATTCTAATCTTATACTGGTAATTTTGTATTGTTCTTAAAGGGATCCTTCTACATGGCGTAAGCTTTTAAGTTCACCCTGATCAGTCTGTCTCTATTTATCCTTTATTGTTTCTTAGTTTGAGTTTTATTGCTATGAAAAGACACTATTACCCTGGCAGCTCTTTTTTTTTTTTTTTTTTTAATCTTTATTGTTTCTACTGGGAGAAGCCTTTGCCTCTTCTCCCCTCACGTATGTGATATATGACCAACACATGGCAGGCACTGCACCGGTAATGAGAACACGGAGAGAACAGGGCAGATCCCCTTCCTATCTGGAGACTGAGTGATGGAGAAGGTGCTGGGAGAAGAACTTCATGGAGGAAATATTTCCTCCTCTGAAAATCCTAAAATAGAGTTAGAGAACACATAGGCCAATAGTGTGGGCACCTGGGTTGGTTGGGACAGGCTCAGTAGAATATACCCAGTAAATACCTACTGAACTAAAACAAGTAAATAAACATTGTGACTTGGGTCAGGATTGAGATGCTAGGCACAGATGAGGAGTACACATCAAGCCCTTCCCATGGCAGCTAGCAACAGAGAAAAGAAGGAGGAGAGTCAGGGTAGACTTGATGGAACTCCTTATGAAATAGTGAATCAGCACATGCAAAGGCCCTGGGGTCAGGGAAAGATCAGAGAACAGCTCTGCGTGACTGGACCACACTAGCGAGATTTGCAAAGGAGAAGTTTTTGAAGGAAAGTTTCCAATTTAAAAGGTGGTGAAATATGATAAGTCTGGCAAGAAAGGGGCTGGAACCTCAGAAACCTCAGAAGCCTCAGAAGCCATGATGAAATATGGAGCTCTATGTTGGATGCTCTGGTGAGGTGCTCTCGGGGAGTGAAATGGCATGCTCAGATCAGCAAGTTAAAAAGACTGTTTCTGTGGCTGACAGAAGCCTGAATGAGGGAGAAGCAAGGACATGAACCGCTCAGCTCAGCCTCCCTCCCTGATGACAAATGCCCATCAGAGAGGGTGTGGCACCCTGAGGAACTCTGTGTGCCTGCTGCAGAGGCAAATAAGAGGTCACATCAGGGCTGGGAACCTGGCTGTCCCTCCCCAAAGCCAAACACTCTCACAGAAGACCCTTGGTAGTCAGTCTTTCTTTCTGTACAGAGATTGTGGTGTCCCAGTATGGTAAGCCTATGTGGTGTTTCCTGTTCACTCATCCCCTCCTAAATGCCTGCCCATTGACTTCTCATTGGAATTTGCTGTCTGTTTTTTTAGTGGGGTTTTCCCAATGGCAAACAGGTTTGTTTGTTCGGTTGTTTTTGTTTTTTTTTTCTGCAAAACAAGGTGGGGCTCTTAGAGACAAGACCCAGCCATTGATGCGTTCAATCTTATACCACTGCTGGCCAGATATGGGAGTAACCTGGTTGCCGAAACGTTGATGTTTTCTTCCAGGCTGTAGACAAACAGTCACCTTACCTGTACCCCCACTTCCCTCTTAGATAATTAACAAAGAGCTGAACCTCCAAATCTCTCTACAGGAGCTTTTTCACCCTAGGCTAAGGAATTTCATGAACCGAGTGAAGGTTGGTTGGAAGAATGAATATTCTCTGAAATGTCTGACCTTACCCTTTCCCAAGGATGTGCTTACCCACCCTCTACAGGCCTCTGACAACAGAGGCCACAGTCACCCGAGGCTTTTCTCTAATTTGAGTGACACCTGTGATCAGCACCACTCACGACTCCGAATAGCCTGTCACGTGGCAAGACTCACTGTATCATCACCTTCAATATTAGCTACCTCTCGGGGTTTGTTACAGAACTTTCCGAAATCTGTACCCGAGTGTCTCTCTGACTAAATTATGAGCTCCCAAAGGGCAGAAACTGCTTTAGATTCCTGTTGGCTTGGGTAGAAGTTGACTTTAGGAGACTCAATGACTCTGGCAGAGGCCTCTAGAGAGCAGGCTTTCAGGGGGTGGGGGGAAGCAGTGAGGTGTGTGTGTGTAAGGTGTGTGTGTATGTATGAGGTGTGTGTGAGGGAAGTATGAGGGGTGTGTGAGGGTTCACACGTGAGGGAAGTGTGAGGGGTGTGTGTGTGAAGAGGGTGTGGAGGGTTGTGTAAGGTAGGTGTGTGTGTGTATGTGTGTGTGTGTGTGTGTGTGTGTGTGTAAGGTGTGAGGGCTGTGTGATGTAAATGTGTGTGTGTGTGTGCATCAGAGGTGAGATGCAATGCAGCTGTGCACAGTAGAGCTGAAGCTATCAGGAAAAAGCTGTCATGGCTGCAAGGCCCCGTTTGGAAGAAAGACCTACCTTTCAGATATGAGAAAACTCTGGCTTCAAAAGGAAAAGGCAGAATGATCAGATGCCAGCAATGTAGCCAAGTCCCAAAGGTTGTCATCCAAAATTGTCAGGTGGACTGGTCACCAGGATAGAGGAGGCGGATTATCCATGATGGGAAGTTGATGGTGGCCTTTAGGGTCCTCATAGTACAGTGTCAGCAAGGACAAAGCTACAAGAGTAATGGATAGGGGAGACAGGGCAGAGGCAGCACTGGAGGAAGTCCAGGGGTGACTGATGTCTGGCACACAGCAGGCATAGTTTCTCATATAAATGTGAAATGGCTGGATATTTTAATAAACTCTCACAGTATTATAAGCCACGTTTATGAGACATGGTAGGAAGAGCCTTTGGGGGTAGTGTGTGTGTGTGTGTGTGTGTGTGTGTGTGTTTTCTTCTTGCAGTACTGGGCTTGAACCCTATACCTTATATGTGCTGAGTAAACACGGCAGCTCTGAGCTACACACCAGCCCTAAAAGGACCCTTTGCAAGGGAGCATTTAAAGCTGAGAGTAAGCCAAGTCTGTGTAGAAGTGTGGGATTCTGTTAGGATTCTGTAAACCCCACCCCACAGTTACCTGGCACTACAAAAGGGACTGCTTGCCCCCTCCTCCCTCCCTCCCTCTCTATCTTTCTCTCTCTGCCTCTCTCTCTCTCTCTCTGCCTCTCTCTCTCTCTCTCTCTCTCTCTCTCTATCTATCTATCTCTCTATCTCTATCTCTCTGCCTCTTGCTCTCTTGCTCTCTCCCTTGTCCCTCTTCTCCCCATTCCCTTCCCCCTTCTCTCTCCACATGCTCATGGCCGGCCTCTACTCTTCTCTTCTCTTTCTCTGCCTCTACTACCCTCTTAACTCTCTTCCCCATGCCCTGAATAGACTCTATTCTGTACTATACCGTCACGTGGCTGGTCCCTCAGGGGGAAGGGATTCTCAACATGGCCTCCCCAGAGGCATTGCCCTTCCCCCCAGGCCTCACCACACCTCCATGGAACAATCCCCCCACTCTCTTCATCCTTTTCCTAACAATGGTGTTGAAACCCAGGACTTCTCTTTCCGTTCATTGGTCCCAGCCACTCTCTTCCTCCCTTTCCTAACATCTTCAGATGGAGGCCACACACTCAGGAAAGAGAAAGGCGTTTCCCATGAGGTGAGAATGAGGGGAAGAAAAAAAGGCAAGGAAAGTGGGTGTTTGAGGTAATGGCATCCCTGGCAATTTTGCCAAGTTTTTAAAATGATCCTGGCTTCTCCTGCTCTATGTAGAAGCTTCTGGTGGCTCCCAAGCCTCCTACAGAACAAGAAATTCCCACCATTGCATCGAAGATGGCTTCCTTTAATGTTACAGTGCTATCCTGGACAGGACGTTGGGGCAGGCCCAGAAAAGAACCACAGAGGGTTCAGAAAAGCAAAACACCTCCTTCAAAAGCAGAGAGGACAGTAATATTTTTTTAAAGGGCTTACTACCAATTAATACAAAGGTAGGATGGAAAGAAATGGGAAACGCAACTCTAAACTCTATGATATGCACTCTCCCTCTTTATAACCCTGGCAAAAGCTAGCAAGAGGCAAATCCCACTTACAAGGACAGCAGAAACTGTCTCCTCCCTGCCTCGTGCCTTCCCGTGCATCATAAATATTCCCACAGACATAAATATCCCTGATGAGGAAGCAGAAGGCTCTTAATTGGCTCCAAGTAATTTCATGGTGGAGGGTGCTGGGTGAGGTGCATAGAATGGGAACAGGACAGGGGAGGGGCATCCCAGGAGGACACTAAAATCTGATCTATGCTGCATCGAGAAAGCAAAAGCTGGCTCATGAGAAGACCATGTTCTTCCTTTGTCTCAAGCCAGTTCCCTTCTGGTTAAATCTTATGGCCACTGATGTTCTTTATTCTATACCACTGGAAAATAAGAACCATGACGACATTTATTAAAAAGAAATGTTAGAATAATAAGCAAGTGGCGGTGTCTTGATGCAGTAGCAGACTGTGTAGCAATAAAAAATGTGAACTACTAACCACAGAACAGAGATGAGCTTCAGAGACCGTCTACAGCACTAGGTCTGGTGGGTTTGTAATCACAGCACTTAGGAGGCTAAGGTAGACACATCTTTAATATAATGGTAGCCTGAGCTACACAGCCAAGTCCCTCACTAGCCTGAGCTATATATAGTGAGACTATCTTGTAGTGGTAACATTAAAATTGGCTCTATGTTCTTGCCACTTGCCCAAACATTTTGGATCCATGAGTGAAACACACACACATGCAACCTTTTTATTTTAATATGTCATAATTAGCTCAATTCGACAAAATGTCTGGCGAAAACAACTTAATGAATGAAGGTTTATTTTGGCTCACAGTTTGAGAGAACACTGTCTACAATGATGGAGAAAGTACGGAGCAAGACCACAAGGTGGCTGATCACATTGTATCTGCACTTAGGAAACTGAGAGGGGAATGTTGGTGTGCTCGCTACACTGGTGTATACACTTTCTCCTTTAGTTCTTTTAATTCAATCCGGGTTCTTATCCCATGGGATGACCCACAATCAGACTATGTTTTCATTACTCAGTTAAATACCTCTAGAAACACCTTCACAGATAAGCCTAGAAGTGTCTCCTAGGTGATCTTAAATCCAGCCAACTTGACAATGAAAATTAACCATCATAAACCTACCACTTGTTAACTTGGCGTCCAAATGCATCCCTTTAGTCCCTAACATTCCACTCTTGGCCTCACAAAAGGTCCATAGCCATCTCTGAATACAAAATGTATTCTGTTCTTCTCCAAGAGACCCCTAAGTCTTAATGGTTCTAAATTGTTCAAACCTCCAGAGTCTTCTGATACTCAGAGTAATCTCCTAACTGTGAGCTCCTATAAAGTTAAAAATAATAGTAAGTTTCTAGTGCTGGAGAGATGGCTCAGCAGTGAAGAATATTTACAGAGAATCTAAATTCAGTTCCCAGCAACCACATCAGGTGGTTCACACTGCATCCAGTTCCAGCTATGGGGGATCCAATGCCCTCTTCTTGACTCTGTGGGTACCCCACCCCCCCCACACACACATTAGAAATAAAATATATTTTTTTAAAATTACACATCTACAATATATAATAATAAAATAAACATTTTATTCCAGAAGGGAAGAACGGGATCAGAGTAAGGAAGATGGATCTGAAGCAAGACAGAAACCCGTCAGAGTAAACACCAAATCTGCAAGCTCTAAACCCAGCATCGGGTGCCATGATGGAATTCTCTGGGCAGCCCTGCTCCTCCAGCACTGCCTGATTTTAACACACACAGCCTTGGGCTAGGTCCACCTTGTGCCTTCAGTTTTGCTCAGAAGATGTGGCATGGTCCCAGCATCTCAAACATCCTAGGACTATCAACGTTCACAGCTTCACCCACTGGCCTCTCAGAGAAGGTCTGTGGGGTGTCTCACCTGATGAAAGCCTCCATTACCAGCCTCCAGACTTGCACAATCAATACATAGATGACGCTGACAAGTTCTTCAGCCAGATCAATATGGTCTGGCCCACTTCTGCCAGTTATGAGGGCTCTGTGTGCCTTGGTTGCCAGACCTGCGGGCGAACATCTTCCACAGGCATTTGTTTCTAAGTAGAGAACTCCTTTAGCTACATTCTCCACTCAGTTCTCTCCTTCCAAATAAACTTACACTTTCCCAGACTGGAGATCTGGAGCTTCAGAAGTCTGAGGTCTTACCTTTGAGGTACTTATTCTCTTCCTAGTTCAAAGTGAAAGATTTCTCCTTAATTGTGCTAATGTCTCTAACAAGTCCAGCTGCTTTCCCCAAACCCTCAGTCCTAGCTTTCAACACCTCAGGCTCTCATCCTCTCCAATGGCTCACTTTCCCAGCTTTCTACACCACTTGCTGCTCTTCCTCACTGCAAGCCGGACTAAGAGCGGTGTAATCACAGCACAGCCCGAATATCACACTCTCTTGAAATGCTCTGTTTCAAAAAAAAAATTTATATCTTTTGGATTCAGTTTCACTCAAATTCCTCATAACATGGGAAGGGTACAGATTCTTTGCCAAGATAAAACATCAATGGCCTCTAATTAAGTTCCTGATAGACAAGATGTTGAAGGTTAGCCATATTGGGAGCCTGGTTACCAGGGCTGCCTTCTGCTCAGGATCTGACAAAGTGGATATTGTCGCCATCAACGACCCCTTCATTGACCTCAACTATGTGCTCTACATGTTCCAGTATGACTCTACCCATGGCAGATTCAATGGTATAGTCAAGGCTGAGAATGGGAAGCTTGTCATCAACGGGAAGCCCATCACCATCTTCCAGGAGTGAGATCCCGCTAACATCAAATGGGGTGATGGTGGTGCTGAGTATGTTGTGGAGTCTACTGGCATCTTCACCACCATGGAGAAGGTCTGGGCCCACTTGAAGCGTGGGGCCAAAAGGGTCATCATCTCCACCCCTTTGGCCAATGCCCCGATGTTTGTGATGGGTGTGAATGAACCATGAGAAACATGACAACTCCCTCAAGTTTGTCAGCAATGCACCCTGCACCAACTGCTTAGTGCCCCCCTGCCCCAACCTCCCCCCTCTGCTAAAGTCATCCATGACAACTTTGGCATGATGGAAGGGCTCATGACCACAGTTCATGTCATCACTGCCACTCAGAAGACTGTGGATGGCCCCTCTGGAAAGCTGTGGTGTGATGGCTGTGGGGCTGCCTAGAACATCATCCCTGCATCCACTGGTGCTGCCAAGGCTGTGGGCAAGGTCATCCCAGAGCTGAATGGGAAGCTCACTGGCATGGCCTTCCATGTTCCTAACCCCAGTGTATCGGTTGTGGATCTGACATGCCGCCTGGAGAAACCTGCCAAGTATGACGACATCGAGAAGGTGGTGAAGTAGGCATCTGAGGGCCCACTAAAGGGCATCTTGGGCTACACTGAGCACCAGGTTGTCTCCTGCGATTTCAACAGCAACTCCCACTGTTCCACCTTTGATGCTGGAGCTGGCATTGCTCTCAATGACAACTTTGTGAAGCTAATTTCCTGGTATGACAATGAATATGGCTACAGCAACAGGGTGGTGGACCTCATGGCCTACATGGCCTCCAAGGAGTAAGAAACCCTGGGCCACCCACCCCCTAGCAAGGACACTGAGAGCAAGAAAGAGGCCCTCAGTTGTTGAGGAGTCCCCATCCCAACTTGGCCCCCTACACTGAGCATCTCCCTCATAATTTCCATCCCAGACCCTCATAATAACAGGAGGGGCCTAGGGAGCCCTCCCTACTCTCTTGAATACCATCAATAAAGTTCCGCCGCACCCTCCCACAAAAAAAAAAAAAAAAAAAAAAAAGATGGATTAATGGGTAGATAGAGGGATGACTGATAGACAAGCTTTAGAAAAACTCTAATAAAATGTTAATGGCAGGGTCTGGGTGGCTCATATTACACCTCTTCACTGTGCAAGTTATTTTTTTCTTTCAAAATTTTTACAATGAAATAAAAAAGAGGTAACCTTTAAATAGCAATGGTTAACTGGTTACCTAGGTACAGGGAGTTTTATAAAGATTTTCCTAATCCCATTATCCTAATGTTACAGGTCAGAAAGTTGAATTCAGAAGCTAAGTTCAGCCACGTGGTTTTAGGCACTGAGCTAGACCTGCTGGATTCTCCTACATGCTGACACTTAGAACTCCACAGGCCCTCTGCACTCAGGAAGAGGGACACTTGTGGTCACCCTTTTTCTGTACATACTTCTCCAAGGCAGGATCTGAAGAGGCTAGTCTCTCTCAACCATCCTTCTTAGTACTGAGTGGCCTCAAAGGGATGAGGGATGCATTTCTGATCCTCAGCCACAATCTATCAACAGCCCCAGGAATATTAACAGAACACTATGTTTAGGGACGTTGAGGAAATTTCAGATAGTGTCTACATTCAAGAGGCTACGAGAATAGTTAACCTAGCCTGGAGAACTAGACTGTGAACCCAGGCATGATGTACGTATCTGTAATTACAGAGCTCAGGAGGGTGAGACATGAAAACACAGCACTGCTTGAACTATACACTGAGTAAGAGGCTGGGCTTCTATCAAAAAGAAGAGGAGGAGGAAGAGCAAAAATCTAGACTCTCAACTTCGGCATGGATTATGTGACTTCGAACAAGCTACTTCAAGTCTCCTCTTCTACGCAATGAGAACTTACCCCACAAGTGTCCCCAACCCTCATGTCTCTCTGATGTTGACCCATGGATGCAGTCAATTTATGCTAATGGAAGCAGATGATAGAAAAAATGTGCTGGGTAGAAAGATGACTTCGCTGAAGCAGTGTCTAAGAAGGGTTTCAAAGAATATCCATGGTGGGGAACGAGGCAGGACAAGCAGACTGTGTGGTGTAACATGGGTACATGTGAACAAATGTTGATTTGACCCCAGATAGGGCATTGATAATGGACCAAAGAAATCATTTCATCCAAGTCTAGCTCCGTGAAGCAGTGAGTTTATGGGGGTTACTTATGGGAACATAGGTGACTCAAAGGTTACACCACTGAGAATCCCACCCTACATGGAGGATGACCTACAAAAGTTGCCGATAAAAACAGAGCTCCCGACACAGCTTGCAAACAGTTCAGCTGATCACAGCATCTCTTCTTTCCAGCCATTGTTTGCTGATCACATGACCTTGGAGAGGGTCCCTGGGGATCTTGTTAAATTCCAGGAGTTTCCTGAGCCTTTTAAATTTCATTTACTTCCTGGCTTTGTATGTTTTTACTTCCTGAATCTTAGAAGCCTCCTTTCTTCCTTCAAAGGGGAATAGCTCCCCTTTGGGAGGAAATAGCTGGATAGCAAAATACAAACAGGGACCAAGACGAGACAGAAGCTTTGACCTTAACATCTGAGAAAGATCCATCCCAGGGGACTGAAGAATAGTGACGTGTGAGGAGATGGTGTCTGAAAAAGATTAATCTGGTTATTTATAGCATGGGTAAAGGAAAAACACTGGCAAGAAACCACCCAAGTGCCATCTTACCAAAGAGCTGCGTAGCAGGCTCCCTGACCCTCCGGGTCTTTGGTCCTTAGCACACTGGTGTTCTTATAAAGTGCCTCAGCACAGCAGGAGGCCAGGCTCAGCCTGCACCCCACCTCAACTGCAACAGCACACACTGGAGTTCCAAATGAAACTCACTCTAATAGGACTCAACAGACCTCACTGAATAGTACCAACAAATGACAGAGTAGCCATGGCTCGGCTGGTGAAGGAACTCTCCACCAAGCTTGACAATCTCAGTTTGGTTTCCAGAACCTACACGATAGAAAGAGAGAACCAACTCCCAGAAGCAGTCCTTGAACCTCCACACACATGCCCTGGCAAACACACACACACACACACACACACACACACACACACACACACACACACACGAACACGAACACAATGAATGAATAGATGCAAAAATAAATTCCAGACAAACATGTCAAGAGGAGGTTACAGGAGGATGATGCCAAGCTATACCCAGAAAGATCAACTTAAATGATATTGTTTTTAATTGAGGTGGAGCTCTGGCCAGAACTAAAATCCTCAAAGAGCTGGGCAAGCCATTGTGCCTGGAACTGCATTGTCACTGGGCCAGTCTCTCTCCATCTCTTACTTATTAACACCCAGCCCACCACAGGCCCAGTGGGGCTCAGCTTCCAGCTTTGTTCCTTCCATAAAGGCTTCTCTTTTCTTCCCCTCTGGGGCTTCCTAATCCTTCACCCCCTTCCTTCCTCACCCAAACAGAGCTTTTCACCCTGTAAAATCGGCCCAGGGTAAAAAACCAAACCAAAACAAACAAACAAAAAAAAAAAAAAAAAAAAAAAACTTAGGGAATCACACAAGATCTATATCCTTGAGAACATTATCTTGAATCTCTCAGGTCCTAAGGGACCAACTTTAGCCCTGCTCTGGTCTCAGGTGTTTCCTGATCCTCTGTCCTCTGTGAAAAAAAGTCCCTTTTAGTAAGGATTTCCTCACAGCTGAGTCTCACCACACTCGTGAGTAACCTCTGGGCGTGCGTTTCATCTGTGCTGCATGTGAAAGTTCCAGTCAGTCATGCACCACCTCCTGTCATTTCTGTCAGGGATGCAAGGAGCTTTCTTTCAGTTGTAATCGTGTCTGATGGGGATTCATCACCATCACACGGGTAAGAATGCCTCATCCGGGTCTATCACGACCATAAGGGTAAGAATGTGTGATTGGGGTTTATCTATCACCACCACAAGGGTAAAAATGTGTGATCGGCACCGTCACGCGGGTAAGAGACCCCACTTCTAAGTTGGCTCATTCACTTGACTGACAAGCTGGTGGATCGCTTTGGTCCAAGGACTGGGTTCTACTCCGTGTGGCCATTTGGCATGAGTTTCATAGCCTCGCCTCCAACATCACACACTGCCACTTCTATGTCATTTATGCATCACAAAGGCCCTGCCCCTTCCGTGTGACCAAGCACTGGAGGGCCCCAGGGTCACCAAAGGACAGCTTGAAGCCTGGCTCCATAGACTATAGGGAGAATCCTAGTCCAAGAAAAGAACAAGTAGTCCTCTACTGTGGATGAATATTGCCAAGTGAGAGGACATAGCCTCTATCCCCCAAGCTTCTGAGCCAGTGGGAGATGATTTCACAGAAAACAACTGCTCTCTGAATAAAACCCAGTCTCCCGAGCTCTGTGTCCACCTACTTCTCTACTCATCGGAGCCTCTCTCACGGAGCTTCACTTCACCAGTCTTCTCTAATGCTCTCACAGATCAAGCTCCTGCCTTCCTTGGGGCCTGTGCACTGGCGGTTCCTTCTAGAATACTGTGACCTCAAGCCCCAGCCACACTACTAAGCCAGCTTGCCTTCCAAGAGCGGGTAAATTGCAAACCCAGTTTCCAGCCTAACTTTGCTGCCTGCCAGGTGAGCAAACAGCACTCCTCTGTCTCTCCTGGCCCGGCCTGGCCCGGCCTGACTACAGGACAGATCTTCACTCTGGCTTGATTTCCAGTGCCCACCCTCCTCCAGGGAATTACCATCCCAACGTCATTGTGCTGAGCATGTGCTTCTGGCTTTTCTGGGCTGAAAGGTGAGAAGCAGCCACTCAGTAACACCCCAAACACTTTCCAGAAGAAAACACCATGATGCACCAGGACCCCCACGCATATTTATTTTTAAAATATGTTTTTTAATTTGAAAGCACACGGCCTCTGCTGGTCTGCGGGCCACCTCACCTGCTGCGGTGTGTGATTAGCCAGGCCTTTTCTCACCGGGTGGCAAGGACAGCTAATGGACTTGTGCTCCCCATGTATGTTTATCTCCCGTTAATTAAAATTTTGCCAAATCTTCCTCACAGCAAGGCCAAGCCTTGGCTTGTGGCCCTGATCTGGGCTGGCAGGCTGGATGGGGGCGGTCATCCTATTAAATATTAATCTAAGAAAGCAATCAGGCCTATGGGCTTCCACCCCTGAACCTCTCCTGCTGGGAAGTCACAGATGCCAAAAGCTCAGTGCCTGTGGCAACTCTTCCTGCCAGGCCTCGGTCAGCATCAGACATAGCTTTTCAGAACTGTTTGATGATAAATCTGAGCAGAATTCTGAGCTCTCTCTCTCTCTCTCTCTCTCTCTCTCTCTCTCTCTCTCTCTCTTTCTCTCTCTCTTAAAAACTGGGGTAAATTATACCACAGGTCTGCCTTGGAAAGGGATACTAAGCATGGTGTGAAAGTGCACCTTATAAATGATGAAGAAGCCGATTGAACAGCAGTTATTTGGAAGTGTTGGGTTGGGTAAAGACTCGAAAGTATCTTGCACATCAGATGCCAGCTCTGAAACCATCTTTGAGGGAAGGGGAAGATGAGGGCACAGTAGACTCCTCAGAGCCTTCACTACCCCTCTGGAGATTTGTGGAAGCTGCTGTCTTTGAAGTTCACCTTTGTCTCATCAGTTGCTCTTCAGCTGGAGTCCCAGTGCCCAGATCATTCCAGTGGGTACCTTCTGCCAGCAAATTTGGGAGACACAAGAAACACTCCATGGGGCCCCAGGTGGTAGTGGCACATGCCTTTAATCCCAGCACTTGGGAAGCAGAAGCAGACAGATCTCAGAGTTCAAGGCCAGCCTGGTCTACAGAGCAAGTTCTAAGACAGCCCAGGCTACACAGAGAAACCCTGTCTCAAAACCAAACAAAACACCAAAACAACAAAAAGAAACAGTGTACAATGGCTTTAGTTTTATCACTCAGAAGGATCAGCCATGTCCAGTACCTGTACCACATTTAAAAAGAGGATCTTTGCAAATGTAATTAAGACTAGGCCTTGGCCCAAGGACTAGTGTTTTTGGAACATAGGTAACAGAGGCACAGAGGCTTGCGGATTGCCAATGAAGAGAGAGGCAGAGACTGGAATGATGTATCTACAAGTCAAGCATCTCCTAGGAACATCAACGGTTGCCTGTGGCTGCAAAGCAGCAGAGATAAGTCTTCCCCAGAACCCAAGAAACCCTGGCCCTGCTGACTCACGCCTCCAGAACCAGGGAGAATAAACAACTGTTGTTTTAAGACACCAGTGTTGTAGTGTTTACTGTGACAACATAGACATTAACAGGCCTACACCACTCGGGTGCTTCCTTTTCTGCAGACTCTGAAGACTGTCAGTCATCCTGAACCCTTCTCTTTGTGGGATGTTGAGGACAAAGCAAAGAAGGAAGAAAAACAGCTGAGCTTAATCTACTTAATCCTTCTAGAGTTGAAAGCTGAAAAGGAGGCTGAGGAGAGAGACAAAGACAGACAGAGATACACAGGAGAGAGACAGACAGACAAAGACAGACTCAACAACATTATCAACTAACTAGATCCCGATGATTTCAACCAACTACATCCATCAGCAGGGGAAGCCACGTTCTTTTCACAGCCCTTAAACAGTACTGAGACCTAGCACCTTTGGGACTCTAAAGCAAACCTTAATACATTTAAAAGAAGAGAAATCATCTAGCCTGTGTTCCTGGGCTGAAAAGAAACAGAAACTAGACACCGATCACAGAAGGACAGCTAGAAAATACCAACACAGTCATACAATGGACATTTACAATAACACATGGGTCAGAGATAAAGTAGCATTGAGAAATATCCAAGTGTCTGAAATAAAATGAAAATGTGCAGGATGTAGCAAAAGTTGAGGTTGTCAGGGGTTGGGGGTGAGTGTGCCACCAAGTGTGTGTTTTGGCAACAAAGGAATAGTAAAATCAGTCACCTGAGTTGAGCTGAAGGTCCACAGGAGAAGCTGGGCATGAGGACATGCCTTTAATCCCAGCTCTGAGAGATGGAGACGTCATCTACGTAGTGAGTTCAAGGCCAGTCAGGACTAGAGTGAGACCCTATCTATAAACAAACAGACAAGTAGAAGAAAAGAAATAATGTGGGCTCAGCAGTGTGTGCCCATGGTCCTAGTTACTTAGTGAATAAGAATGAGGGCCTGGCCACTCCTAGGTATTGTTGAGAAGGATTTTATTGTCCATATGAGGGAGAGGATAACCAGAGGCATCTGGGAGAGTCCAGATTGAACATGGCCATTAGAATAGACCAGACCATGAGATCAGAAAGAGGCAGAACAGTGAGAGGAGAAAGAGGGAAGCTAAAGAAAACCAAGGCACACATGACCAAAATGGTGGGGTTTTATAGGAAAGAGAAGCTGGGGGAGAGAAAGGAGAGGTTAGGGTGGGGAGAGCAGGGTAGTGGTGGGTAAGAAGTGCTGAGAGGGGCCAGGACTGTGCAACAGGTACTTGAGACCCTGGGAGAGTCTGGCAGCCAGGGTATGCTTTGATATGTTAATAGGCACCTCAGCTAACCATTTGTCCTTGATTTCTTCCTGACCTAACACTTAGGAGGCTGAGGCTAGAGGATCACTTGAACTCAGGAATTTGAGGCCAGCCTGGGGTATCACAGCATGACCCTGTATCTTTAAAAAAAAAAAAAAAATCAAAGAAACTACAAACAGGAAACCAGTAGAGGAAGCTAGTAAAACTAGAAGCTGATTCTTTGAAAAGATCAGTAAAATGCATAAGCCTTTAGCCAGACTATGAAGAAGAAAAGCTATAGATCAATAATGTCAGAGATGAAGGGAGGTTCTCACCACAGTTCTTACAGACATTAAAGAGTAATGGAGAAATAACACAAACAGCTCAGTGTTTGTATTTGACAACCCCAGTGAAGGGGGTCGAGTCTTCAAAAGAGAGAATCTGCTGAAATTCAAGCCAGAAGAACCTGACAAATCTGAACATTTTCTGTATGGATGAAGTTAAATCAATGATAAACTGATTGAACAGATTAACCGGTGGGGTTCACCAATATTTAAGGAACCACCAAGACCCACTGTCTGTGGTCTCTGAGCAGGAGTGTTTCTTTATTCACTTCATGAAGCCAACATGACCACACTACCAAAACCAGTGTCTACAAGAAAACGACTGTACAATGCTTCCTGTGGACACAGACATGAAACTTATCAGGAAGGGACTGGAGAGATGGCTAAGACATTAACAATGCTATCTCTTGCAGAGGACGTGGGTTTGATCTTCAGCACCCACACCGTGGCTCACAAACTCTGTAAACCCAGTTCCAGGGCATCCAATGGCTTCTTTTGGCCTCTGTGAACACTGCATGCACAAGACACCAGACAAACAGGATAGAAAAACATCTAAACACACAGAAAATATAAATCAGTGGGCGGTTTATTTGTGTGGTGCATGCCACAGCATGTGTATGAAGATCAGAAGACAACCTACAAAAGTTAGTTCTCCTGGCTGGGTTCTGGGATTGAACTCAAGGCCTTAGGTTTGGTAGTTAGAGTCTGCCTTCTGAGCCATCCATTTGCCCACAGTAAGACATGTTAAGAAGGGTAAGTAGGGCTGGAGAGATGGCTCAGAGGTTAAGAACACTGACTGCTCTTCCAAAGATCCTGAGTTCTATTCCCAGCAACCACATGGTGGCTCACAACCATCTGTAATGGGATCTGATGCCCTCTTCTGGTGTGTCTGAAGACAACTACAGTGTACTCACATACAATAAATAAATAAATCTTAAAAAAAAAACGGTAAGCAGAGAGAATGTCTATTATAGTATAATTGTATAATTATTGGTCCATGTTATTATTAGGTCTTATCTCTTATCACGTCTAATTTATAAATTAAATTTTATCATAAATATGTGGAACCAAAAATAATAAATATAGGTTTGAGGTGTCCACTGGGCCTCTCAGAACATATCCCTTGAGGATGGTAGAACTACTCTATTCTCATTCTTCACACATGTGTGCACATGTATATGGATGTGTACTTGGAGATAGGAGACTGATGTCCCTTCTACCTTATTGAGGCAGGATTTCCCAATCAAACCCAGAGCTCACTGATAACTAGTCTTCCTAGGCAACTTGCTTTGGGGATCTGTTTTCTCCTTTGAGGCTGGAACAAATTACACCCATGCCCATCCAACACTTACATGAACTCTGGGCCTCATGCCTGTGCAGCAAGATCTATAGCACAGAGCCATTTCCCCAGGCCCCTGGCAGCCTTTCTTGAGAACCATGCTGGCCATGGGGGAAGGAAGAACTCTCTCTCAAGGCATCTCAAACCTTCTCCAGTCATAATTGCTTTTCCAGATATATTTTCATGTGATTCTGAGTACATTTGTATATAAAACAGGTAAACTAATCAACTACTGATAGTAAATCATAAATGTATCTTTAAAAATTTCTTTGAGTTATATAATTTTATAATTTTTATTAAACACTAAATGAAATTTGCATGCCAATGAGAGGATATGCATATTTACTTTTAATGCATAGAGTATTAAATCTTGATCCAAATATTTGATATTGCATAAGAGAAACCATGAAGGTTTTTCAGAGTTCACTGATATTTTGATTTTATAATCAATGCTCAGAATGTCATTTTTGCATAGATATTATCCATACTAAATGTCATACAGCAGAAGTTTCAGAAATTGCTGGAAACTCTTTCCTAATCCCAAACTCAAGACAGAAAGTCTTCCCAAGAAACATCCCAATACAGCACAATCCAACGATATCTGACTCCGATGCATCTATGCTGAGCAATGGCGGCAGGTACATCTCGCGTCTCTTCTCTGTAATTAAACCAGTATGCTTCTCCAAGAGCAGAAAACTTCACACCGCAATTCACACATAAGAGCCTTGAGTCTGAGCAGAGTTGTCTGCGGCAGCCCTCAGTGTCTCCTGGACAGACAGCATGCGCAGGGCACCTGTTGTCTGTGTGCTACAGGGAAGTCACGTGACGCAGCGACATGTGCCCTCCCAGAAACACCTCAGACCCACCCTGAATTGGGTTCCTAAGTGGATTTTTGATTTTTATACATTCAGAGATCTTATGCCCTGACCAAATTTTTCAGTACCCTACACCCAGTTACTCCCTTTGGGACCGTGACTCAGTTTAAGGCGCTCAGCTCTCTATGACATCACGGAGAAGATTAAACCATGAAAGAGTCCTAGAGGGGACCGGAGAGATGGCTCAGCGGTTAAGAGCACTGACTGTTCTTCTAGAGGTCCTGAGTTCAAATCCCCAGCAACCACATGGTGGCTCACAACCATCTATAATGAGATTCGATACTCTCTTCTGGTGTGTCTGAAGACAGCTACAGTGTGCTTATATTTAGTAAATAAATCTTTAAAAAAAAAAAAAAACCTGGGGTGCCTAGGGAAAGTTGTCTACATGTGGAGACTGGAGCGATGGCCCAGAAGCTTTGGTCCCTGGAACCCACACGGTGGTAGAAGAGGAAATAACAAAGTTGTTCTCTGCCCTCTACACACACACACACACACACATATATATACATGCCATGCATGTGCCCATGGTTACCATACACGTCACATGCGTGCTATTCACAATTATTGTTTTAAAAATCATATTTGTGACTTGGAAAACAAAAGGGCCACGGACGAAGTCTTCCATTCTGTCCTACCACCAACTAACTCGGCCCTTGCCACCCGCAACTCTCCCGGCATAACAGATTTCTTGAGAGACCTTCAAAAATATTCTTGGTCTCCATACATACCAAATGTGGGACCAGCGAGATGGCTCAACCAGTAAAGGTGTTTGCTGCGAAGCCTGGCGACCTGAGTTCAATCCCCTGGCACTCAAATAGTGGAAGAAAGAACAGATTCCTATGGGCTATTCTCCAGTCTCTACATTGTGTCGTGGTATGAGAACCTGTGGTTCTTCCTTCTCTGTCCCATAAATAAATGTGAGAGAAAAAAAATAAATCTCAAGGGTGTCCAATAGGACAAACACGTTGCTCCTTCCTCAGGAGAAAAAAAATATCTGGAATTAACCTACAGAGGCCACACCTTTCCTCGTCCTTCTCTAAGCTCTTTTGAACTTCAGGTGCTCGAAAGCCAAAGGGGAAAGTTTCTGTGTTTCCCCGAATGCTGGCAAGTTGCCCTGCCCAAGCCTGGTACCTGGAGTCTGACAGAGACATTGAGATCCGCACCACCAGAGGCTGACTTCGCTCTAGGCTAAAAAAAGAACAGGGCAATCTCCCTAACCTCCAAGGGACTGCTGTGAGCAGAAACCACGGGAGAGCAGGGGAAACATCTGGCGTGTCTGGCCCCTCTCCCTCCCTCCCACGGTTTCTCCAGCACTTCTTCCAGAAGACTGGGAAAAGGAGCCGTGGATCTCCACCGTCTACACGCTGTTTGAGCACCAGCTTTGACCCAGTTATCTTTCAAAGCACTACCCACCTCCCAGCCCCCCGCCGAGTACAGACAACACCGAGAGAACCTAGGCCAAACGGAAACCTGGGATGGTAAAGCCTTTGGGAAAACAGCTGTTTGTTTGTGATTACGATCATGTTTTTGCTCCTATCTCTTTGATTACAAGAACTTGTGGGGAAAAGAATACTCCTTTACACTTTGGAGGAGGCTGTACTGGGCTCCGACCTCCATGCCATTTCAAAGCAACTCTGAGGTCAGACAGTCCTCCTCCTGGTCCCTGCCTCCCTCAGTGTGGCCAGCTGACCTTTATGCGCAGTCTCAGAAAGAGGCCTGTGGCTGCAAGGGACAGAGAACTCAAGGCTCTAGCAGCTGAAGAGGCAGGAGCAGCATCTGCAGCGGCTCAGACTGCCCCTCACCCCGACCTGTGGTTCCCCCTCGGAATCAGACCCTGCTAGCAGATGTCTTTGGGGATGTCCGGCATCACTCCAACCTCCCCGGTCAGGTCATTTCCCTTCTGAGGAAACTGCCCTGTATATATAAAGCTTCCCTTCTGTGGCTGCCGGAAAGGTCAGATTGTTCTTCTTCCTGGCTGCCCCCCCACCTCCTCGATTTGCGGGACACGCAGGGAAGGTGGGTAGCATAAGGCTAACCCAAGTGGTCGCTCCCTCGCAGATGCTGGATTGTTCCAGAAGGCCAGCTGTGGCGGTGAGCAATTGGCATTTCTCCCAGTATCACGGCCTGGGTCCCCACCAGGACTCAGACCCCTTCTGGTGAAATTTTGCCCTGACTTTCTCCTGCCTCTAGCCTCTTCCCCTGCAGTTCCGCCTGGGGAAGCTGTGGAAACTAGAACCCACCCTCCTCAAAGCCAATCTAAAAATATGTCTCTACTCCATTCCCGGTTCTTTCATGTAAATGCCGACCTCAGGTCTGGAGAGATGGCTCACTGGCTGCTCTGTTTGTTTCTCAGCCCCTATACCGCAGCTCATAGTCATCTTTAAGTACGGTTCCAAGCGATCTGCCTCCTCTCTTTCGGCCTCTATGGGAGCCAGACACGCATGTGGTACACATACATACTCATGGGCAAAATACCCACAAGATGAAACTAAATCTTAAAAAACAAAAAGAAATCCAACAACAAATACTGGTAAGAATGTGGGGACAGAGGATGCCTTGTTTGTTTCTGGCGGGAGTGCAAACTGAAACAGCCATTGTGGGAATCAGTTCAGAGTCTCCAAAAAATGTAAAAATAGAATTACCATATAACCTACCTATACCATTCCTAGGCCTTTGCTCAAAGAACTCCATGTCCTACCTCAGAGATGTCCACACGGTCATATATTTACTGGTGCTGTATTCACGCTAGCAAGAAAATGCAACCAACCTGAATGTCCATCAGCAAAAGAACAGGTAATGAAAATGTGGCTCATGTACAAAATAGAGTATTATTCAGCTGTTAAAAGAAAGAAAGAAAGAAAGAAACTTGGGAGATGGCTCAGCAGTTAAGAGCACTGGCTGCTCTTCCAGAGGTCCTGAGTTCAATTCCCAGCAATCACAAAGCGGCTCACAACCATCTGTAATGGAATCTGATGCCCTCTTCTGGTGTATCTGAGGACAGCTACCTTGTACTTATAATAAATAAATAAATAAATCTTTTTAAAAAAAAAAATGAACATGAAACTTACAGGAAATGAATGGATCTGAAAATCATAACATTAAGAGGGTATAATCTTAAACTCCAGAAGACCAAAAAAAAAAAAAAAAAAAAAAAATTCTTCCTCATATGTGAGCTATAGACTAAAATATATACGTGAATTATGTGTGAACAGGTATTAAGTATGGGTATACTTTCTAAACCTTAAAAAATTAGATGAAGTGGTAGGTCAGATATAAAGGGCACATGAGTCATGGGCAGTATAAACTAATTTTTCCTCGTTTAAACTCAGCCATCCTGGTATGCGAGCCCCCCCCTCTCTCTCAGGGAGGGGTGTGTGTGTGTGTTAGATACATGAATTCAATTCTGCATACTGAAATAACCAAAAAGATTTCTGCATTTCCAAAGACTGCAGCCTGGGTTGCTACTCTGAGGCGTGACTGTGGGAGCTGGGCTTGCTTTAATCCTGTCAGTATAACAGGAGTTAGATGCACTGGTCACTGAATACATTTGTCACAGACCCACTTAGAAAATACTGATTTTAAAAAAATATTTAGGGAAAAGAAATTTTGTAGACTAAAGAGAAAAAAAAAAAAAAAGCCAAAGTCAAGAGACTCTGTGAAAGAGAATAAAGAGAACACACACAGAAAAACAAAAGGTTTCTTATGTTTGCAGACTATACATTTTTATCCCATTAAACTGTCCACACGTCTGAACATGATCTGCAGATTCTGTGTAACTTCCCTCAGAATACCCTGGGATTCCAAGCAGAATGGCTCAGTGGTTTGACCAAGCCAGCTCAGTCAGTCAATGGGGTTCTTCAGCAGCAGAGCAAGGATTAAAAAGAGACAGACAAAACTGCAGCATGACCCCAGCCAGTTCTGAGGCTGAAGCATGGGTTTAATTCTTCCAGTTTCCTTTTATACCATTTTAATTACATGCAGGTAATAATAAGGTCAGTTTTAGGTTAAGGGAACAAGCAAGACAATGAACCAAACAAACAGGGAACAAGCAAGGCCATAAACAAAATCCCACAACCCCTGATTCTTAGGGCTTGTAAAGATGACAGGATTATCTGAGCCTAGTTCCCTGTCCTAGTCAAAGGCATACTCTTGCCTGAAGCCTAAAATCAGAATCCTGCCTCAGCATACTTCCCTGACCTAGCCCAGTGCCAAATTCCTACCTGGAGAAGCTCTGCTTCCTTGTCCTGGCCCAATGTCAAGCTCTTGCCAAGCAACCCGAAAGCTCTCCACAGTGGGTAAGAGCACTGATTGCTCTTCCAGAGGTCCTGAGTTCAATTCCCAGCAACCACATGGTGGCTCACCATTTGTAATGAGCTGTGATGCCCTCTTCTGATGTGTCTGAGGGCAGCTACCATATACTTATATAAAATAAATAAATAAATCAAAAAGAAGGAAAGAAAGAGAAAGGGGACCTGGAATGCCACTTAGTAGTACAGCACCTGCCTGGCACACATGAAGCCATAAATTTAATCTCTAATACTGGGGTGTGGGGAGAGTGAAACAGAGAGGGTAGAGGGGAGGGAGGAGGAGGGAGGGAGGAAGAGAGAATAAGAATTTATGTGGAATCTCCAACCCCAAAATTTCAAAGCACCTCATCTAAAAAGAGCAAAGCTGAAGTCATTGTAATTCCTGGCTTCAAAACATGCTACAAAGCTCTAGTAACCAAAGTGCAAGGTATAGATATCATCCAGTGAAACAGAGAACCAGGAATAAACACATGTATTTGCTATAAACTGGAACATATGTAAAATGAACGCTCTTTTTAATAATGGTGCTGGGTAAACTGGACATCTATATGCAGAAGAAACTAGATTCTCATCTCTCACTATGTAAAAAAAAATCAACACAAAATGGAGTAAAGACTTAAAAGCAAAATAACTAAACCAAACACTTATGAAATCAGTAGAGCAGGACACAGGGGAGCACTTTGGGATATGAGCAAACAGTGACCCCCAACCCCTTCAGGAAAAAAACTGAGAAGTGGAAAGAGAACAGGGGGGTGGGGCAGGCATTTTCTAACAATATATGTAAGGAATTTGAACAACTCAATAGAAAGCAAAACCCACATGGGAACCGTAAATGGGTTGAAAAAGAGGCCAAGCCCTAACTAGATTTCTCCAAAGAAGATATACAGATAGGCAACAATCACTCGGGGTGGGGGAGAAGGGGGGAGGGAACTATCATCAATCACCAGGGAGCACAAAGCAAAACCACAGAGTTGGGGGTGGGAGTCTGACATCAGAGATGACTCAGCAGATAAGAGCAACTGCTGACCTTGCAGAAGTTCAGTTCCCAGCACCTACAGTGACTCACAGCTGCCTATGACACTAACCCTAGGGGACCTGACACCCTCCGACTTCTGCAGGCTCCTGGGCTCAGGTTCTCTCTCTCTCTCTCTCTCTCTCTCTCTCTCTCTCTCTCTCTCTCTCTCTCTCTCTCTCTCACACACACACACACACACACACACTCAATGCAGCATCAAGTCAGCCCTGATAGCATGTCACTTATTAAAAAGACAATGATAACAAATGCTGGTGGAAATGGCAGGTGGAGGCGTGAACACGGTAGAAACTGTGTGCAGATGCCTCGGAAAAGAAGAAACACAACAGCAGTGTGACCCAGAAAGCTCTCACTGAGTATAAATCAGGAGGTAGGAATCAGCCCGACAAAGAGTCTGCGTTTCAGAGTTATATGGCAACTCACAGCAGCAGAGACAGGATCAGCCTAGGTGCCCAGTAACAAATGATTAAGAACATATGGCAATCAGACATGGTGCACACCTTTAATCCCAGTACCAGGGAGGCAGAGGCAGTGGGATCTCTGTGAGTTTGAAGCCAGCCTGGTCTACACAGAGAAACCCTGGTCTAAAAAATATTATTTGTCCATAAACAGAAACTGTGTCATTCACCCAACATGGGTGGAGTCGGAAGTTGATGTGACATAAATCAAGTAAAGAAAGACGCTGTGTGTTATCTCATGTACTGGCTGAATGCAGTGGAGACACAATGGGCCAGAGCTGAGCAGAGAGGTGGAGAGAGACTGGTTAATGGGCAGAGGGGTGCAGCGGGAGGGAGGACTCACTGCTAATGTCCTCCAGAATCCAGGGTAGCAGTGGCTGGCAAGTTACGAGTGGGAGGATTTCGCATGTTCCCACGCTGAGAAATGACAACTATCTGGGGTGATGGATACGCCAGTCATCCTGATCCAATCATAACACATTGCGCGCAGACACTGAAAAATCACAACCACGTTGTAGCTCATGAGTACATGCAATATGTCGATTAAAAATTGAATCCATAAGTCAAAAACTCTCTGACCTACCTCTAAGGTCCCAAAACATCTCGGAAAATGTGGGTAAACAGTGGCTGCACAGAGAGGCCAGAAAGAATCTAGACATACAGGACCCATGGGGGAGCTCAGCTATGACTGATCACCATTAGCTCCTGCCCTGGGTCTTTGGGCCTTCAGTCTGAGGACCCCCCATGTCCCGTCAAACTATGACCAGGCTCATTACATGTTGTTAACCTGCCTGTTGTTAAGGTGCTGGTGATGGCCAGTAAAGGGCTCGCCCCCATCCACTGCACTGCCTCGCCACTGAACGTTCTGGAACTTTTGTCCATTTTCTAGGCCCATCCCTTATTCTCTCTGGATTCTGGGAGCCTCCGTGATACTGCCAGTAAATGTCCTCTTTATTAATAACCAGTAAACAGTTCCTGTTGTCTGTACTCAAGAGCTCCAGCCACGCCGAGTGACTCAGCAGCTCTTCTCTGGGGTACAGTCCCAAAAGCAATTACAGTGTAGGCCCGTGTGAAATCAAGGACCCCAGTGTTCAGGTAGCGCTGTTTCATGATAGACAGACAAGCCTGAAACAGCTTATCCCCGTGTGCTTCTTCGCTGCTGTCATAAAACACTGACCAAAGGCGATTTGAGATTGATGAAGGTTTCGTTTCACGGTCCACCTTTTCCCTGCTTGTTGGCTTTCTCTCTCTGCTATACTCAATGTATCTTCTTATACAAGCCAGGACCACCTGCCCAGTGTGGCACCATCCACAGTGGACCGGGCCCTTCCACAACAATCCTTCAGTAAGAAAACACCCTACAGACTTTCCTACATGCTAATCTGCGGGAGGCAATTCCTCAGCTGAACTTCTCTCTCCCAAGATGACTCTAGTTTGGGACTAGTTTGACGAAAACTGATCAGCACACTTGTAAGACAGGAATAGGAGTGCTCCTAGCCCCTGGGATTGTGAAATGATCTCATATTTGTAAAGAATGGCAACCTCTCTATAATGCTAGCTACTGTTCTTTTATCAAAATACGAATGAAGACGGGGCTCAGAAAGCCTGTTCCTGGGGCTGGAGAGATGGTTCGGCGCTTCAGAACACTTGCTGCTCTTCTTGCAGAGGGCCCAGGTTCAGTGTTCAGAAAGAAAGCTGGTGGGACTTGGCCTTGGAAAACCCATGGTGCCAGACTCCCTGCCCACTGTAAGGTGGCCACTGAAAAAAACTGGAGGGAAAGGCCCCTTCAGAGTGTGTGGGACAAAAATGACCTTGAGGCAAAGCTGAACAGCAGACCATGGATCCGTAGAAGTGCTTGGTGTGCATTAACTGTTTCATACCTTTTCCGAGCCGCTCCCTTGCTTATCCTAGGTCTTCCTAGTGGGGTAATAGACGAGGTTTCCAAGCCTTTCTGCTGTAATCTACTCCTCAACCTAGACCCAAGCATGGGACCAGCTTGTGGTGTGCCTGGGGAGCCTAAGGCAAGAGATTCTGACCTAAGCGCTGGTTCTGGGACTTTGTCAAAGTGACTTAAGTAAGATTGTGTTCTTCTCTGACCCCCAGTTTGCTCACATAGGAATAGAGTCATGAGTGAAAAGGATTTGACCCTGCCTTCTAATCACCTCAAAACACAGAATGTGGGTCCCCGGCTCAGCTCCAGCTCTCTGGAAACAGGCTGGCATCAGCATCTTGTTGAGCTCATTCGAGTTTGTGATGCTCAGGTATTGTACACATGTGAAGGATGGTGTGTATGTTTGATGCTGGGGACTGAACCCTGAAAGGATAAAAAATATATAGCCTAACCCCTCCAAGGACCTCAAGCTACCTCGCTCTAAAGGACCCTTAACCCCTGCTCCTTAGAGGCCCTAAATATCTCAAATTCCAGACCCAGTCTCAGCCAGTAAGTAGGTATGAAGTCACACTCCTTGCTGTTCCGGAGCCTGCTTTCTGTAAGAAACTGGGTGAAAGGGCGTAGGGCAGGCACCTGGATATGTGAACTGGGCCTAGTAAGTTAATAAAAGATAAGCTGACGAACTGCTTATCTGGCCTCTGCAAACTGCTCGAACAATAGAACCACCCCCCCCCCCCGCCCTAGTGACATATCTTGACCGCCATTGCCACCCCCACCCAGGAGACCAAGCAAATACAGACCTCTGAGACTATAGGGAAATGATTGGTTTGTGATTCGCGGGCTTTGCAATGATTGGTTGTAATTTACAGGCTTTTGCTATGAAATGATTGGTTTGCGATTTGCGGGCTTTGTTGTGAGCCATATAAAATCTGTCCCTATTCTGCCCTCATGGTCCGCAGTCCTCTACTCCAACATGGTGTACGGTTGTGGGCTCCAAGCACACTCGGAATAAAAATCCTCTTGCAGTTTGCATCAAGACCATTGCTTGTGAGTGATTTGGGAGCCTTTCCTGGGAGGTGCGGAGAACCCGTACTTTGAGCGTTGGAGGATCCCCGACCGGGGAGTTTAGCTTTTCAAACCTCACACCTCATAGATGCTAAGCTGCTATTCAACCACTGAGTCCTGTTCAGTCAGGTTTGAAAGCCACTGCCTAGAGATGCTCCAAAACCTCTGCTCATATTCAGATTCCCAAGTAAATTAATGCTGTTCTCATCTAGCAGAAAACAGTTTTGAGTGGCCTGCCTTATGGTCCAGGATGATGGCCACTTGGTGGCCTGGCCCAGCATGAGAAGATGCTCTTGTATCTCATCAAATACCTTAGCAATTTGCCTCCCCTGTGCTGCTTTTGTTCTAAAGCCAGTACCTTCCCCTGGAGGCCCAGTTTCAGGGGCCTGAAAGCTCTTGAAGACAATGACAAGTCTCTCCCGACTCTCGGCTTTTCTATTTCTGCAGTAACTATCCTCCCTGATGCTGTTCAGCATCTCCTGTTTATTTTGACATCTGTTAAGTGTTTCAAGTAACCTAGGCTGGCCTTGAGCTCCCTATGTAACCAAGGATGACCCTGAACTTCTGATCCTCCTGCCTTTCTAGTACTGGAATTACAAGCACGGACCACCATGCATCACTGGAGACTGCACCCAAGGCTTCACACATGCTAAGAAGCAGTTTATCCACTGAGCTACATCCCCAGCCTTGTTAAAACCTTACTCCGACCACACAATAGTTCCTTCGTCCTCTTCAGACCCCCCAGTTTCTCCTGCCTTTAGTCCCTCTTTCACGGTGCCCACAGTGACTTTACTTTGCCAGCCTTCACCCCATCTCCTCTGCCCAGCTGTGTACCTCCCAGTCAAAACCAGCCTCCTCCCCTGTTCTTCAGGGCCCTTCAGAACTGGAGCCTCAGAACATTCCTCTCCTACACCTCCTTCCGGCTAATCATCACTCCCAGGAGATGTGAATAAAGGATATTGTATAGTATGAAACTGTAATTGTGATTTTTTGTCCTGTTAATAGCTTCAAATAAATAATAAACGATCCACTTTGAGCTCAGTAAGCTTTTTAAAAACTCTTGTCATAGGATTCCCTAGGTTGATGGAACCTCATCACTGCCTGATTTTCAAGGCAAAAACGTTTACGGAAAAGGCAGGAGTGCTGAGCAATGCGGTGCTCAGGGAGGGAAACTCTCCCTGTCCTTCCATCTGCTTAACATTAGCTTCTCTTTCTCTTTTCTAGGGTCTACCCAGGTCTTAACTCCAGAGCCAGCATCTCACCTTGCCATTCCATCTGAGTGTTTTAATAGGGACAGGTCTACAGGGACTTGGAGTATCCATGTTCCCCTACCTCGCCAATGTCCTTTGGCGTTTGCTAGCTTCCTGCACTGCTGCTCACTGCCCATTGTGAGCTAATTAAATGAGTGTCCTTGACCAGTCAACCATCTTCATAAACATCTTCCTCCTCTCATTAGCAACTGGAGCAGGTACATACCCACCATTCCCCGGGCGGTTTCCCATTCTGCACCTATGACAGGCATGGCTATCAGAGCACTTGCCCCTGAGTGTCAAGTGGTCAAGTGACAGGCACACTCAGAATCCTTCTCAACACAAGGTTATATTCATCAGTGTGTGCAGGTGCCTGAGACATTCCTTCCTGCTTACCATCAGTGACCCAGCTGGTTAATAGCTAATGTGTTTACTAGGCAATCACTAAGAGTTTCAATTTCCTCTCCCTGTGGAAACCTAAACTCAAGTAGCATCCAGTTACATTCTGTCTACTCCAATCCTTTCTGGCTGCACAATCCAGGCTGTGGGTGGGCTATTTTAGGGTTTTTTTTTTTTTTTTTTTTACTTCTTTCTTTTCTAAGACAGGGTTTTTCTGTGTAGCCCTGGCTGGCCTGGAATTCACTCTGTAGACCATGCTGTTCTGAAAACCATAGAGATCTACCTGCCTCTGCCTCCTGAGTGAGTGCTGGGATTAAAGGCGGGCATGCACAACCGCCACCTGGCTTCTTTAGAAGTGTATTAGCATTTGACATGAGAATTGGAATAAGACAGCTACAGTCAGAAAAGTTTCTATTAAAAATGACTCGTGGTGGTGTACGCCTTTAGTCCTAGCACTTGGGAGGCAGAAGAAGGTGGGGCCATCCTGATCTACGAAGTTCCAGGACAGTCAGGGCTCTGTTACACGGAGAAAAATCTGCCTCAAAAAGAAAAAATAAAAAGAAAGAAAGAAAGAAAGAAAGAAAGAAAGAAAAGAAAGAAAGAAAGAACCTACCCTGAAGGGCTAAAAATGTGGCTCCTTGGTAGGAGTGCTTGCCACCGTGCACAATATCCTGGGTTCAATCCTCAGCACCACATAAAACAAGTGTGGTGGGTACAGCTGGAATCTCAGTACTAGGAGGTGAGGGTGGGAAGATCTGGCCAAGGTCATCTTCAGCAAGTTCCCCACCAACCTGAGCTATAAAAGCCAGGAGGGGGAGGGGTGCATTCTGCTTTTCTCCTACTCAGGCCTACACTCAAGCTGGTGAGCCAGCTGGTCTCGAGCCATAAAGAAAGGTACCTAAGAGGCTATGAAACAAATGACAGACTCCCGCACAGAACATGACTCCTAAGCAGGCAACTGGAGACCCAGAGTAGTGGTGAGGTTTTCAACCTGGCCTGAACCATGGAACCCTGAGCAATGGAAAACGATGCTTCTGGCTGATAGCAAGCAGCTATGGTTTCTTCTCTTCTATACAACCCCCCTTTCTGTTTCAAGCTGATCACATTTCCTTGGTGATTTTCATGCTTAGTCAGAAGACTTAAGGGATAGCTTTGCATTCCACGGGATCTTGTCCAGATAAAGTATTCTGTACTAATTAGTGTGGTCATCTGAAAGGTCCCACTTCCCGTCTGCTGTGAGTTTGTATTGAACAACTGCCATGCACTATATAGGGAGCCCGAATAGCGAGAAGAGAGCTCTGAACTTTGGCTGGACCCCTGGAGAGGATGAAGATGATGTCAGTGCTTCCGTCAGAAAAAAACAAGACAAAACCAGTCTGTTTCAAGTGCTTCCCTCCCCCACGTAGACACAAGAACGTTATAACTGAATGGGAGAAAGGTGAGTCTGGCAGCTGATCTGGGGAAATCTTACACAATTTTGATGAGACCCCCACCCCACCCCAGGGTGAATCAAACCAGTCCTCAAGTACAGGATAACTTCAGAGAGACGGCTGAGGTGTGAGGCAGGGACCTCGATGGTAAAGTATTCAAGCAAAAACCAAGCAAAGAGTGGGTCCATATCCAACAGGGGCAGGATAGGTAATATAGCCACAAGGAACACACGCCCCTCCTGGGCATTCTCAGTGAGGACAGACGGCTTTTGATAAGAGGAGTCAGAGAGCCTCTCTACCCGGCGTTTTAGATAAGGCCTCAAACACCACTCATTCCGACTTGCCCATACTGTCACATGTCCCCTTAGAGAGGTACTCCAGGACCTAACCTGTCAGGCACCGAGACGGGGTCCCAGGGTTTCTGCACGCTGTTCTGCCCGCAGAAGTTAACTGTAACTGCTGTAACTAGTGTCTCATGCAGCCTTGTTAGTGGTTCTAGGATCTGAGCCCTGACCTTTAGAACACAGTCTACAGACCCACGGTTCCTCCAGAGCTTCTCATCTGTAAAGAGTTCTTCATGCTGGAAATAGTTTCCAGTGCCAAGCTCTCAAACCACCAAGTTGAATTCAATGTTTGCCCAAAGCTGCTCAATGTTTGCTGAGGTCATGGGAAGGGACCTTGTCAAGACTCTAGAGTACAGGGACTGAGAGATCGCCCCAACCTGTCCCTCTATCCTGGGAACAGGAGCTGCAAATGAGATCGCACAGGGAAATCGATTTGTAAAAAGCATAAGGTGTGAATGGGGTGTGGAGAGAGAAGGGGGGGGTAGAGGGAGGGAGAAGTGAAGAAGCGGGCAAGACTACAGCCTTGGATCAGAATGCATTGTCTGAAGACCTCGGAGAGCCAAGATGCGAGCTCATCCTGGGCTAGGAGCCCAGAGCACGAACTCCAGCCTCTGAGCACAAAGCCTAGAGCTCTGGCCTCTCCCTTCCAACAGGCCAAGCTGCCCTGGGCTTCATCTTGGCAGCGGCCTAGAACTTTCGAGCCCTGCACCATCCCGGACAGATTTTGAGTTACAGTCTGAGCCACGACAAAGGCCAGGCCTCTCCTCCATTGTGCAATCAGAGAAGCCGGATTTTCCTGTGAATCCCCTTACGTAAGGACATCCCTGAGCAACGGTGGCCTGGGTAGCGCCCTCTGCTGCCATTCTCTGTGCTGAAGCGCCACCTGGAGGCCAGTTCTCGCTCAAAGCGTTATGTAGTAGACCTATTCAAAATCAGCCTCCGCACAGGGAAACAAGAGATGCCTTAGAACAAAAAGGCACCTTTTGAAAGAATCTCAACAGTTTCTTCACCTGCCCTTTAGCTCTTGCTGATGGGATGGATATTCAAGGCTTCTTAAAGGGACAGGATCTCTCCACGGCTTAGAACCACAGCCTCTCATAAATTCTAATATCTGGATCTGAAGAGCACACGTGAGGAAAAAGCTGCAGTTTGCCTTCCATCTCAGACTCCAACCTCTTCGTTCCCCTACTGTCATTCTATGTCCAGTAGCTGACAACTTACAGATTTGAACCTGTTCCACAGAAAGGAATTTAGACCTAATCAAAAGCCCATCGCCAAAGAGGACACAAGGCACTAGGAGGAGAGCCACTGTTGTTTTGCTAAATGTACGTGTTATTCTGTTGATTTCTAAGCATTTATGGTTTCTTGTTATATTTTATTATTTGTACGTGTAGGGAGGCACACACATGTGTATTAAAGTCTGAGAACAGCTTATGTAAATAAGTTCTTGTCATACCATGTGGGCCCTGGGGATTGAACTCGAACCGTCAAGCTTGGCAGCAAGCTCCTTTACCTGCTAAGCCATCCCACTGGCCCAATACTTAGTGTCACGGTAAGTGTTGGTCAGAGAAGCCCCATTTGCTGTGGACAATGTTACTGCACAGCCGCATAACTAGTGAAGTGCTGGGAACAGCTGGACATGGAGTGCTCAGCTCTACAGGAGAGGTACTTATCCCCCTCAGACTAGGGGACCATCCTGGAAGAGGAGGTGGAAAGAATGCAAGAGCTGGGGGCTGGGGAGGAGTGCTATGGGGAGCTTTCTTCCAGCTGTGGCCAGTTCCCTCCCTGAAGTCACAGCAGCCTCGCACCCGACAACACAGGACACTGTCATCGTTCTGTCCCAGGTGGGGAGGGGTTACTGGTAGTTAACAGTTACCAGAAGAAAGAGAGACGGTTGCTTCAGTGGTGTTGACACTAGTAATGTGCCCATTCCCAGAAACTACCCCACCATGCTTACACAAGCAACCTCAATTAAACGCAGTGGACCACCCCTTCACACACACACACACACACACACACACACACACACACACACACACAATCGCAGAAATAAAAGGTAGTTTAGTTGGGAAGGGGTTCAGCAAGAGGAAAAGAGGAGGTGATGTTAAGCAAAGTAAACCAGTTTCAGAAACATGACTACCTAGTGTTTTCTCTCATGTGTGTAACCTTATGTTAAATTACATGTGTATATGTTTATATCTGCTTGTAGGTTACAAAACAGAAAGAGGATCATGAGAAGGGAGGAAATGATCTCAAGGGCACTGGTAACCAGGGAGGATCGTGGGATACATACAACAGTACCCTTGGGAACCAGAAAGGATCATGGGATACATACAACAAGAAATCAGAAGGAGTCTGACTGGGGTAGAAAGGACAGGGGAAGGATCCAGGAGGACAACTGAAGACAAATGTAATGGTGCCTACCTACAGGACTCCGTGCTGAAACTTTGTATTTGACCCACATTTTTTTATTATAAAGCGTTCTGCTTGGCTTACTGCTGTTTAGCTAACTGGACTCTGAAACACAGTCAGAGAACAGGACGTGAAACAGGCAAGCCGTGGTTTTCAGAGCAGCAGTGTGCAGTGCCCGGGTGCCCACAAAGGTGCCCATGTCTTCACACGCAGCTGCTGCTGTCATTCTTCCGACCAACAGTTCCAAGAATTGCCCTTGAAGGTTTTGGGGGAACAAGAGTCATGTCGAACTAATTAAAAGATACAACTGTTCCCCGGGAAACAACATGTAGCCTACTGGTTGGCTGAAGAACACAAAGAAAGTGATGTCATTTATCCGTATCCCCGCCCCACATTAGACTTCCAAAAGACGAACTACGGTATGGTTGTAAGCCAAGGCAAGGCAGCTTGGACTCCCTAGTGAGATCCTATTAAACAAATAAAATGGCAACATATTTGCTTCCCTAGTAGAAATGAGTTCATTGGTGCTCACAGTGATCTTATAGAATAAGGATTATCATTACTGTCCTGCAGAACAGAAAACAGAGGTTAAAAGAAATTTAGTAATTTGCCTAAAAGACAAGTAGCCATGCGAACTCAAGCATTCTGGCTCCAGAACATTTGTGGTCTTCCAAGATGCTGCCTCCCCTCTTGGCATAAAGCCAGTATGCTAAGTACTGAAGATATTATTCTGAGAAGCAATTCAGTTTGCCACAGAGTGCTACAGGAGTTCACATGCAATCATGGGGACTGGACTACATGGGGGAATGTCTGGGCTAAAGAGGATCTTCAATCAAAAATAATGTCCATTGATGGTCTCAACACACATTACAGTTTGTAGAGGGCTCAGAACGTCTCAACCCTTTGCTTCCCATATCCTCATTTAAAGCAGCTGGTCTCTCTGCCCTCATTAAAATTCTGTATGTGCATTCATAAGTATTATTCTTTTAAAGAGCCTTTCCAGAGAGTTATGAACAATTAGAAAACTGAGGGGAGGAGAGAGGATGGGACAAAATCTCATTGGAGACCATGTTGGGAATGGTTCAGTGTGCTTGAGATCTATAGGACTCCAGAGTAGAAAGGGCTTCCAAGTTGGGATGTAGGCAGGCATCTTCAGCATCAAGGGTACTACCCAGACTCTTCAGCCAGGAGCTTACCAAACTGCAGTACATGGATGTGTGCAGACCAGTCAGTCTCAGTCCTACTGACTCCTGGGTCAATGCACTCTTTATTTCTTCAAAGTGTCTTGTTTCCAAGCAAAGTCCAACTAGGAACACAGATCTCCAGGGCTAGCACTAGAAAACCAACCTTCCCCCACTCTCTACCCAGAGAGAGCTGGTCCAGACAGGGGAAGAGGAGGTGCTCCATTTTGAAAGCCTGTAATGTATGGATGGCTGAATGCTGTGTTTGTTAACTGCATTAGCGGATGTGGCCCGCTCTAGTCAAAGTAAGGCTTATTTGCATTCTACAAATCAGGAACACAGGTACACAAAACTGAAGGGACTGGCTTAAGCCTCCGAAACTACAAAGTGGGTCTGGAGTCTGATGCTTACTTTGTAAAGTCATGTGGTAAATGCAGGGCCCAGCTGAGCAGGCAGGACTTCTATGTGCTCACGAGCTGTCTCACAGCAGGTCGCTGGTGTCTTGGGACTCCCACCAGTGATGGCAAATTGGAGCCTTTGGAATCAAACTTTTTGTGCTTCTGCCCAAATGTCCTTCCTGAGGACCAAGGGAAGGATAGGGAAAACATAAAGAAAGACACATTGCAGGGTATATAGAGAGAAAACAAGCCTGAACTCTTAACGGGAGCTTTCACAGAACCATACATCAGCTTCAGGAGCTCCAAGAGACAATCTGGGCTGATCCTAAATTTTCCTACACTTGTGTTCATCATTTCACTAGCAACTCTTGCATCATGTACAACTCAGACTCAAGGACTTTACAGAAAGTGACCAACTGGTCGTTTGTCTTTCCTGGACCAAGGAAAGCAATGAGCAGAGTGAGCTGAGAGGCCTCCCTAAATTTAAATTAAGGCTGGCCAAAGATACAAAGCTGGAAACATTCACAGCTGGAAGTGTGAGGTCCTCTGCAAACTCCTGACCTCTGGGTACTGAGGGCTGCTGTGCTCCTGCAAATGTCAGGGGAGCAGGACACGCTTGGCAGATGAAGACAGGTGACTCGGGGCTAAGAGAGGTGTGAGAGAAGGGCTGGTGCTGATGGCACAGGCCCACGAGGCAGCACACCTGCCAACATGATTCATGGCTTTCCCTCCAGACCTGCAATCTATTATGATTTTGTATTTCTCCAAAAATCAAATTTTCTCAACATCACATGCTTAAATTTTCACCTTAAAAGTCCCATTTTAGTAAGGGCAGCTTGTGTAGTCCTTGAGCCAGCCCCCACCCCTCCCATGACACGTGTAAAGGACAAAGGCACCAGGCAGCAGCAATCCACTGCTGGAAGAGAAATGTATTTCTTTTCTCTGCCCTTGCTGTTTCTGGCATGGGACACATACTCTGATGCTCGTCTCTGGAGCTTGCTCCAAAGAATAAATAATTCAAGCTACTGTCTCACTGCCAATGCCAGCCACAGGGCCATTGCTTTCAAGACTGAGGGATTTCACACTGGCTTTGTTGGAGCATTTAGAAAAGAAACTGAAGCTACTCAGATCTTAGTGCAGTCTGCTCTTACACAGAACCTGAAGGTCAGTTCCCAGCACCCTTATCGCCTATATCAGGTGGCTCATAACTTCCTGTCACTCCAGCTCCATGGGGAGACCTCTGGTCTCTGATCTCACATGTACAGACACACATATACACATAACTAAAAATAAAGACAGACCTTTAAACAACCCAATCTTGCACATATACCTCAAGAGCTGGCCTGTTGTCAGTCTGTGTATGGGATTCTATTGCATCTGGTTTCTCCTTGGAAAAGAATAAAACAGGAGCTTGAAAGTATACACTAAGCTGGGCACGGTAGAGCACACCTATAGTCTCAGATATCAGGGAGGCAGAGTCAAGCAGATCTGAATTCTAGCAGCCTGATTTACATAGAAAATTCCATGCCAACCAGGACTACATGGTGAGACCCTTGTCTAAATGAACACTTATTCGTAAATGCTCCAAGTACCCCTTCTTTGTTCCTAGACTCACCTATTTCTGTGGTAGAATTGGTTTGGTGCTTAATGGTTTCAGTTTCTTATACTTTTGTGATCCCTGGGGTGGATCAGAACATCACCTTAGACAGTATGCTTGTCTGCTTGGTTTCCTTTCTCCTCAGAAAATCTAAAAATGTGAGCCTCCATGATGTATTTCCGCTTATAATGAACTGGAGGGGGCTGGAGAGACAGCTCAGCAAAGTGTAAGGAACCAAGTTGATTGCCTAGAACCCACCAAAACCAAGGCAGTGCCTCTGTCATCCCAGTATTCCTACAGGGAGATGGGAAACAGAGACAAGAATGCCTATGAGCTCAGCCTGTAAACGGAAAAGCAAGACAACTCATCTCAACAAGGTGGAAGGGAGAGGCAGACGCCCAAGGCTGTCCTGGCTGCCAAATATACACCATAGCACATGCTCATGCGAACACCACACACACACACACACACACACACACACACACGAGACGGGGGGTTAGAAACATCAAACCAGAAGCTAACAGCTAGTCATGGTAGTACATAACTTTAATCTCAGCACTCCAGAGGCAGAAGCAGGTGGACCAGCCTGGTCTACATAGTGAATTCCAGGATAGCCAGGGTTACATAATAGAGAGACCCTGTTTGAAAACAAAACAAAACTGAACATAGGGGCATCTGTTTACTCAGGAAATGGAGCAGGATGATCATACTGTGCTACATGGTAAGTTTAAAGCTGGCCTGGACTATGTGAGACCTCATCTTAAAAAAAAAAAAAAAGAAAGAAAGAAAGAAAGAGGGGGGAGGAATGAAGGAAGAAACAAACAAACCAACAACAAAACTAGTCAGAGCCCAGTATCTTTCAATTGAAAAGGGCTTTGGAACACATCACCTTAGGCAAACCACATAATATGGAATGAACTCCTTACATACAAAAAAGGAATCTGAGCGGCCTGGCTGAGTCCTTGGACATTATGTCTGTCAGGGTTGCAGACTGGGCAGAGAAGTTTTGAAGTGGGCCGAAGAGATGGCTCAGAGGCTAAGAGCAAGTAGTCCTCTTCAGGAGGCTCCAAGTTCAGCACCCAGCACCCACATCAGGTGGCCCTAGCTCCAAGAAACCCAACACCCTATTCTGGCCCATGTGAGCACCAGTATGCATACACATAAATAAAAGTCAACCTTTAAAGGAACTTGTCTTCTTCTACTTATAGAATTGAGAAGTGAGACGGTCTGGTTTCTTCTAAGAGTTCTGGTCTACACAGAGCCTTCTTAGCTAGTTCACTTCTAGCCTTCTGTCTGGCTACTATGTCTGATATTTTCTCCTTTCTTAGCATCCAGTCAAGTTAAATCCTGCTCTTTAAAGATATCATTTTACCTTAATCATGTCTTTCAAGGGCTATCTTGAAATAGGACTATAATCTGAGATCCTGGGAAATATCACATCAACATTTCTATTTGCTAATTCAGTCAATAAAGACTAAAAGAAAAAACAAAGGCTTCCCAAAGGCTCATATTTTCCCTTTAACATAGTAACTTGCACTTTGAGACCCTCACTGCAACTCCTGGTTCTACTGCTTGCTTGTTATGTGAATTTGTTTTTCCTGTTTCTTTGAGACAAGGTTTGTGAAGCCCAAGCTGGCTTCAAACTCAACAGGAACTGTGGCGTGCACCTCCCAAGTGCTTGGTTTGCTGGTGTGAGACACAAGCTTCATCATCCATAAAGTACAGAGAATACCTCTCTCCAATGGGTAGCTGTGTGGTAAAACACTAAGTGGAGGAGTGAATACAATGTATTTGCTATTGATTTTAACTTCCTCCCATCAGTAATTGTTGAGTAATTCTTCATGTTTGTCTTGACAAATAGACTGCAATCTGGGAACTAAATGGATGCTGAGAAAACATCTGAAATTTTCTGTTTTAAAGACTTGTTCATTTAGCCTGGAGAGATGGCTCAGCAGTTAAGAATACTTCCTCTTCCAGAGAATGCTAGTTCACACACACACACACACACACACACACACACACACACACACACCATACATATAAGGTAGATACAGATACCAGATCCCCTGAAACTGGATTTATAAGCTATCTTGAACTACCTAATGTGTAATGGGAATCAAACCCAGGTCCTCTACAAGAACAAAGTGCTCTCAACCTCTTCGTCATCTCTCCAGCTCCAAATCTGAGCTGTCAAGAAACACTGGCTGAAAACGCAGCAGAGGTGGCAAATTCAACAGCTCCCGCAGCCTTGTTTCAGGTGCCACAAGCCCCACGACACCCACATTGGCAATCTCTTTCCTTTGAAGACGAATCTATATATTTTCTTCTCCTTGAAGCCACCTTGTGATAAAATTTCCCTGGTAACAAACTATAGGTTTCCCATCCCAGGGAGCATCCGATAAAAACCACAGCAGGCCTGGGAAGCAACGCTGTACTCAGTGGATAAGGAGCCGGCACACAGGGGAGGATGCTGAGCTGCAAAGTCCTTTCAGTTGCTGCTTTTGGCCAGAGCTGGTTTTCAAGTTCCAAATATTTCATATCACTGGGTTAAAAGGAACCCTGAGATAGGAGTACAACCAAGCTACACACACACACACACACACACACACACACACACACACACATACACACATACAAACTGGTCAGAAAATGTTCATAAACTGGCAAGAGTACCTACCTCTTGAATATATAAAAAAAACTTACACTTGCGCTGTCTTTGTGTGTATGCGCACCTTCACGTGCAGGTGTTCATGTGTACAGAGGCCAGAAGATAACTTTGGATGCCACTCCCTGAGAGTGCTCCTTTCAACTCTTTACAACTCGGTCTCTCACTAACCTGGACCTCCCAAATGGGCTAGCCTGGCTGGCATCCGCCTGTCTCCATGTCCACAGAGCAGGACTGTAAAGCACACCACCAAGACTCAAACTCAGCACCACCCGCCCACCTTTGTGTGTGTGTGTGTGTGTGTGTGTGTTGAGATAGGGTGTCTAGCACACACTAGCCTCAAACTCAGCTATATAACCAAGGATGACCTTGAATTCCTGGTCCTCCGGCCTTTCTCAGGTACTGGGATTGTTGGCATGTACCAACACACCAAGCCTGTACTTTATCTTTTCTTTTTTTCAGCTTTCACTCATGGTCCATAGCGAGTAAGCATGCTATATGGACAGCTCAGTACTAGGTCACAAACCCTGAAATACCTTTTAGTGTAAACAATATTTTTATAACAACAGGATGTTGCTAGAAGGCCCTACCATATTCCACTCCAAAAAGAGAAAGGATTAAAACCATGACGCTGGATGTGGTTTTGCATTCTACAAGAGAACAAAATGATAGTTTTTTTCCATCAGACTTTTGTAAAAAGATTGTGATTCTTCTAGCTCATACTCCCACCCTAGGCACGACTAGCAGCTTCACCGAGTGCTTCCTTAGATTGCAGCCAAGTCACGGAGCTCAGAACTAGAAGGCGTCCTCGCAGACAGCCCCTGTATGAGTGAGAGCCTGGACCCAAGCCCTAGCTTCGCTGCCTCATAGTTTCTTATCATCAGGTATATGGCTTCACTGAAGCAGTCTCTTCAACTACACAATGCAGATTAAAGCTGTCTTCCTGAGCTATGCCCCAGACTGCTGGGAGACCCAAGTGAGTACTTCCCAGAGTATGGCAGATGCACACAATGAGACACCCCAGTCTTCAAAGAGCTGACACCCCAGAAGAGACCAAACCCCTGAGGAGGTAGAGCAGAGATACAGACATTCCTCAAATATCATGTTAACCAAACCAGACTAGAAAATACTGCTCTCAAATTCCCCCTTCAAAAAACACTTTCATGACTCTTAAAGCCACGTGTCTCTCAGCACCTAGCACCACAGGGGACCTCAGGAAGGACAAGCAGGAGAGCATACAGTGCCCCCACCCTAACCCTCAGCACAGCTCCATTCCAGGACACTGCCAGCATGGCTCAGAAGTTAGGACTTGGTGAAAGCTAGAGAAAAGCAAGCACCTCATCTTACCTACTTGAAAATTCCCCTCTAAAGGGCCCAACACACACTATCCATTCCTATACTTTAGGCAAGAGGAGACCCGAGAATCAATGTCTTCGCTTTATTGACATTACAGTAGACAGGACGAACACATGCTCTGTAAAACATACATTCTTATGTGAGAAAATATAAAGGATACCAGGAAACAGCCACAATGAACAACATGACTTGTATTTCTCTTTAGAGACGCCTTACACCAGGGCTGCTCAGCCCGATACCCTCTACTGGGCAAGAAAAGAGAGGGCAGCAGGGAGTCTAAGTCACTCAGGTTGAAGAGGCCATCTCCAGTAGCCAGGTAATATACTTCAAGGGCACTTGGCCACCTGAAGATCAGTCCTCTTTGGAAACAGTTACAGTTGCTACAAGATCACTTCACATCCAACACAGGTGCAGACAAGTCAAGCTGCTCTTCACAAAGGTACCAGGAACTGTGCAGCCTAGAGGGAGAGGATGTAAACCATAACTTACAGCACACTTACCTCAAGAGAGCTTGCCTGGGTTGGATTCCTAGGACATCATACAACCTCTCTCATGTCCCACCTTCTCACAAACCTCCAAGTGATTCTTGCATTTTCAGATGTCCCAAGTGTAGTTCCTAATACATCCTTACCTCAGAAACTTAGTACTTCTGTCAGTGAACCAGACAGATGTCCAAAAAGGAATTTAAAAAAATTCTAGACTAACTGCTATATATTTAACCTTGCTCCAAGCAAAAAGCTTAAGTAGGTGGGAGCACACCTCCAAACTGGACTGGGAAAGAGATCTTCTAACAGAAACAAACAGCTCAACTACTCATGGCCCCACTGTCTTTATAACCACCCATTAACCTGCAGCAAACAGCAGTTCAGCTGAGGCTGCAGCTCAGAGGTAGAACTTGCCTGGAATGGAGAAAGCTTTAGACTTAATTCCTAGTACTGCCAAAAGTGGGGAAAAGGCCCAAAGAATGAATATCTCACTTAAAGAGAACAACTATGGGTCCTGAATTGAGTGGGAGAACATGCACCCGGCATTCAGGAACCTGTACGTTCAATCCCAGCACTGGGGGAAACATCCAAGCTTTCCTGTAGTGTGTTGGTGAATATCCAATCATAAGAAAGGCCATCCACACACTTGGATAAAACAAAACTGAAAGCTGTAATACCAATCTCACTCTAGTTGGCTCCATAAGCAAGAATAAAAATTAATCAAGTGAGAAATATCTAGAGTCTCCACATTTGGGAGAGAGACAACAGATCAAGAGTTCAAGGTCAGTGGGTGCTTTAAAAAAAATCAAGAGTGAAGATTTATAATACATATACTTAATTTTTTTGTCAATGACATTTGTGTCAGAAGTATAGGGTTGGTTTTGTTTGTTTTTTCAGGAAAATGATGCTGTCATTTCATGTTTTTAGCTGTGAACATAGAGAAGATTCCTTTGTTAACTAAGCAGTCCTGTGGTTAGGAGGACAGGGACCACTTGGTCAAACATGTGCAACCAAGTTCTATAGGGTAAGAATCTGCTGTTGTTATTTTAGGAGCAGAGGCAGGCTTCTCATTTGTAAATGGGTTCCTAATCAGTTAAGCAAGCCAGGGATCTGAGAGAGCAGGTCAACATTTCACCAACACTCAGGAGATCAAACTGACACCCCAGCAGATGGACCACTGCTGGGTAAAGTATTTGTAGAGGACCAGGCCAGGGCCGGCTTCCTACCCTGACTGCCCTACGCTCTCTTGGGATGGCGCACTATAAATGAGCTGCTGTACACCTCCGTCTGAGCCTCCTGAGAGCAGCAGCTTCAGAACAAAAGGTGACTTTTCAATTCAGATGTGAGTTTTTGTTTACTGACACTGTTTAGAAGCAGAATATTTTTTTTCCTCCCCTGAGCATGGCTTAGGCTGTTAAGTCTTGTATTGGCAAAATAAATACAGCTCAAGTTAGAGCAAGCGGCAGCATCCTTGATCTAGCTAACAGCTCACAAAGGCAGCTCTTTACTGAAGTGGCACAATCCTCTTTGGTTCCTGGAGGGAGCTGGAGAGCAGCTTAGAGCAGCTAATAAACAGTCTCTTTCCATCAGTAAAAATCAGACACACAGCTAGCAAGGGCAGTGCCAAGAGAGCAGGCTCTTAATTCCTAGTCAGACCAGTAAAAAAACTGAATACAGCCTAGAAGGAAGAAAGCATATAGTCTAAACAGATAAGACTATAAATTTTCAATGTTCAAAGTGGAAATAAAGGAAACATGGCAGTTTAAATAAAAGAAAGTTTAAAAAGCAAACAGTGCTGCTGTCTGGAAAGAAAAATTTAGGTTTGAAAAAAAGCATGGGAAAAAATGTCAGAATTTCATCTGAACTTTCTGACCAAAAGTTAAGAACCTGTGAGTTTGGAACTCTAGATATATACAGTTACTTATAAATAGACACCTTTAAAAATTGAGAGCCATCTAGCAGTAAGCTGGTATTATACTCAGAGGACAGACTAAAAGCACATGACATTTCATTAGTGTAACATTCTGTGTTTACATAAATCTTTTTGCTATCAGAAATTCACAAAGCTGTTTGGCTTAAATAATACTTGTATAAAGGAAGGCCCACACTAGCTCTACAGAGTACAGGAACTTCAGTGTGATCTACTCCCAAGGGTACACTTCCTTTCTTAGTATGCTACATTCATGAAGGAGATTAAAAACAAAGTAAACACAAAAAGGAACAATCTTTGGTTTCCTTGTCATCCAAGTATTTTGCTGAAAGAAGACAGTTCCAAAATAAGTCATCTTCTATGTTCACAGGACAGTGACAACACTGCTGGGCTCTGGAAGAGCAAGATGTTTATGATAGAACGAGACTGTCACCTGGCACTTGTAAAGAGATGGCAAGTATGAGATGCATAGAACTTCAGGCATGAAGCAAGCAGTTAATTACACAAGACTGAGTCTATTAGCACAGTCACTAAGTACCCTGCCTCTACACATACACCTGGCAACAGTTTTAGAACTTTGAACAGTTTGCAGACCTCACTACACTAAGTTATGTAAAATCTGAGATTTTGAGAAGCTGCTACCCATACAGTAACCAGACAGACATTATATATAATTTGTGCATATCAAAAATATTTACACTATATCCAACACACAAGGTCAATGAGTAGAAAAATTATTTATAAATGCACATATATTTACAATGACATCCCCCAGTTATAGAGACAAAACCCACAAAATACACACACACACACACACACACACACACACACCCCACAAGAATACAAAAGCCTTTGATCTGGTACTACCAGTTGGTGAAACTTGGATTTCTAGCTGAAGACCTTGAATATCAAAGCCTCAGCCGCTCTGTTCAACACCACTGGGAAATCCTTGATATACTTATGAAAGCTCGGAAGATCTCTCGGCTCCTTGCTTGGAAGGCAAAGTAGAAATCAAAGTAGAGACGTCTTCTCGGAACCATTCTGAGGACTGGAACAATCCAGTAGGCTAAGCAGCAATGACTCTTCATGACAGGCAGTGCACTCCTGGGCACACCTCTGTGGGGACCAGGAAGGACACCTGCCCATATTGTCTTCTGCCAGGGCTGTGTACTTTCAACATGGTACACTTTTCTGTGGCACACTTCTGTCAGCCACTACTTCTCTTTGCCAGGTGTGAGCCCAAACAAGCATCAGGGCTACTCTGATGTGGTCAGATGTTACTTGAAGCAAAGGGAAATGAAAATGCTGACTTTTCTTCTCAATTCTGAGGTAGTAAACTTACTAACTTGAGTCTTTGCTCAGACTTCCTCCTGGATGGGCTTCATGTGCCCTCAGTACCGTCTCGAATGTTCCGAGTCCTACTAAAATCAAAAGCATGGTCCTGTAACCTGTGGCAAGACACAGGTGAAGAGCAGTTTGGCTCCCTCTCTGCCAGCTGTGGTGATTCAAGGACAGGCTGCTGGGGGAAGGGAAGTAGGCCCAGTTCTCTGTTCACATTCCACAGAGGCCGCTGAAATATTTCTGAGAATGAGAGTAAGACAAGAAATATCATCAGTGATGGCTAGAATTTCAAAATTAATTTCCTAAAGCCTGATGTGCTTTCCCCCAAATGTTCTGCCTGCATCTACGTCTATACACTGCATGTGTGTTTGTTTGGAGGCTGAAGAGGCCAAAAAAGGGCATTGGATCTTCTGGAACTGGACTTACAAATGGTTGTGAGCTGCCATGTGGCTTGTAGGAATGAAACCCAGGTTCTCTGTAAAAGCAACAAATGCCCTTTACCCCTCAGCCATCTATCCAGCCCCTGGTATCCATCTAATCCAATCTTCAAAAGAAATTCAGATACCAGCATCCTTGATAAAGACATGAAGATCACAATGCCAACGTTAAAAACAAAATAAAAACTGGAACCACAAACTACCAGACCTTTATGGTCAACAAGCCTAATAAGCTAATTTCCGAAGTCATGCTGTTCTTTTTCACCTGTCATTTTAACACCTTTTCTCTGCAAAGAACTGTGCTGACTAGTTTTATGTCAACTTGACACAGGATGAAGTTGTCAGAAAGGACCTCAATTAAGAAAATGCCTTAATGAGATTGGGCATTTCACTGGCTGCAGCACCAGGAGAGCAGGCCGAGAGCACAGGAAACTGGCCCTACTGAGAGGTGGTATGGCTGTGATGCCCCCCACCACCTTGCCCCTCACCAACTGTAGTATTTGGGAGAGATGGCCCTGGGGACATGTGGAGTTGGTACTCCACCTTGCCTGAATAGCACAGCAGAGCTGGCCCTAGTGGCCCCCTCACTCCTTGTCAACTGCAGTAGTTGGAAGAGCTGTACCCAAGTGCATGAGTGTGGAAAAGCTGGCCCTGTCTCCTCACTGGCAATAGCAATCAGGAAAGTGGCCCCTGTACCTCACCTGAGCAACACAGTAGAGCTGGTCCTGATGGCAAAGGCACAGGTGAGGCTGCAAATGTGAAAAAGTGGGAGGGCTGACCGGTCCCTCACCAGCTGCAGCACTTTGGAAGCATGGGCCCCATGTTTTGACTAGGCAGCATGGTGGAGCTGGCCCCTAAGGGCATGAAAACAGGAGAGCATAGCCTGCCTCCTGCCAATGGCAGCACTGGGTGGCCTAGCTGGAGCAGTGCCCAGACAGCTTGCCCTAGTGGTGTGGGTGTGGGAGAGCTGGCAGGCTCACGAACTCAGCTACCACCTAGACTCAGATCCAGGGCTTTGAGCTGGCCTACCCCAAAATCTACTCCAACTATAAATCGCTGAAGCATGTGAAAAGGCCAGTTCTGCAGATCCAAAGCTGCAGGATCTTCATGATACAGGGTAATAACCAGGAAAAATCCAGTGAGGATCAAATATTGATGGTGTCACAGAAGACAAGATCCCAAACCAAACCACTGACTCACTGCAATGAACATTCCCAAGTGAAGATGTGAGACACACTGTGACAAACTTATAGCTTCCACACTGAGATGTCTTCTCTGCTTTGTTTGGGGATGGGGAAATGAGCAGGACTGGGATGCAGGATGTGAAACTTTCAAAGAACCAACAAAAAGTTGTGGTTTTTGTTTGTTTGTTTGTTTGTTTGTTTGTTTTTTAAAAGACTGGGCTATAAGCAAGTCTGTATGGCATTTTCTTAAGTAGTAATTGATGGGGGGGCAGAGCGTTGTGGGTGGGGCCATCTCTGGACAGATGGTCCTGGGTTCTATAAAAAAGCAGGATGAGCAAGCCATGAGGAGCAAGCCAGTAAGCAGCATCCTCTATGGCCTCCACAGAAGCTCCTGGCTTCTGGTTCCTAGCCTGCCTGAGTTCCTGCCCTCACTGCTTTTGCTGGTAAGCTGTTGTGTGAAACTATAAACAGAGTAAACCCTTTCCTTCGCAAGTTGCTTTGGTCATGGTGTTTATCATAGCAATAGAAACCATGACTAAGACAAAAACAAGAGCACAAATTTTAGACTCATGGAAAAAGAACCTAAAAAGACAATGCAATGACAGGTTCACAGCACATAAATAATATTCATTGTTTCTTTCAGTGGAGCTGTTACTTCTTTAAATACATTTTAAAATTTTTTATTTTATGTGTGTGGGTGTTTGCCAGTGTGTCTATGCACCACAGGTGCTGGGTGCTTGGAGGGGGCAGAAGAGGGTATGAGATCTCCTGGAACTGTAGTTACAGTTGTGAACCATCTTATGGGTGCTAGGAACTGAACCTGGGTTCAGGGGTAGTCAAAGCACTGAGAAGATAGAGGCAGAAGAACACACACACATAGAAGCTATATTATATTTTAGGAAAAACAAGTCTAACAATCTAGAAACAAAATCCCACAAATGAAACAAAATGCACCTAGAATATAAGCTAGGTCATGACTTCTCAGGAGTTAATATGCATGTGGGGGCCGAGGACATGGCTCAGTAGATAGGAGGGCTTGTTGTGAAAGCAAGAAGACCTGAGTTCTAATTCCCAGCATGAATAAAAATCCAGGCATGGTCATGAATGACTGTAACTCCATCACTGAGGAGCAGTGACAAGAGGATCCCAGAAGCTTGCTAGCCAGTCAGCCCAGCCTAGCTGAAACAGCAACCTTATTGTTTATGAAATGACTCTGTCTCAACAAACAGAAAATGACTCAGGACTTTCTCCTTTAGTCTCCCCATACATGTGCCTGCATGCACATGAATGCTCCTGCAAGCGCATGCACCTATATATAACTCACATATAAAAGAAACACAAAATGTAATATAAGCCATGAGCCACATGCCCATAATCCCAGCATTTGCCTGTTATTCCAGTACTTGGAAGGCTAAGGCAGGTGTTACTGTTAAATTTGAGTATGACACTGTTGCAAAAATACCCCAAAGCGTACAAATAGTCCTTGGACCTTAATATTTGAATTTAGACTCACTAGGTCTAGGGTGGGAACACAACTGCATGTCTAACAAGTTCTAAGGTCATGCTAGTAAACTCTAGCATACACTGAGTAGAACTAATTAGAGTACCCTAGGCACAAAATAGACAATGCCCCGAGGCACTCTCATTTAAGTGACAATGACTCCTTAAAACCAGGCTCAAAAAACGAAGCCATCCCACAAGTTAGAAGATGTAGTGTACCTCAGTTCTTCATGACCCTGATTGTAAACCTGAGACTACTCAGTGACAGCGCTCTTTTCAAACCCATTCCTCTAGAAAAATCTTTAGAACTGGTCTCTTACAGAGCACATCTTCAGTTTCATGTTAGATCATTTACTGCTGCCAGAATTGTCCTTGGAAACAACCTGTTCATTCCCCAATGGTTTTGTTCTGAGGAAGGACAGCTTGAGAATAATTCCCACCATGGTCCAGAAAGAGCTTTGTTTTATGACATGGGGATGTGATGCTGAGAGTGTTTGCTTGACAGAAGAGTAACCAAACAAAACAGTTTGGGTTTCTCAAGCTCCATTTTTAGCACTTCAAATCTCTATTATTTAAATGAAAGATGGGAAAATGTAAATAAAGACCTCTAGCTGACGCTAGTGAATGGCAATTATTCTAGTATACTAATTTGTCTGATACAGGAGCAGGTGACTGATACAACAGAAGGGCAGATCTGGTCAAAGTGAAACCAAAAGCTTCAAACAGAACAAAAGCACCCATTACCACTGCTCCTCTGTGAGAAGGGAGGGTTCTCATTCATCCTCTCATGGTTGGTGGGAAAGGCAGACAGCTCTCTCTCTGTTGATGGTATCACACTCTCCAGATTAGCAGCATCTTGGGGAGGATGTGACAAGAATGTCTCCTTGGGCATCTGGACCATGAGGCTGGAGAGTGCCTGATCTAAAACCTCCTCCTCAGCAATGTAGGTGTAGGGACAGTACTCTCTGGTCCTCGAATAGATGTTCGCATTGTCATAACAATCTGAACAGATCACCCTGGTGCCAGTGCCACCTAGTAACAACATGGAAAGAACCCAGATGTTTTTTGATAAGGAAGAGTTTTGGAACAATCAACTTTCTTCAACAGTTCTAACATTTACTGCACACTTACTTTACAAACCAGGTGAAATTCCAAGGTCTTTACATGAATTACCTCATTTACCCCTCACAATATCCCTATGAAGTAGATATAATTTTCATCTCCACTTTACAGATAAAGTTATGACAGGAAGAAGAGCTGAAACGTAAATCTAGACACTCTGGCTTGAATTCTAATGTTAAATCTCTGTCTAGGCTGGAGAGATTAAATTCCAATCAAGGAATCCAAGACAGGCCTGGACCTCTGAGATTTGTGTGTGGCTCAAGCAAACTAAAGTAAAATGGGCACTGCTGTGATATGAGCCCATGGTACTTTTGAGTCTAGAAGGTAAGCAACAGCAGCTGCCAAGCTATCCCCTAGTCAGATCCACTCTCCTGTGCCTGTCACTTTCTACAGAAGTGATGTAAAGAGAGAAGGACGTCCTAGTCACTTTATCAGGGACATTTTATAACCTTCTGAAGTTCTCCATGAGAGGCTCAAAGTCATTTTGCCCTTTAAACTTGACTAAGTATCTATCTGTCAGCAGGAGAACCAAATGCACTGGATGTTATCTGAAGGAGGCTCTCTACAGGAATGAGACACTGAGGTGAGTTTCTAGAACATCTCTTCTGGTCAGGAGAGAGATCCAGAAGCCTCAGTTGTGTCCTTCATCCCAGTTTAAGGGTAACGTGTTTCTTTCTGTGAGATGGCCTGCTTCGGTTAAGACTTTATAGTTAATTTTCATTCCATTTTGCACAAAGTTAAATGTACTGAGTGTTTTAACCTAAATATTGCTTCAGGCTAATGGAGAAACTATACACTGAACAATAAACCTAAGAAAACAGGCTGAAATTGTAACTATAAACAGCAAAGTGCCTACCGTCAGTGCCTTTGTGTATGTATCCGTTGGCAGGGGGCATAAGTTGCTGATGACTGCCTGCCTCAGAGTTGCTGTAGCCTTCCTGTGGTTCAGACAATGTTCCTTGGGAAGACAAATAGCTGGGAATGTCTGCAGGCAAATTAAGCTCCTCTGTAAAGAGACATCTGTAACTCTCAAACTCAGGCAGTTGAAGTCAATACACAGAAGACAATTTTATACTGTGTCCCAGTTTGACAATGGCCTGAAAACTGGTGTGGACTTGGGATCCCAACAGCTCTTCATACTTCCCTTAGCATATTATTTTTCTAATTAAAGTTCTTCTCAAAGTTTCATTTTAGAAGTATTACTTACTCTACAGATACAACACAGTGGTAAAGTACTTGCCTAGCATGTATAGGCTGTAAGTTCAGTCCCCAGAATCAATGGCAAAGGGCTGAAGGTGAGGGAATTATCAAAAGAAAAAGAAAAAAAAAAAAACCTTAAGATTAAAATCCTATCTACAGCTACATTTTCACAATCTCTCTACATGGACTCCTTCTCCTACAGATCCCAGGATGAGTGGGGCAAAAGACTAACTTACTCATAAGGGTTTGACTCTACAGAAAAACTATGGTGGAAATGAACTTAGACTCTAAAGAAAGAAGGTGCAAAAAACCAAAAATACAACCCAGTACAACCCAGCTAGGCATGGTTGACTGATCCTGTAATCCTAGCACAAAGAGGGAGAAGTTAATGAGTTCCATGCTTTCCAGCACTATATATACACTGAGATCCTCTGAGGAACAAGCTGGGCATAATGGCGCACACCTTCAATCCCAGAACTTTAGAGCCAGAGGCAGGTAGCTCTCTGACTTTAAGGCCAGCTTCATCTACAGAACAATGTACCAAGGGTACATAAAGAAACTCTTGTCTCAAATAAACAAAGGACAACAACAAAAGAACAAAACCAAGAAAATATACCTGCAGTATAATTCTAAGAGGTAATTTAGGAGGGAAGTATATAAAGTATATACAAATTCTTAAAACTATTTCCCCAAATTGGTTCTATTACCTGAAAAAAGCTGAATATTTTGTCAGAAAAACTTCCTAGCATCTCTTATCAAGTAACCAATCACAGTGGTCCAGCTTTTATTATGTTCTACTAAATCCTACATTCCTAAGAACATGCCATGTGTCATCTGGGTACCACTTACCTGTGTTTGTGATACTGTAGTCTTCATTCTTCCTTCTCATGTGGTAAATAACAATGACCCAGATCAAAGAAGTGCCCACAACACAACAGACCACAACAATGATGACGATGCCAACAGTGGTCCAACCATCATCCTCATGACCAATGCTATTCTGAGAAGAGTCACAATTGGGGGATGAAATGACATTTAAGTAAATATGTCCCCGTTCTGTCCCAAGAGTATTAGACATAAGGCAGGTATATTTTCCAGCATCTTCTAACCCAGCATCTACAATGATGAGAAGCTGATTGGCTGCAGCAAAGAAGTGGCGTTCTGTTACTAGGAGTGGCCCATCATCCTTGGTCCAATTGAGGCGAGGGGCAGGACTCCCTCCAGCGATGCACTGCAGTACTGCCGTCTCACCTCGTGTGACAGTCTTGTCCTCCAGAGGCCTAATAAACGAGGGTGTCTCTAAGGGGAGAAGGGTAAAAATACTAAATTAGGAAATGTATACCCCAAATCCTATAAGAATGGGACTACAAAGGTATGATGAAATGTACAGTTTAATTAAGATTAACAATTAATGTTCAGATACACAAAAGCCTCAAAAGGAAAAAACTTGTAAATGTGAACTGGCTGTGGTGTTCAGGGCTGTAATTTCATCTACTCTACTCAGGAGGCCAAAGCAGAAGATCACAAGTTTACAGCCATCCAGGCACCTTAGCAAGTAAGTAGAGTAGGGAAGAGAAGAAAGTAGAGCAGGGTAGGACACTTGCTCGAACAACACTGCTACGCACAAGCCCGTCAGTGAGTGCCGGGGGTTTCTGCTGTTTCCGAGACAGGTTCTCAGCTACAGACCCCAAGCTGAACTAGAACTCTTGATCCTTCTGCCTCAGCCTCCGAGTTAAGAAATTTATTTTAAAGGTTTTTAACAGCCAGGTCAGAGTGACTCACCTGTAAAACCTGAGTTCTCCAGGCCAATCTGAATTATAGAGCAAGAGAGACTCTATCTTTAAAAAAGAGACAGAAAGGGGGGAGAGGAGGAAGAGGAGAATAAGAAAAGGAGGAGGAGATGACCCCATCTAAGAAAAGAGACCTAGGCAGCATAACTTGCCTGGGCTTGAGTTACATAAAGAATAACAAGGCACACAGCTATAATCCCAGAACATGGAAGATAGAGGAAGATGGAGGCAGCTTCAAGTCCAGCCTCAAACACCAAAGATGAGTAAAAGAGGGAAAACTTCCAGGAAAATTCTTTTCTCTTCTCATTTCTAGACACAGATTCTTGCTGTGTAGCCCCAGCTGACCCAGAACTCACTAAAGCTGGCCACTCGCAAACTTAATGTAATCCTCATGTGTGTGTGCCTGCCTCCCTGTACTGGGATTACAGGATACGTCATAATGCCCAGCATGGGAGAAGGCATTTTTATAGAATATTAAGATTATGTGAAACATACTGAAAAGACAGAAAATCTAACCAGAAGACGAATCATTTTTGATACTAAATTTTTTTTAATTAAAGAAAATATAAAGTTTCTTAAGTTTTGTATGTAGCTGTATCGAATGGTTAGAATCCTTCTAGGAAAATCAGAACTCTCAATGAAAATGTTACAGAGGGAACATAAAAGAGTAAGGGGATCTGAAGCTGTGATAAAGATTTATGCCCTGGGAGTGTTCCAACATGTATGTCATTTGACCCACTCAGACCTTCAGCTGACACACCCGAGTCAAGTAGGAAGTAAGAACAACATAAGCCTGATGGTGTGGCACACGCTCTTAGACCCAGCACCCGGAAGCAGACTCAGTGGATCTCTGAGCTCAGGGCCAGCCTGGTCTACAGAGGGAGTTCCAGGACGGTCAGGGCTATGCAGAGAAACCCTGACTTGGTAGGAAATAAAACACAACCAAACCCTCCAAATTGTTTTTCTTGCCTTTCTAAGCCATGCATAGCTCTTAAAGGCTCCAGTAAAGCAGCAGTCCTAACAAAGTAAGCGTACCTAACACTGTGAGAGAGGCATTTGCTGAGAGGCCTCCTGCTGTATTCTGTGCCATGCAGCTATAGATTCCCATATCTTCTATCTTCACATTGGCGATGAAGAAGACATCATCCTCAGGCATGACATGCATGCGTCTTTCTCGGGCTGCAGGAAAATCAGTGCCACCGTCCTTCTGCCAGGAAATCTGAGGTGTAGGGTGCCCCTCTGCAGCACACTCTAATCTCGCCATGGCACCAGTGCGAATAGTTAGGTCCATCGGAGTTTTCAAAAAAGACGGCATCTCTGTTCCAAAAATAGTAGAGAAAGTAGGCAAAAGGAAAATACACATGCACACAAATCTAGCAGGCAGAATTCTGATGTAAAATGTTCCATTTCATTGAGACTTCTCTGGACTGACAATGAAAACAGCATTTACAACTATCTTTCCCACCAGCCCTTCAGTGTATACAGCACGGTAACAGAATACTTCTAGAATACATGCCAGGCCCATTTCACCATGCTGATGAGAAGGAAATCAGAAAGCCAAAACTGTTTTGTATTCCAGTTTAGAATTTGATGTTTAATATTACTCTTTCACTTAGAACAGTCATACTTCCCAATCTAACATAAACAGCTGTCAACAGAACCCTGTTTTGTTTTTTAATTATGCTTTTAAAAAATCTCATTTAAGAAACATCAGAGTGGGTTGTAGAGCTGAAGGTATTGCTCTTGCAGGACTCAGGTTAATTTCCAGCACCGACATGGCAGCTTACAACTGTCTGTTACTTCAGTCTTAGGAGATCCAATGCCCTCTTTAGGCCTTTGTGGGTACCAGGCATGCATGTGGTGCAGACATACATGAAGGCAAACAACTCATACACATAAACAATACGATAAAATCTAAAAGAAAAGCTAGAAATGTCGAAAAAAGAAACACAGGCACAGGGCACACGTACATCATTTAGTTGAAGTACAGGAGTTGCTCAGTCTCACAGATAATAGCACAAGCTGCTCTAGAAAGGTTTTTACAGCTACTAGGAGAGCTTTATTTTCAAAGTCATTTTGGCTAGGTCAACAGAGCTATAGAGCCACTAGACCCAGAGATGTCCTAAGCAGCACTCTTAAGAATTAGAGGACACAGTGCAATATTAGAGAAAGGAAATTATAGTTTCCAGAGAATTGTGGTTTTAGAAAGAAACTGAAACCATAAAAGAATGCCTTTTGGCAAACAGAAATGGAAGTAAAGTATCTTCTAGGGCAAAGAAGAATGTAGGCTAGTGGGCAGGTGGGTAAACTACAAATGCACCCCTTTCATGTGCCAGTCAAGAGAAAGTAACACTAAGGGCTCCCTCCAAATGTTGGGTATGACCCAATTTTCTTGTCAACTTAGATGTAAATTGATTTATAACTGAGGATTTTAATTTAGATGTAAAAACATACTTTAAAGTACTTTTTCCCAACAGCATAGCCAGACAGACATGGCGATTATTCTAGAAATACATAAATTTTTTAAAAATGCATTTTAAAAGTCCATTAGCACAATTCCTTACCATTTACAGTCAATTTGGCTTTCTGAGAATAATTAGAACCAAAGTGATTAGTAACAATGCACTGATATTTCCCTTCATCAGTGAAGTTCACACTACAGAGGCGCAAGACACTAGTATATTCCAGAGCTTCTCCATCCTGCTGCCGATAACGAACAAAATTCTCAATATCCACGTCATACAGGATCTCACTGTCCTTGCGCCATGTGGTGGACATGGGTGAGTCACTGCTGCTCACTGCAGTGCACGTCAGTGTCACATTAACACCTCTCAATGCAACTGTGTTTTCAGGGTGTGTCCTTATCTGAGGCTTCAGAAAATCATCTAAGGGAATAAATGCAACAGTGGCCACGTCAGTTACATATTTTACCTCAAATCCAATTCTAAAACAAAGACTGTAATACTGTAAGTTTGCCTTCTTTTTGGATTTATTGATTCATTTAATGTATATGAGTACATTATAGCAGTGTACACCAGAGGAGGGCATCAGATCCCATTACAGATGGCTGTGAGCCACCATGTGGTTACTGGGAATTGAACTCAGTCAGTGCTCTCTTAACCACTGAGCCATCTCTCCAGCCCTGACACTGTATGTATCAGTCACAAGAGCTATGTTAAGATTAAAGGAGACTGTAGAGCTGAGGAAAATGAACTCCAGAAGTCAAATAGCTTGTCAAAGGTGCCAGGCAGTGACAGAAGATTGGCTAGAACTCAGGTTCTGGACCTCGGCACCTAGTGCTCTTCCACCATCCTCCGGACTCTTCTATGCTTACTATACATTACCAGTGGATGAGGGTAAGGATGGAGAGAAACCTTATAAAACAATTTCCAGGTAAGTCCTAATGCTATCACTCCATATACATGACATTTATGTCCTATAATGCTATACATACAAAATGTTTATAATAACTATTATCCTTTCTATATAATACAGAAAATGGGAATATAAACATTTTTCATGGAGAAGACTAATACATACATGACTTGAAAATACTTTGTACATATCTTCCACACTAAAATAGTGAAGAATATGAACAGGATACACACACAAGCTAAACTGGTTTAAGACTGCCTAGTACACTATGGGTTCATGACTAAAATCACTATGGGTTGAGAGTGACTGCTATAGAAATTCTAGACCAGTATCTTCATTTAGTAACATTACTTTGTGCCTTACAAGGTAATTGGAGGAATGGAGAGACGGCTCAGCTGTTAAGAGCAATGACTGCTCTTCCAGAGGTCCTTAGTTCAATTCCCAGCAACCACATGGTGGCTCACAACCATCTTTAATGGGATCCGATGCCCTCTTCTGGTGTGTCTGAAGACAGCTACAGTGTACTCACATACATAAAATAAGTAATTTTTTTTTTTAAAAAGGGTAATTGGAATTGTATAAAAATATAGTATGAGCCAGAGTGGTAGCACACATCATTAATCTCAGTATTTGGGAAGCAGAGGCAGGCAGATCTCGGAGTTAAAGGACAACCTGGTCTGGTCTGCATAGTGAATTTTAAGCCAGCCAAGGCTATATAGGGAGACCCTTTCTCAAAAACAAACAAACAAAGCATAGTATGCTTTACATAAAACTAAGTAAAAGTCAAAGGGGAATGTGTGACAATGGAAACAGAATTTAATCCATTGTAAAGAAGATTTAGGTATAAAAGAAAATCTTCCAAGTTGAGAAAGAAAATTATAGATTTATTTTTGAAAATACTTTCAAAATAAAAATGTTGGGCTGGAGATATGAAGAGAAATCCTGTTTCAAAAACAAAAAACAAAACAAAACAACAAAAAAACCCCAAGATAACAACAACAAAGTATTTAGGACATATGACTATCTCCATTGTCTCCAAGATATGCTACCACATGGAAGGTTTCTCTGTATAGCCTTGGCTGTCCTATAATTTACTTTGTAGACCAATCTGGCCTCAAACTCAGAGGTCCACCTGCCTTTGCCTCCTGAGTGCTGAGATTAAAGGCATGTGCCACCACTGACTGGCCACTTTAAGTCTTAAGAAATTTTAGTCTTTAGAAACTTAAGTCTAAAGAAATTGTAAAAAGGGATTCAAGAGCAGTTAAGAGCACTGGCTGTTCCTGCAAAGGACCCAGTTCCAGTTCCCAGAACACCAGAACTATCAAACTTTTTCAACTCCAGTTTCAGAGGATCTGATATCCTCTTCTGGCCTCCTTGGACACTGCAAAAACACAGTGCATAGACATGCATGCAGGGAAAACACCTATACACATAAAATAAAAATAGATTAATCTAAAGAAAGAAATTGAGAGGGGTGAAGGGAGGGAGGGAGGGAGGGAGGGAGGGAGGGAGGGAGGGAGGGAGGGAGGGAAGGAAGGAAGGAAGGAAGGAAGGAATTCCATCAAGGCCAATGAAATGGCTCAGTGGGTACTAGACTTTGTCTTAAAGCCTAATGACATGAGTGTGCTCTCTGGAACCCCCATGATGGAAAAAGAGAACTGATCATCCCAAGTTGTCGGGCATATTTTTCCATGAGACTGCATACAAAAAAAAATGAAATTGGTCATTATAAACACATACTATTTATACACTTATGATTATAGCATAAACTAATATAATTTCTAGATTTTTCTTGGTAGTTTTCAGAATCTACTAAGTCTTCACATTAAAAAAAATGCTACTATGTATGCTAAAGTTATAATTCCTCTCAAATGAAAGCCTACATTCACATTGCCACTCAAAGACACTGAGAAGGTCCTTGTGCTAAGGCAAACAAACAAAACAAAAACAGTGAGAAGAACACCATCACAGAACACAGAATGTGGCCTGTATTAAGTAAGCACTGAGGCAGGGCTTGGAGAACAGCACAAGGCCTCACAACACGTTAGTCAGGTCACGAGAGTGCTTCTGTCAATGGTGATGGTGATGGTGTTTTGTCCTCTCTATTTTGTTGTTACAATAGTTAAGAGAAACTTTAAAATTTAAAACAGAAATACAAACCGCAGACAAAATCTTTCAAGTCCACATTCAAGATGCTTTGCCCTGCTAACCATTCAGGATGTGCACAGCTTACATTCACAGAGTGATGGAAGTTGTTATCCACCAGCCACTGAAGTAACCACTTCAGATGACAATCGCAGAGCAAACTGCTTGTGTTCAGAACACTACAGAAGGAAAACAAGGAAAAGAACCTTTCATTTTAGCTTCTGCAGTAAAATCCTGCTACACATATATAAATTTAACTATCAAAAATATTCACCTAATTATAATAAAACAAACAGACCATTAGCCTTAGTAAAGTCAGCACTATAAAAAAAAATCAGAAAGACTGAAAGAGAATTGTTTTAAATTAAAGACAGTAAAAGCCACTGCAATTGAAGGACTGTATGCATACACATTTATTTGTTGTGGGAGAACTGTTTTGAGACAGTTTCTAACTACCCAGTTTGGCCTCAAACTTGCAATTCCAGATATACAACATGACACCCACTAACAAACATGATTCTTGACTGGCGGGGGTGGGGGTGTGTCTAAACAGAGAGAGATATGTATGTGTATATATTGTGTGTGTAAATATACATACATTTGTATGCTTTGTTTTTGGTTGAAGATAGGGTCTCATATATTCCAGGATAGTTTTGAGCTTACTGTGTATGTGTGGTAAAGAATAACCTTTAATTTCTGGTCCTTCTGCTTCCACTTCCACTTAAACACTGGTATTACAAGTGTTCAACGCCACATCTAATTTAACATGATCTCGGGGACTGAATGTCTCAGGCATGCTAAAGAAGCACCTCACCAACTGAGCTGCATCTCCAGCCAGGGCGCTATTCCTGATATTCAGAAAATATGAAAATTAGCAATCTACTATGTAATTTTGTAAATGTTAACTTTGTTGAGGATGAAAACGATAATATAGCTATGTAAAAAATGTCCCTGTTTTTAGGAATTTTACATCAAGCTGTAACAGATAGTTATGAGCCTCTATGTGGGCACTGGGTACTAAACCTGAGTCCTCTGCAAAACCAACAACTGCTTTTAACTGCCAAGCTAACTCTCTACTCCCTTGATATCTCTCTACAACTTTTAAATGGTCTGAGAACAACAAAAGACATACATACACACACACAATATACATATATACATAAAAACTATATATATGTAGAGCGTGTAAAGGTCAGCATGAGAAAAGAAACAGGAATTGGGTATGTTTGTGAAAGATTAATAACTGGTACATCCTGGCGAATGGTTTGCAGGTTTGTAGATATTCACTGTACAATCCTTTATACTCCTGAGGTTTAAAATCTTGAAACATTGAAGGCAAAAGCTAATCACAGATTTTGGAGCACCAAAAGAGCTTTTTACTGTGGGAAGTGTATTTTACTTCCAAATTATTCCATCAAGACTGAAAGCACTTCATCTCTCTGGCAATGTGTACTTCAACTCAGAGCAAGAACCTCTTTTTTAAAAACTGTGGTCTATAAGACAGATCCCTTTGAAGAATCAGTGTGATTCTCACCATGATCCCTTAAATATAAAAGCAGAGAAAGCAAATTATCTGGGGAACACTACAACTTACTCTGACTGAAAGCTCTATTCTTAACTTGGTGAGGATTGGGTCTTGCCACAGTGTATGTGTGGAGGCTCTTTCCTTCCACTGATCTAAAATCCAACTCAGGTCATCAGGCTGGAAGTTTAGAGGTGCTTTTACCTCTTTTATCATCTAACAAGCTCTTAAAGTATTTTTAAATTGGTATTTATTAAAATTACTATGGTCTTTGGTATTCTTCCTCATGCATAAATGTAGAAGCACATGAAAGAGTTATATATAAATTAAAAATAGTTTATTAATATTTTATTATGTAGTATTCACATACTTTGGGGAGGACTGTGTGCGTGTATACTCTGTTAGGCTCTTTGGGCAGAGTCAAGTGTGTAGGGTAGAAAGCAAACGAGACAAATGAAGAGTTAAATAAATACTGTATGTGGGCATCATGGTTCTAAAGGCTCACGTTTCAGCCTCCTAGTTGCTAAAATTATAGACCTGAGTTATCATCTTGCATGCTACAGGTTTTCTTCCTTCCTTCCTTTCCTTCCTTCCTTCCTTCCTTCCTTCCTTCCTTCCTTCCTCCCTCCCTCCCTCTCTCTTTCCTTCCTCCCTCCCTCCCTCCCTCCCTCCTTAAAAGAAAAAAGGAAAGAAGGAAGGAGAGAATAGTGCTATAAGTAGTTGAGCTATTTAATGGGGGGGGGGGGTCATTTCTATGAAAAGAAAAACAAGGATTAGTGGCTAAACCAAAACAAACTTTAAACTCATGTTTTTAAGTCCAGAGAAGATTAGCTGCAGCTGGACAGTGGTGGCACACACCTTTAATCCCAGCACTTGGTGCAGAGGCAAATAGAGCTCTGAACTTGAGGCCAGCCTGGTCTACAGATCAAGTTCCAAGACATCCAGGGCTACATTGAGAAACTGTCTGGGAGGTGAGGGTGTGGGGAAGTGGGGAGGTGTAGCTACAAATTCTTAGATGCTGGCCTCAAAGCAGCTTTAGGATAAATCTTGGCAACTGTCAGATTTTTCCATTTATTACTTGAATACATGAAATGTCATGAGGTATTTAGCTAACAGAACTTTGGGAAAGGCTGTTTTATCAAGCACCAAATCAGGATGCTGGGGAATAAATAGACATATAATCTCAGAAAGCTAGAGAGGACAAGAGCAAACTACAGGACGGAGAACTTGGTAAGGATTGATAATCAGAAGCTTAAGCAGGAGGATTAGGAGTTTAAGGCAGGCCTGGTCAATTACAGTTTCAAGGGGGGATGGGGTGGGTGGGGAAGCTGGAGGTGTGGTTGGCTTAGTGTCAGAGAATATGCTTAGCAGGACAAAACAAATCAAGAGGCAATATAGGTGGACCTCAGAAATCTTGTTTTAATGAAAGAAAATGTATTTTAATGGTACAGAGGAGAATAATTAATATTAATGCTCTTTGTCAAAGTTCTTAGAATTGCTTCAATTTAGCCAGCTTGACTACATGAGATTTTTCAACTTTCTAACACCTATTCAAATTTTGTGTTCTTTGTTCTCCAATTTCATTCTGCATCAACTCCATACTGACAAAAAAATTACTTTCCCCTCAACTTTACAAATATATCTCTGAGGCTTTGGTGAGATGCTCAGTGGGTAAAGGTACCCATTGGCATGCTTGACTTAAGCTGACCCACATGGTAGAAGGAAAGAACTGATACCCACATGCTGCCCTCTGATCTAGACAGACACACACACAAATAAATAAGATCGACAAATGCAAATGAATAATTTTAAATAAAAACACAAAAAAATCTTTATATCCTTTCGTAACAAAACTATATTTATCTCTCCTTGTATACAGCATTGTTGCTTTCAGGATTAGCTAACAACATTAACAGTAACTCCTTTTTAATTTATATACATGAATTAAAACTGAGTAACCTTAATTTCTCATGAAAACTATAAAGTTAAAAAAAATTAAGTGTGGAGCTAGAGCGATGTCTCAGCAGTTAAGAGCACTGCTGCTCTTCCAGAGGACCCTGCTCAAGTCCCACCAATCAAGTTCTCAATCATCTGAAACTCCAAATCTGGGAGCTCTGAGTTTCTTCTAGCTTCCACTGACACGAGTCTGGCTTACCTCTCCCCCAAGACTCCTTTACAATTATATCTTTTTTTTTTCCTGAGCTCATGACTAGATTAATCTCCTAGTCCGTCTTTGTAGTTAGGGAGTATTCACATCCCAGAATTCCCACCATTGAATGTGTGCAGAATAGACTTATGTGTTCACTGCAGCACCCAAGCCTGACCTATAAAGATCTTCCCACTCAGAGGTTAGTAGTACTTGCTGCTCGCAGAAGACCCAGGCTCAGTTTCCACCACCCATATGATGGCTCACAACCATCTTGAGTTCCAGGAGATCCAACATTCTATCATCTCCTTAGACAACAAGCATGCACGTGGTGCCAAATGTATATGCAGGCACATCACCCATATACATAAAACAGTAAAAATTTTTACAAGTTTAAAGGAATACTTAAGACATTTTAAAGAAAAAAAAAACCCACAAAAAGTAAATTACCATATACCGGCATCTGAAGAGTAACAAATTTAAATTTAGAATGTACCATTTAAAAATTTCTGCAAGCATATAGCTATAGTACATTTTTTTTCTCTACAGCCCAGAACATACTAACAGGCTTAAATACATTTTGTTTCTACAGAATTTAAGCCATTTAAAGTCCTTAAGTTTGAAAATATTTGACAATTAATGCCTCAAATTTTATTATACTTTGAAATTATCCACAGATTCAATGAATAAATCTCACCAATTCACTTAGTATGGCTTAGTTGTTTTACATAGACACATTACATAAAAATAGTGACTAGTGAAAAGTTCACTCATAAACTTATCCTTTTTACATCTGCCTGACTCACTTGTGCTTAATTATGATTAAAGGTCTTATGGAAAATCTGTTTTCATTATGTTAAGAGAGGTAAGAGTCAAAAATATGACTGAAAACTGACTATGAAGGTACATGGCTATTCACACCCTCATTCAGGAGGCTGAAGCAGGAGAAAAGCTGGCCTGTAAGACTCACAGGCTGAGAGTGGCCCAGCATGTGTTCAGCATCTGCAAGGCATGCCCGGAACTCTCAAAAAAGAAAAATGGATCACATAAAAACCTACAAAATTAAACACTATTCTTTTCTTTTTTTTTTCCTTTGACTGTGACTTGATGTGTAACTAATTTTAGTGCACATGCTGTTCACAGATTGAATTATAGTTTCACAGTCCAAACATTAGGGAAGATAACAAGCTGAGTATAAATCCAGATAAAGTGAAACTGTCTGTGTCACAGTCAATGCTGACAATTCTGAAAATACAGCTATTTTTAACAAGCCAACATTAGACTAATCTTATTCGTGAATGGTTTACCCAAGCTATATAAACTTGAAAAGCATATGGGCTATGTATCTGACAGTTCAATGCTTATTCGTATAAGTACTTGTTTGTTTTCTCTTTTTGTTTTCTTATTTTGTTTTTTTTTTGGGGGGGGGGGGTGTTTGTTTGAGACAGTTTCTCTGTGTAGCCCTGACTGTCCTGGAACTCACTCTGTAGACTAGTCTGGCCTTGAACTCAGAGATCCACCTGCCTGTGCCTCCCAAGTGCTAGGATTAAAGGCATGTGTTACCACCACCTAGCTCTTTCCTTTTCCTTCTTCCCTTACTTTCCCTCCTTCCTTTCATCTTTCTTTCTTTTTTTTTCCCCTAAGACAATTCCAAAAGAACTCTTTTTTTAAAAAGTATAAATTAATTTGGCAATACCATCTAGAGCGTTGGTTCTCATCCTCCCTAATGCTACAACCCTTTAACACATGTTCCTCATGTTGTAGTGACCCCAGCTGTAAAATTATTTTTGTTGCTTCTTCATAGCTGTAATATTGCTACTGTTAAGAATAGTAATGTAATATTTTTGGAGCTATAAGTTTGTCAAAGGGGTTGTAACTCAAAGGTTGAAAACCACTAATCAGAGCTACACAATTATCACAGGGCTACAGGGTTTCTTGTGAAAGTATGAATCCAATCCCCAGCACCCATGTAAAAGGCAGGTGCCGCCACATGCATATGTGACCTCAGCTCTGAAGGAAGCAGGGGCAGGGAGACTCCCAAGAGTTAAAACACAACTCCATGATCAGTGGGAGACCCTAGCTCAAAAACTAAGGTGTGAACAGGAGAGGACCTCCTCATGTCAATTCCGGCCTCTTACTGCACAAACATATTTAACATTCATACCTAACACATACAAACTACTATATAAAAACATGCAAACAGAAATTATATCTTTCAGTCTAACATTTCAATCTTGAACCAGTAAAACACTAACATAAACTCTTTTATTTACTTTTTTTGAGACAGGGTCTCTCTATAGCCCTGGTTGGCCTGGAACTCACTATGTAGATCAGGTTGGTCTTAAACTCACAGAGATCCTCCTGCCTCTGCCTCACAAAGGCAGTTTTAAGTAAAAAAAAAAATTATGTTTTTCTTATACTTTACATTGTTTTCCAAACTTTTGCTGAAAAACAAAGAGAAAGATACTTATTTACAAATTCAGTACATCTCTCTAATCCACAGCTTGCTTCCTGCAATTTCAATAATATATAAAAATGTTACATGGAAAAGCAGCACAAAAGTAAACAATTCCTGCTTTGCAAATTGTATACCATTTTGGTTAATGAGATAAAATGCTGCCCCATTCAGGATATAAATCATCCTTTTGTCTAGTACATCTACTGCATATGCTGATCACCCACCAATGATTTCATGGCCATACTATGAGATCAAGTGGTATAATGTTACAGTGGCTTGGGTTCAAATAACTTTTCTTTAATTTGTTAAAGTTCCAACCCACAGGGGATAAGGAAGCAATAACAGGGCTCAAGACATTGAAGGACAAGTGAGCCCTATTATTCTGCAGAGGTAATTTTATAGTGTGTATAGGTTTGGTACTATGCAGTCTCAGCACAGGGAATGCAGTCCTAAAGGATAAGGCGAAACACATTTTTGTAGAGGAGACTACGAACTTGGGCTCCCCTCTGAGGATTTATACACTGTTAAGGGTTATTGCAGATGGAGAGACATTTCCTGCAGTGCTATAGGCATGAATAAGGTGCCCATACTTCTGTAAACAGCCCTAAGAAACTCACTGGGTCACAAAAGTAAACAAAAAAAGACATAAAAATACAAGTGGGGCTACTTGGGAAGAGGATTAGTGGAAGTGGTAGGGGATGAGAGGATAAAGGGGACAGGGAATAATATGATCAAAATACATTACATACATGCATGAAGATGTCATAAGGAAACTTATTGTCATATATAATCAATATATGCTAATTATAAAATTGTAAATTATTCTGCCATGACATATAATCAATCTTAGGGAGGACACAGAAACACATAGGAGCTATTTGGGTATCACCAAAGCCCATCTGAGTATAGATAAAATAATACTTCCATTCAGTGTTTCTCAGACTTACACAATTGCTATTTGGGGTCTATTAGTCCTGACAATCTCCAATGGATGATAGGTACCCTGAAAGGGGAGCAGCTAGAATAGGATGTGGACACACATCAGACATATCAAAGACTCAAAAGGGACTGAAGGGAGTGATCTTAAGAAGAACGAGTACAGGGAGACCATAAGTTTCCCACAAGAGGACAATAAAATTCCAGTAATTAGGAAGTGAACAGTTAAGTAAATAGAGTTAGCAGAACATGTTATTGCCAGGGTTTCCAGTGAGGGCAGAGAAGTTCCTAGAGGAAAAACAGAATATGATCAAGAAAAATAAAAGATTCTACAGAGGACAAATACACCAGGGAGTCAGGTAAAAAAAAAAAAAAACCCACTCAGGAAAGAGGTCCAGGAAGAGCAGGTGTGAAGTATAGCAAGCACTCTGCCCAGCTCAGAAGCTGAACTCAGAATCTCAAGAATCAAAATCTCTCCTCACCAGCTCCAGTGGATGTTTGTCCAGAGCAATGGCTCACCACTGTGACTCACCATTGGATCCCCAATCAATCAGTCAGTCAGGAATGAAGACAAAGGCTTCAAAGGTGTATATTTGGGAATCCTGGGTGAGAGGCCCGGGGGGTCCAATGATGAATCTGATCCTATCCATGTCACAACACCATAATTGTTAAAGGATAAGTTATTCAATGAAACTTGCTAAAGCAAGGTAAGGCAGAATGTATTCAAGACCATCTCCCAGGCACAGAGATCACTGCAATGAAATTCTGTAACAGAGGAAAGAAGCTGGGCTCAACTCCAATTACAAGCAACAGCAAACAGGAACTTTTAGCCAATGATAAAGAGGAGTAAGAATCAGTAGGTGGTTTCAGAACTGAGGAGGGTTCAGCTAAAACCTAAATCTAGAAAGACTTGCTAGAGGCAAGCCAGAGTGTTCAACATCACCTGGGAAAAATGGTAGAGGAAAAATGTGATCAGTTATCTAGGGTATCTAGGAATACCCAGATATGTCTATGGAAGAATCCTTGCTAAACTTTTAGGCTCAGAAAGGTTTCAGATAAAACTAATCTTAAAAAACAGTAGGGGTTGGGGGATGGGCTGTAGAAATGGCTCCCTGGTTAAGAGCACTGGTTGAGGTCCTGTGTTCAATTCCCAGCAACCACATGGTGGTTCACAACCATATGCAATGGGATATGATTCCCTCTTTTGGTGTGTCTGTCTGAAGACAGCTACAGTGTACTCATATACATAAAATAAATCTTAAAAAAAAAAAAAAACAGGTGGGCTAGAGGACGCATGTCTCTAAGCCTAGCACTCAGCAGGCAGAGGCAGGCAGGTATCTTTAAGTTCAAGGCCAGCCTGATCCACATATAGAGATCCTGTTCAAACACAGATAGACCTAGAAGAGTCAGGAGCCTGCCTGAAATCTGTTTAAATTGCTATTCATCTCCCTAGTGAATCTCTACATTGAAACTAGACTGCTTAGTACCCAAAGTATACATTGAACTAGGTTCTCATAATAGTTAAAATGTTCTTGCTGACTCTCAGATTACACTGATAGAAAAAAGGATAAACTGATTTGTAGTTAAATTGAATTCTTACAAATCAGCTATATACCTAGAAGTAAGTCCACATTGGAGCCTAGGAGTAGTGCTAAGGTTCCGACTTGTGAACACAGGCAGCACACATGTGGTAGCTCACACTCCAGACTGCACAGTGCTGGGTTATCTCTAACTGACAGCACCACTGAAACAACTCAGTGTTAATACTAGCTTGCTTGTTTGTTTTTTTAAAGATTTATTTTATATAAGTACACTGCTGCTGTCTCCAGACACACCAGAAGGTGGCATCAGATCTTATTACAGAAGGTTGTGAGCCACCATGTAGTTGCTGGGAATTGAACTCAGGACCTCTGGAAGAGCAGTCAGTGCTCTTAACCACTAAGCCATCTCTCCAGCCTAACATTGTTCTATCTCTTGCTTAAATCACATGCTTCTGAAATGTGAGTTACCTTCTTTACTGTACAGATAATGAAGGGCTGGAGAGGTGGTTTAATTCTATCACCCACATGGCAGTTTTCAATCACCTGTAACTCCAGTTCCAGAGAATCTAATGATCTCCTCTGACCTATATGAGCACCATGCACACAAACTGTGTACTTTATATACAATGAGCATTAACAAAAGAGAAGAAAATTACTTACAGTTCCTTTAAGTGAGTCTGAGAAAAAGCATTTTCTTGGATAGACATTATAGCATTGTTGTTCAAATCTCTGAAATCAAGAAAATGCAATATCAGTAACCACTTCTGTAGTGAAGTTACATAAGTGCTTAAATGTTCATTAATGCCTGCTGACATACAGTCTCAGTATGCAACCCTGGCTGGCCTTAAACTTGCTATATAAAGCAGGCTGTCCTCAAAGTCACAAAGATTTGCCTGCCACTGCCTCCTAAGGACTGGGATTAAAGGCAAGTACCACCATGTCTAGCACAATGATTATACAGTGAGTAATATATATGAAATACTTACAGATACTCCAGGGATTCAAGGCCAATGAATGCTTTCTGTGTAACTGACTTAATCCGGTTTCCTTGCAAGATTCTGAAATAAAATTAAAATCATTAAATATTTACCTACATGAGGTATAATTGTATTAACATGCTTGCACTGTGGTATTATACACATTTTAAAAATTATTTTTTAGTTATGTGTCTGTGTGTATGTGTTGGGGAACAGTATGTTTATGTACAGTGTTGTGCCTGCAGAAGGCAGAAGAGAATATCAGATCCCCTGAAGTGAAGTTATAAGTGCTTATAAGCCTCCTAATATTGGTACTAAGAACCAAACTCAGGTCATCTGGAAGAGCAGTGCACATTCTTAACCTCTGAGCCATCCCTTTGGTCCCTGCAATGGCTTTACTGAGATACAACTAAGGGAAAAATTACACACGCTAGCTTAATGAAAGCAAGTATTTTAAAGAAAGTTATGAACTTAATAATTAATACAAAGCACAATATGAAAGCACCTACTAAGATCCCAGAGCTCAGTGGAAGTCCTCTGAACATTCATCCTAGCCACTACAATACGGTAGCTTGCCTATGCTAAGTGAGATTAAATTCTCCATCTTTTTCTTTAAATTTTTATTTTAATTTCACACATTATACATTTGACCATACTATTTCCTCTCCTTCATTTTGTCACAATTCTCCATTTCTCTCTTTAATAAAAGATGGTCAGATTAAAGAGGTTCAGACAGATATGAATCTCTGGAGAAATTCTTATCAGAGATCTCAAATGTCTTATGGGAGAATATTTTTCCTATTAGACTGATTCCCTAGATAGCTCCCATGATTAAACACACTACTAGCTGTACTATGTTTTCTCAGAGCATTGCTTTTACTTGAATAGAAAACTCTATTCAGTAACTCATTTAAATCCCACAAGACTGAGAATGCTAACTTGTACAGTCACTATGGAAATCAATATGGAGGCTCCTCCAAAAACTAAAAACAGGACGACCATATGGCCAGCCGTGCTACTGGTAGATATATACCTGAAGGATTCTAGAGCATTATGCCACAGGGACACTTGCATCACCGAGCTGCACTACTTTCAACAGCCAAGAAACACGACAGCCTAGATGCCCATTAAAGCACAGATAAAGAAAAGGTAACACAAATATATGCAAAACATTTTATGTAGCCATAAGAAAAATTAATTTATAGCATTTACAAGAAAATGGATACAACCAAACATCTTCTTTCATATGCAGAACTTAGATTTAGAATTACGTGTGTGTGTGTGTGTGTGTGTGTGTGTGTGTGTGTGTGTGTGTGTGTTTGTAGGTCATAAAACTAGGAAAGGGATCCTGAGAGGAAAGCAAGAGACCTAATAGAGAATGGTACATATGTTATCAGAAAGCAGAAGAGACTACCTGGATGTAAAAGGGGAACCACCAACAGCAGGGAGAAAGTGGAAAGAGGACTGTAAGAAAGGGGAACGAATGTGAACAAAAGTAATAAAACATATATATGAACATGCCATGATGAGACCCATCTCTTACAATGCTAATTGTAAGAATTCAATTAATAAAAAAAAATGTCCATAGAAATACTTTATAAACAAAAGGTACCAAACAACAATCTATCTGACAAACAAACAAAACTTTCCTTTTTAGGAGATGGTAGGAAGACTCAGACTTTCTGGCTACGTTATGCAGTAACATTTTAAACTGCTCCTTAAAAAGACATTAGATATATATAAACATCACAGATACATACAATTTAGTGAGACTTTTGAGTCCTGAAAAGGCTTCACTAGCATCTTCTATGGCCCATGAAATTTCATTGTTTCTCAAATCTCTGAAAGTGTCAGGGAGAAAAAGATTATTAGCCAATATTAGCCACACAACTAGGCAGCATCCTGATAGGCAACACCAAGGGACATACATGCTAAATTTCAATGCTTATTTTAACAGTCATTTAGAATGAAGACTCAGTACTGCTTCTAAAAGGAATATTTGTGATAAACATAGAGAAATTAATAAATTAACTAAGCAGCAGGGCATGGCAGTGCACATCTTTAGTCCCAGCACTCAACTGTTGGAGGCAGAGGCAGGCCTAAGCTACACAGCGAGTTCCAAGACAGTCAAAACTTCATAGAGAGACCTTGCCTCAAAAATAGATACATGGATGAATAAATGTGAATAAGCAAACTAAGCAACCTGATAAGATTATTAATCTTCCTAGTTAGCCTTATCTAATTGTACTAGCCTATTAAAAATTTTAGGTGGGGCCCTATAAAAAGGAAGGTTTCAAAATAAAGGTGATAGATACAGCTTGCAAATATAAGATTCCTGAGTGCTCCAAGACTCCCTCTGGGCTCTTAAGAGCTCAAAGAGAAAGACCAACACAGAACGTCACAGCTCAAGAGAAATCCAACATTCCTCTTGGGAAGCGAAAGATGATACAACTACATCTTAGAGTGCTGTATTTTCTTCCTTCCTTTTTTTTTTTAAAAGAATTATTTATTTTATATATAAGAGTATAGCTCTCTTCAGACATATCAGAAGATGGTATAGGATCCCATTACAGATGGTTGTGAGCCACCATGTGGTTGCTGGGAATTGAACTCAGGACCTCTAGAAGAGCAGTCACTTTTCTTAACCACTGTGCCATCTCTCCAGCCCCTCACTGTGTTTTCTTTAAAAGTATTTTCTTTAAAAACTATTCCATTCTTAGAGGAAGCACACTTTTCTATATCATGCACTGATATATAAAATATATCATATATTAATATAACTGGTATAATATAAAATACCAGTTATATTAGAAGTATTTAATTACTTTTACATCCTAAAGCAATCTCATACTAAACTAAGAAACACACTTTCTGATTTATAAGATTATATAAAGTATGGATGCCAAAAGAGGTTTCTTCGTGCTTAGCCTTCAAGTAAAATGCTAATATAGCTCATTTTATTTTACCATCAATTCTTCAGAACATTCCCCCTTCTCCAAATTATTCACCAAGAGAGGCATGGTGGCTTGTGACAATAATTCCAGGACTCAGGAGATTAAGACAGGAAGATGCAGAGTTCAAAGTTAGCCTGGGTAATGCAGCAGGACCTTGTATCGAGACAGACAGACAGACAGACAGACAGACAGACACACACACACACACACACACGGGGGGGGGGCAAAAATAGGGAGCTGGGCATGTGGAATATGGTGGCATATACCTTTAATCCCAGGCATTCTGGAGGCAGAAGTATGTAGATCTCTCTCAGTTTAAAGCCAGGTGTGTGTGTGTGTGTGTGTGTGTGTGTGTGTGTGTGTGTGTGTGTGTTTATACACATGTGTGTGCTGTGGTTTGAATGAGAATGGCCCCCATGAACTCATATGTTTGAGTAACTGATTCTCGTTACTTGGGGAAGGATTAAGTGGTATGGTTTTGTTTGAGGAGGTTTGTCACTGGGGATGGATTTCAAAAGCCCACAACAGGCCCAGTCTTGTTTTCTCTGACTCCATCTTGTGGTTCAATGTAAGCTCTCAATTACTACTCCAGGACCACTGCCTGCCTATCTGCTGCCTACACAGTCCCTGCCAAGATGGTTATGGACTATAAGCAAGCACCCAAGTAAATGTTTCCTTTTATAGGTTGCCATGCTCATAGTGTTTCATCATAGAAGCAGAACTTAGAGAGAAGCTGATACCAGGGACTAGGGTACTGTTGGGAGAGGCCTGACCATACTGTTGTTTAGAGATATATGCAACACTCTAGGACTTTGAATTAAGAAAGTTGAATGCTGCAAGTAGAGCTTAATTGGACCATCCTAGTAGAAACATGGAAGACAGTAGTGCTGAAAGCAATGTGGCCTATGGAGGCCCAGCTCAAAAGGTTTCAGAAGGGAAGAATATTAGAGACCATTCTTGTGATATTTTGGCAAAGAATGTACTTGTTTTCTGCCCTTAATCCATCTGCCAGAGACTAAATCGAAGAGGTCCAGACTCATGCCATTGGCAGAGGTGTTGAGACAGCTTAGCCCTTGTGTTATGTAGTTATCATTATTACACAGATGTATAATGAAAGGGGGCCAGAAGGGCAAAAGGAAATATAAAATGTACAGTCTGGGGTAAAACAGCACCAGGCAATTGTTTGAGCCAAGCCCTATGCTCACAGAGATGGTAAATTTCTTAAAAAGTCTGATGCTAAATGGAATAAAGAGAATGGTACCTCATGGTAAGACCCAACCAGAAACTTGTTAAAAGCAAAGTGCTGGGGTAACCTTTGGTACACTGGGTGAAGGCTGTCTCTGTATATTCAACTGTTGATCACCAAACCCGCAGAGTACTGGCAGATATTATTCCTATGGCCCATCACAGACCTCATATTTTTTGAACATTCACCTTCCTTACTTGCTGATTAGCTTTAATACAGACCTGACAGTCAATAGCTAAGCAGGAAATGGAAGGAAGGACTTCCTTGCAGAGAGAGGGGTCTCTGGAAGAAGAAATGAGAAAGGGAACTCACCGGCAGGCATAGAGGGAACAGGATAGACATCAGAGCAGAAAGGTACAGACCTGGCCACATAGAGGGTTATAGTCTAGCTGACCTGGTTAGGTTTACATAGCTGGCTAGGAGACTGCCCTAGCTAAAAGGCCTACGCTTTAAAATATTAAAAAGCTGGAGAGATGGCTCAGCAGTTAAGAGCAGTGGCTGCTCTGACAGAGGTCCTGAGTTCAATTCCCAGCAACCACATGGTGGCTCACAACCATCTATCTGTAATAAGATCTGATGCCCTTTTCTAGTGAGTCTGATGACAGCTACAGTGTACTCATATAAATAAAAAAAATTTTTTTAAAGATTCTATCTATGTCATTAGTTATACTGCTGGCAGATCCAAGAAAAGTCCCATTACAGGAAGTTTATGTAGCAAAGGAAACCACCAATAAGCCAAAGCTTATGCAAATGGAGGGGGAGCAGGCACCAACCCACGCAGGCAGTACAACTTGGCGCTTTGGACACACAGTGAAAGAATTATAGAATCTGCTTCAGCAGTTAAAGAAAGCCACAAAGACAAGGTGTGTGGCAGAAGAGTCCCTGCATGGTCCAAAGAGGCCAGGGCATGAAGCTGTGAAAGGGAAACCTGATAACACTGGAAACTCCAAGACAATGAAGATGACAGAACCTTGAGATGCCTGTCAAGGAAAGCTACAGAAAGGATGTGGAACCAGCCCAAGAGAGAAGTATGTTTCAGTCAACAAAGCTGGAAGAAATGGGATATAAAAAGCCATCTAACAGGCCCTTGACACTGGATACAGAGATGCAGAGTTTGGAGCTCACCCTACTGGGTTTCAGTTCTGCTTTGGTCTAGTGTTTCCTGACTATGCTCCCTTCTCTCCCTTTTGAAATAGAAATATGTCTTCTCTGGCGGCACTGGATGTTAGAAACATGTGCTTTGATTTTTTATTTTATAGGGTCACAATTAGAAGACTGCTTTGCATCGCAGAAGAGACTCTGGACTACAGGATTGAGACTGTGAAAGACTCTGAGGACTGAATGCATTTGCATTATGATGTGGCTATAAGCCTACTGTGTCAGGAGCCATCTAGGAAAGGCTAAGTCTAGCAGGTGGTCTTCCTGGAGGTATTCTATTTTTTGCATGGACTAAGATGTATGAGCTCTATGAGGCAAGGTTCCAAAGAGACTTCACCTCAGGATTTCTTCCTGCAGCTGATATGCCTTTCTTCATTATTAAATTAGCACAATAATCCCTGGGCATTAGCCTATGCTAATAAAGATTTACTGCAGATCAACATAAAGATGAACTTTCATGAATTAATGTTGTTTAAATTAATTACTGATTTTATAGAATTCCTCATTTGATTCATATAATTTTAAGAACATTTTAAGAGATGGTCACAGTAGTTTTACCAGAAAGATGTAATAAAGTCAGAACCAAGAACAGAATGTATGCACTCCTCATAAGACTAAGTAAAGGCTACATAACAGGAAATGCAATGAGCTTTCATAATTACACTAAAAAGAGAAATAGGTAGGCTTAGGACAAAACTGTGTTGAAGGAAAAACATTCAGATCCAAGGATGAAGCCACAGGTGTGCACTATGATAAGGCAGGGCCATGTAAAACTGTTGCTTTGAACTTATAATGAGCTCACAAAATGAAACACTGCTTTAAACTTTGTATCAATATCCTTCTGTAACTCCCCCTTTGTGCAACATTTCATCTATGAGGTAATTTTCTAAGGAACTTTTATCTAAGAAGGCTAAGAACTTTTATATAAAAAGGCCAAAGGAAAAAAAACAAAGATGAGGTGGCTTGGGGAGCTCTCCCCCATCCATATATCCATCCATCCAAATGTATGTGTGTATAATGTCTGTTTGCTTATATGTGCATATACAGGTATATGTGCCCACTGGTATTAACATCAACAAGACTGTTACCAACTACTTTGTGATTGGATTTCAGGCCTGCTCCACAAACATGGTCCATGGCTGGGGAAGCAACTGCTAGTATTTTCCTAATGGACACAGTGTGCCCCATATTTGACATCTAAATAACTGCTTATGAATATAGATTTGTCATATATATATGACACATATATGACACATTTACATTTGTGTGTGTGTATATATTTGTGTGTGTGTGTGTGTATATATATATATAGCCATATAGACAGACTATAATTGTCAGCTTTGATCAGAGAAGCTCCCTTTCTGGAGTGGGCCAGCAGAGACTCATAATTGGTCAAGATAAGGAGAATGAGTATTTAATATTCAGTCATAAGTGGGATGCTGAAATCATCACACACACACACACACACACACACACACACCACACACACACACAGCTGAGGGAATATCTTGGAAAAGGGAATAGACAGAATGCAAGGGCAGAGACAAGGAGTTAAGTGTTGTAGAATAATGTCATCCAAACATGACACGACATAATAATCATAAACTCCCAGAAGCTGTAATTACCTATATAACACTTATAATGGAGGAAGAAGTATATTACACATACTTAATGGTTGATGGGGGAGGAGAGAGACATTTCCTTCAGTCTTATGGCCACTGGTATCTGAGCCAGACTCATGTGAGCAATCTTAATGAAATTCATCGGTGGTGGTGCTGCTGCTGACTGATTGATTACTGGTCTTGTGTATACTAGGAGAGTGTTCCACTGAACAGGGCCGATAATCAAATAGCAGCACCACCACATATACAAGCACGTGCTCAAGCATACACACACACATACATTCACACACACACAATTTTACCAGGCATGGTAGTACATGCCTATAATCCCTGCACCTAGAAGGCAGAGTTCAAGTCCAACCTAAGCTACAAACTGAGATCTTATATCCAAAACCAAATAAAAAAAGGAGTTAGTTTCTTTTGGGAACAGTCGTGAAGATGTAAGTCAGTGGTCAGGTGCTGGCCTAGTATGCTGAAGTTTTAATTCCTAGCATTATCCCTAAATCAGAGTTCACAGAACTGCTACCTCTATCTAACTACACCCTTCCAGACAAAAGCCAGTAGTGTGGGACACTATGTGTCATGAGAACAGATGGCATTCTGACACTGCCAACTGACAGGGAGAATCTTTGCTGTTATGATACTTAACTCAGAATAAAGTATAAACTGCTCTATAATTTATTTATGGGATAGAGAAAAAAGAAGCACAAAACACTAGCACATTCATTTTCAAATTGGTTATTTTCACTCATTTGCTTAATTTCTTTCTAAAAAGATTAAAAACCAAACCAAACAAAACTTACAATGTCTGAAGATTGGTAAGAAACCTAAATACACCATCAGCAATGTGAGTGACTCTATTGTCCCCTAAATTCAATCTCTCCAGTAAGCTCAGACCCACAAAGGCAGATTCATCAAGTCGGGTCAGCTGGTTATAGGACAAATCCCTAAAAAACAAGAAACACTGAGAATCAGGAATTATTGTATTAGCCCAATCTGTGAATTTTACTCCACTGACATGCTAAGTCTAGTTTTCTAACAAAAACTGAGGTACTAGGGATGCCAGATTCACAACTACCATGAGAATAATTGACCCCAATCTGCCTAGTTTCACACCCTCCCATGAAGCACAACTCAACACTTACAGTTCAGACAGTCTCTGGCAGAACTCCCATGCATCAGGGCTGATTTTTTCAATAGCATTCTGGCTCATATACAGTTGCTGTAACATTCGCAAGCCATATAGCCAACCCTTGTTCACTCCTGTAAGATTATTATGTTCCAGTTCTCTGTACAATTATAGAGAGAAGTAAGTAACTCAAAACAAGGCATTCAATAGCAAGTACAGTTTTAAATCTCCTTTAAACTGACAGACAACTTTGCCGAACTCTAGTGACCCAAGAAACTTAAGTAAGCTCTAAAGTGACTATGTATCTATAAAACCAACAGACCAAGTGGTACAGCATTCCCAATCCAGATAAATTCTGGCAATTTTGAGTCAAAACAATATGAAATATAATTATTTTTATATTGAAAAGTTTATGAATGACAACAAAATTCCAGTAAACTAAAAAAACTTTAAAGTCTGTATGAAAGCAAGGGGTGTGGCCTGTGTAAGGCCTTGGGTTCAATCTAGAGGGAGGAAGAGTCCTCACAACTATCCTCTATTCTAATACTTACAATTCTTCCATATTATTCAAGCCAAAAAATGCTCCATCTTTGAGTTTGCTAATTCCATTCCGCTGCATTTTCAATGAGCGTAAGGAATCAAGCCCTTGGAAGGTAAGGCCTTCTACAATTTTAATTCTGTTTCTTTTCAGTTCCCTTAAACAAAAAAATTTACAGTTAGAAAATTGGCTGAGTTATTCTAACAGTAATTTAAAAGAAAAACCGCTGTAAAGGAAAACTTCTTATAATCCATCAATTTTGTTACTCACAAGAATTGAAGATGAGGCAACTTGAAGACTTTAGGTGGAATCATGCTAATTCGGTTCCGATTCAATTTTACCACTAATAAAGAACCTGATAAGTTGTCAAAGCAACCAGCCTCCAAGGTGGTTATCCTGTTATTACTCAAGTTCCTAAAATGACAAGAAAAGAAACAGTGGTAACTACTACATCTAACTCCAGTTCCAGCTCCGTCACCTAACTATACACATTTCAACAAATCATTTAACTGCCATTCCCAGTGCCCACCCCAAGTCAGGCTTTTTTTTTTTTTAAACATCAGATAAAATCATATATATTTGCCAAGGCTGTAAGTAACAAGGTTCATGGGAAACACATGTGATGCAAAGGCACAAATACTCAATTATCATGCTTATGAACCAAAACAAAAAAATCTTAACTGATTATTTGTTGTGTGCAAGTATATGTGTGTGGGGGGGGGGGTGCAGAGGCCAGAGCAGGATAGAAAAGAGAGAGCTATCTCAAATTTTGCTTCTACCATTCTCTGACTTATACACCTTGTGACAGGGTTTCTCATGGAACCAAAGCTCAGTCTCAGAGAACTGCAAGTTCACCATTTTGGCTAGGCTTGATAGCCACTGAACTCTCGGGATCTGCCTCTCATTACTCCCAATGCTGGAGTTAAGACATACACAGACATGCCTGAATTTTCATATGGATATTTGGGATTTGAACTCAGGTCCTTGTGCTTGTAGAGCCAAGCACTTGTACCCACTGAGCAATCGCCTCAGCCTCTTAACTGATATTTTATTTCACAAATCATTTACGTGCTTCCTCCCTTCACCTACAAAATTGATTAATTAGAGCTGGAGGTATAGGAGTGCTTGTCTAGGACATAGTAAGGTCCTAGGTTTAGACCCTAGCATTGAAAAACAAGAGGAAGGTGGGACTTTGTAGAGCACACCCTTAAATTTAATCCCAGCACTTGGAAGATAGAGGCAGCTAGTTCTCTATGAATTTGAGGCCATGCAAGTCTATATAGTGGGTTGCCAGCCAGGACTACAGAGTAAAATCCTGTCTAAAAGCATGACTCCTACTGCACTTAGGATGACTAGCCTTTAGGAACTAGCACACATGCTAACTATCAGCAGCAGCACACAGGGTAAGCTACTGGTCAACAAACAGTAGCACATCAGACCTCTTTACTTTTCACAAAACTGCTGACTAGAACTGGATGTGGTTCATAGCACAGCCACTGCCAAGCATGACTAGATCCTACATTTAGTTCCCAGTACTAAAATAAAGAAATTCTCAAACTAAATCTTGGGCTGACAAGATGGCTTAGCAAATAAAAACAGTTCCCAAACAAGCTTAACAACCTGAATTTCATCCCTGAAACACTCCTATAAAGATGGAAGAAAAGGCTGGCCAGGTATGTCACATGCCTTTAATGGCAAAGTAGGTGAGTCTCTGAGTTTGAGGCCAGCATGGTCTACAGAGTGCATTCCAGACAGCCAGGGTTACAGAGAAACCCTGTCTTGAAAAACCAAAAAAGAAAGAAAAAGATGGAAGAAAAAACCCAACTGCACACAGCTGACTCTGACTTGCACACTCTCACTTCAGGATGTACATATTACATCACCCCGTGCACAATAAATGTTAAAACTAAACCTCAAGCTGTGCTCTCAATGTCTAGCAATTTTCTCTGGCAACGAAGCACTCTTTCTTCTCAGGTAAAATGAGGAAATAACTACAGAAGCCCAAAACTAAGCTTGTTTTACACACACATAACAAAATGTTTACCATAAACAGACTCGTGAGGGATAGTCAGTGAATGACAGAAATGCACTGGCAGCAGTACAACAGTCCTGCCCAGCCTAATGCAGTTGACTCCATAAACTATTCTTCCAATTAATTGAGTACATCTAAGTATCTATTTTACTTACAGGTATTTCAGTGACATTCGAGGAAATGAGGATGTCTTGATTTCTGCTATTATATTGGAGCTGAGGTCTAAACTCTCGAGAGCAGAGTAATGCTGAAATGCTTCTGCATTTATTTCTGGAATTAAATTATGGACCCTACAAAACAAGGATTATACTGAAGTTATTGTCAGTTACCCAACCCAGGCCACAAAGATAGTAAATATTAGGATCAACAGTATAGGTACTGGAAAAACAAGCAACAACAGGTACTGTTACAGTGAAGGCAGAGTGGTAGGTAGCAGGTGGTTCTCCAAAACAGGGATTTCTACACAGACATATATGGGTGGGTTGGTGTATACAATGTACACACACAATTCATAATTAAATAAGAGATCTGAAATCTTGACTTACAATGAAAGTAGAGTAATATTAGATGTTGGTTCTCCAAAATATGGTATTTCTGTTAGCTCATTGTAATTCATTTTCCTAAGCAAAAGAGAAAAAAGTTTTAAAGTTTAATAATGGAAATTACCTCCTGAATTCCAGTTTTGGCTAATATCTTAATGTATCCAAATTTGAAAGGGCCTATGATTCAGTCTGTTAGACAAATGTATAATTCTGAGAAATTAGATATTTTTAAGACTTTTATTAGTTCTAATTATGTGAGGAGGAGAAGAAGGTTGTACACTTAAGGGCAGTGCCTTCAGAAACCAGTGGCATCAGATCCCCTAAAGCTTGAGTTAAGGTGGTAGCCTCCCAATGTGGGTGTTGGTTCTCTGCAAGAGCAGTAAGTGTGCTTAACCACTGAGCTCTGAGAAATTAGCAATTTTAATGCTACTTCATAGCAATGATCTACCATTAAAGTCAGCATTAGATGCTAGATATAGTTCTAGCATACCTATAATCCCATTACTTTGGAGTAACAGAAAGGAGAATATAAGTCAAAACCAGTCTGAACTATATAACAGAAAGACTGTCTCAAAAAACAGTAACATCAAAAACAAAGAGAAAAATCAGTATTACACAGGCTTGTACCAGATACGATGACACACGCCAGTAACCCCAGTCCTGTGATGGTATGTAAGAGAATGCACAGGTCCTTTGGACAGCCTATCCTACACAGTATGTTCTAGACCAATAAAAGCTATTTAGCAAGATGCTGTCTTTTTTAAACAGAGGAGCTGAGGGCTGAAGAGACAGTTCCATGGTTAAAAGCACTGGGTTTCTTCCATAAGACTCAAATTTGATTCCCAGCACCCATATGGCAACTCACAACTGTCTCTAACTCCAGGGTATCTGACTTCCTGTTCTAGCCTCTGTGAATCCTGTATGCATGTGCTGCACAGACATACATGCAAGCAAACTATCTATACACATAAAATAATAATAAAGTTTTTTAGGGGATTGAAGAAGTACTGCAATCATATTTTAATTTTAGAAATTGATTTTTAGAAAAGGACGGGATAGAGTTGTAGCTCAATAGTAGGATAGGGTAGGTGTAAGCTGCCTCACATGGTTGTTAGGTATGGAACCCAGGTCCTCTGGAAGAGCATCAAATGCTCTTAACCACAAAGCCATCTTTCCAGCCTTCAATTCCTTCATTTTTTATTTTTCTCAGCAACTCCAGACTAAATATTCCCAAATTCATACTAGAAAAATGGTCCAGGCAGTAAAGTACTTACTATACAAACATGAGGCCCCAAGTTTGGATCCCTAAAACCAACAACACAAAGCTGAACAGAGCAGCACACATCTGTACACCCAGTATTGAGGTGAGAAAGTGGAGCTTAGTTGGATCCCTGATGATTAATGACCAGTCTACGAGGTCCAGATTTCAAAGATGATTCTTCAAAAAATAAGGTAGAATGAGGTCAAGAACCTGAAGCTAGATAGGTCATAGGTCCTAATGGAAAATCTACTACTATTATTCTGCTAACTGAGCATATCAATGACACAACTCCTAATCACAGTGCTGTACACATAGATCAGTGTCTCTCTCAACCCTCAGCAGAGAAGCTTCTCACAGTAGATGTTAATTAACTAATCAACATACAGAGAGAAAGAGACTTTGGAATGCTCAGCCCTAAATTCAAAATCTATACCTGAACCCTCCCACCCAGGTTCAGGGATCTATGAAAAAGAGTGGGCAGAAAGATCCTAAGGGACAGAGGTAATGGGTAACTTCAACAAAACAGCTGTCTTCTTAGACACAATAGGACAAAAGCACGTATGAACTCAAGACCATGATAGCATGCACAAGACCTGCACAAACTCAAGCCAGACAAAACCCCAAGGGGAAGTGGGCATAAAGTCCCACTCCAAGACAAAAAGCTATTTACAACTGATAACTGCTAGGAGAGGAAATCCATTTTCTTCAATGGAGTGATACTGAGTCTATCAATCATACTCTAAGGAAAGCTCCATGCTCAGGAAGAATCCTTACTTAATTTTTTGTTCTTTTAAAATTTATCTAATTTTATTTTACATGCATTGATGTTTTGCCTGCCTGTATGTAGAAGTGTCAGATCTTGGAGACAGCTGTGAGCTGCCACATGGGTGCTAGAACTTGAACTCTGGTCCTTTGCGAGAGCAGTCAGTGCTTATAAACCACTGAGTTATCATCTCTCCAGCCCCTAGTTTTTGTTTTTTAAGAAAGAGAAAGAGTGCCAGGCTTGGTGGTAAAGGCAAGTGGATTTTTTGGAGTCTGAGGCCAGCCTGATCCACAAAGTGAGTTCCTGTCTAGCGAGGGCTATACAGTAAAACCCTTTTTCAAAAACAAAATAGAGAGAGAACATGAAGTTGTCAGGATAGGAAAATATGTTACGATCTGGGAGAAATTGGGGGAAGGGAAAGAATATGATCAAAATATATGAAATTCACAAAAGATAAATAAAGGCATTATTTTAAATAAGTAAGGTAGACAAGCAACTCAGGAAGTTACTAAATGTTGATCTCTGGACTCCACAAGCACATACAGTGCTCAGGTACACACAAAGACACACAAATACACACCAAAAACATTCAAATTCATAATTAGGTTACTTTAAAGACTTTAAATATTGAATGAATAAAAATAACTTACACTTCTTGTAATATTTCTGATTCCAAGCTGATGTTCCAGTTAGACAACCGGTTATGACTCAAATCCCTGAAAGAAGACAGATACACTGAGCTTAGTGGTAGAAGCTAAACCTCAGAGGAAACTCAAACAGAACAGGAGCTAGGAAGACATCTCTTGGTGGTAGAGGGGCTAAAATCTAGGCAGCTCTCTAGTGTGCCCAAGGAAGGGAGAAGGGAGGAAGTACAAAACTAAAGCAGGATACTAAGTCCTACAAAGGCAAATTGTTTTCTTTTTGTTTAATTCATTAATTTGCTTATTCACTTTAAAACTCAGAATCAACTCTTCCTCTTCTCCCAGTACCGCCTCACACAAGTACTCCCCCAATTCCACCTTCCCCTTCTCTTGTGAAAAGGGGAAGCCCCCCTCTGGATGTCATCCCTCCACTAACACCACCATCTCTACCATCGCCACCAACAACCTGCCTAGTCACTGTGGGCCTAAGTGCATCCTCTCCCACAGAGGCCAGAGCTTAGCCAGGCATTGTGGTACCTGCCTTTAATCCCAGCACTCAGAAAGCAGAGGCACAAGTTTCAGGCCAGCCTGATCTACATAGCAAGTTCCAGCCCAGCCAGAGCTACACAGTAAGATTCAGTCTCAAAAATAAATAACCAACCAAACAAAAGGTTTCTTTTTATTTTCAATTATATTTACATGTGGGTATGTGCTTGGGGCTATAAGTGCCTATGGAGGCCAAAGGCATCAGATTCCCCAGGAGGTAGGGTGACATTCAATGTTATCTTCTGCAAGAGTCCTGCTCTTAACCTCTGAGCTATCTCACCAGCTCCTAAAAGTAAATTTGGCTTGGTGCTAAACTGTCTGTAATCTCAACACTAAGAAAACAGAGGCAGGAGGATCACTAAATGTGAGCTTTGCCTGTAAACTTTAGGCCAACCAGGGTTATATAACAAGACCATGCCTCAAAAAAAGTACAACAGGATGGAGAGACAACTCATGGTCAAGAGCATTGACTGCTCTTCTAAAGGTCCTGAGTTCAATCCCAGCAACCACATGGTGGCTCACAACCAACTGTAATGGGATCCAAATCTTTTCTGGTGTGTCTGAAGCTACAATGTACTCATATAAATAAAATAAAAAGTGCAAGTAAATTTCAGTATTACCAAAAGAAATGCTTATGAGTAAGTCTGTCCAAATTTTAACAGATCTAATACTTTTCAATTTTAATGGGTTTTTTTTAGTAATTTAGAATATATTAATATGGCTCAATAATAAAAATGCATAAACCATATAGGCATGGACCCAATACTTGGAAAGCTGAGGTAGAAAGGCACAAGCTATAGTCCAACCTAGACTACATAGCAAAGTCTTTTCTCAAAAACAAACAAGCTAGGTGTGGTTGTGCACCTGGAAGGCAGAATTAGGCAGATCTCCGTGAGTTCCAAGACAGCTAAGGTTACACGGTGAGACACTGAGACCCTGTCTCAAAAATAAAAATAAAATAAAAATTTAAAAGAATAAAAGGATATTAAGTCTTCTGTCCTTTGTCACTAGCTTCCTAACAGTTTATCTTTTTCTAATAGCAACAAATAAAACTACTATTAAAAATAAAATAAAAATTTAAAAGAATAAAAGGATATTAAGTTTTCTATCCTTTGTCACTAGCTTCCTAACAGTTTATCTTTTTCTAATAGCAACAAATAAAACTACTATGTATATTGCAGCCCTCTACATATTTTAGACATACACCAACAAACTTTTATCCAAATTATAATATTTTATCCCTTGCTTTCTTAACAATGGGTTTTTCATCTCTTATAGTGATTATATTGTATTATATTATACCAGATCAGCTACAAACAATTTTTTTTTTTTTTTTGAGGCAGGGTTTCTTTATGTAGCCCTGGATGTTCTGAAACTAGCTCTGTAGACTAGGCTAACCTGGTCCACATGTCTTTGCCTCCCAGTGCTGGGATTAAAGGCATATGCCCCACCACTGGCCAGCTGTAAACAGATCTAAAATGAAGGTAGATTTCACAAGTCAAAGTAAGAGTTTGAACTGAGCTGGGTATGCAGAGGTAATAAATACATAAAGGCTAACACTAAGGGATAGTGCAAGGCTAACCTGTGCTCATAGCAAGACCCAGTCAAGGAATATGGTCTTTCTAAAAAGAACTATCTAACTTCTGGAGAAGGTAATAAATCTTCAAATTATGTTGATGATGGTGACAGTTCTAGTCTTCTGTGTACTACCAGATGAATCAGTACATAACTACAAGGCAAATATTCCTCACTTTGCTTATATATAAACAAGCATACAAACTAATAACTTGCTAATCCAAAGTCACACAAAACTAAAATAGAGAAGCTATTTATTCAAAATTTCATCCCATCTCTACCATGTAGTTTATTAGAGTAAAAATTTTACTAAAGTTCATTATAAGTTTAAATTTTTATTTTTAGATTTATTTATTTATATGAGTACACACTGTAGCCATCTTCAGCCACACCAGAAGAGAGCATTGGATCCCACTACAGATGGTTGTGAGCCACCATGTGGTTGAACTCAGGACCTCTGGAAGTCATTGCTCTTAACTGCTGAGCCATCTCTCCAGCTCCCTGAGTTTACACTTGTAAACAATCTTTTAAAAAATTCACCTGAATGATTCCTGTGGTCTTTACAATACTCAAGTAGAACCTAGCCCACACAGCTATTTGCCCAAAAGACCTACTGCAGGTTACAATGTGGCTAGTGACAGAGACACACTGGAGAAACACTACAGATCATCTGTCTCCCTGTGCTACCACGGCAGTTGGCAAGTTGGATAAACAATTTGCTCTCAGCTAGATTCATGCCTGCTCATCAGTAACTCTTAGCCACCTTCATTTAAGAGCTTAATTTACACGGGGACAAATCTAAGCACTGTTATTGTTTTTTAAGTACTGACATAAAACTATCTTTTAAAGTATTTTATTTAAAAGAAATTGGGCTGGACAGTGAAGGCGCATGCCAAAGGCAGAGAGGCGGATCTCTGAGTTTAGGGCCAGCCTGGTCTATAGAGCAAGTTTCAAGATAGCCAGTGCTACACAGAGAAAACACATCTAGGAAAAAAAATTAGAAGAAAAAAGAGAAAAGAAATTAATTGGTCAAGAACTCTCTATATTACACTGAGTGGCACCCATGGGAGAACTCTTAGGAAGGAGTGCAATCAAGAGTTAACTACCAACAACCTGAGGAGACAAAAGATGCTTGTCATGCAATCCTAAAAGCCAGAGTTTGGATCCCTTATAATCTCATAAATGACACAAGATCCCAAGACCAACCTGGATAGGTAGACTAACAAATTCAATGAGCTCTGGGTTCAACTGAGGGACCCCTGCTCAAAAGAATACTTCCAACACCAACCTTGAACCTCCTTCACCCATGTGCACACATGTGCACCCACATCAGCACAACTATATATGCCTACACATATGCAAGATGCATCATCATCATCTACCAGGAAGACTTAGGGTTTGGTACAGCATCACAGGCACTACTATTATTAGAATGAAAGCCCCAACTATTATTCCCTTCAACTATCCCCAAAATGTATTTAACAATCAATAGCCTTTCCTGTGTTTTCTAACACTACAAATACGAGTAACAATGGATGACTGATATGTAAAGCTCTCTCCCCTCCCACACATGCTACAGGGAAGCAGCTGCAATAGTCGATGAATTATTAAAGTGCTTTTATCATCCGGAGCCAAAGGTGCCATTACTGTGGTTGTACAGTGCCATCAGGGTGTAAATTATTTACAGAATGTTCAGAGAAGTCACAAGTTCTGCAAGCCAACTACAAAGAATTCCTGCAGCCACAGAGTACAGTTTTCTTCTGCCTACTCAGGTTTGTCCACCTCTGTGTCAGTATCTTTTGTTTTCAAGAATCAACAGCATTATTAACTTCAATGATAACAAAGCCCCCAATAAGGGAGTCTTTTACAAAGGGTATTAAAATATGTGCACACACACGTACACATCTAGCCAAGCAATGTGGCTCAGAAATGTAAATCTGGGAGGCTGAGGCAGGAAGACTACAAGTTGGAGGCCAACTTAGGCAACCAGTGAGAATTTGTGTAACTTCTTTTTTCTTTTTTTTTTTAAGAGGGCAGGAATATAGTCTACTGGTAGGGTGCTTGCCTAGCATACATCAAACTATTAGGTCTGCCTGATCTGCAGTGAGTTCTAGGACAGCTAGGGTTACATAGAAAGATGTAATCACAAAACAAAAACAAAAAACCAGTCTGGAAAGATGGTTCAGCAATTAAAAGAACTTGATGGTCTCACAGAAGACCCAGGTTCAGTACCATGTAAGTACAATTTGAGGGTACAGCATGCATAGTGCTATTCTTCAGACAAAATTCTCTGGTGTCCTTTGTGCTATTTCTAACACAGTGTTGCTGTATGCAAATGTAATGTCCACCTCAGGCTCATGTGGCTGAACACATTTCCCAGCTAGCAAAACTGTCTGGGGAAGCTGTCCATCCACTAGAGAAAATGAGACCTAGAGGGCAGGCTTGATAACGGGTCAGCTCTGCTCCCACCTGGGCGCTCTGCCTCCTGAGTATCACTGCCACATAACCAACCACTCACATTTCCACTGCCACAGTCCAAACTGCTCCTGACACACCTTCCCTTCTTGACAGACTATACCTCTCAAACCTATGAGCCAAGCCAGGCAGTTGGCGATGCCCGCCCTTGATCCCAGCACTTGAGTGGCAACAGCAGGTGGATCTCTGTGAATCTGAGGCCAGGCTAGTCTACAAAGTGAGTTCCAGGACAGCCAGTGAAATCCTGTCCAAAAAAAAAAGAACCAAAATAACACTTTCATAACTCTTTTCCCACTTAAGTTGCTTCTGTAAGGTTATTTTGCTACCACAATGACAAAAAAAAAATGGTATTGCTATATAACAGTGGTTTTAAACCTGTCAGAAAACAGATATTTACATTACAATTCATAACAATAGAAAATTGCAGTTATGAAGTAGCAACAAAAATAATTTTATAGTTGTGATCACCACAGCATGAGGAACTGTATTAAAGGGTCACACATCGGGAAGGTTAAGAACCATTGCTTTCTAAGAATATCCTTTATAAGGATCCAAACAGTAGGATGACAAGAACACTCATTTCAGACATAAGGGGCACATTTCTGTTTTCTACTACTAGATATTATTACTGAGATTTTGTGGTCCTGGGAAGTAAGCACAGCCCCACTGAGCTACATCTCCAGCTCTTTTAATTTTTATTTTTCATCTGAAAAGGTATCTCACTCTACTACCACGCAGCCCTTCAACTTGCAATCTTGCTTCCTCAGCCTACAAGCTACACCGCTTCCCTTAGGTTCTTAACAACTTAAAGTGGGACTTCTTGGGACTATCATAATAATACAGGACACAAGAAGCTAGTCTTTGCACAGCCAGTTCAGGAAGCGCAGACTTTCCCTCTCTATACTTCACTTGAGTCTCTTCTAATATAAATTGTGAATACCAGTACCAACTTTATATGACTGCTTTATATATCAATAAAATGATTAACACAGAGGTCAATGTATAAAGGTACCTGAAATAAAACAATGGTCTAGCACCATCTCTTTTAAGTATTTATCTAGTGAACATGCAAGTATAATCCATTTTCCAAGGCAAAGCCTTAGTTGCAAATATTCCCCTACCTTAGTGTGTTGGATATTCATGGTTGTCAACTTGACTACATCAGGAATTAGCCAAAAATCATTTTTCTTCATTGGATCATTCAAGGGAAAGACATGTTTAAATCTAGATCCTTTGAGGTAGAATGATCCACCTTAAATCTGGGCCACCCCTTCTAGTGACAACCTATAAAGGCCATGAAAGAAGGAAGTTCTTGCCTTTTGCCTGCTGCCCTCATGCTTGCTGGCAAGTCCCTTCCTTCAGTGATAGCATGAAAGCTTACTTCTTTAGAATTCTGGTGTATACTGAAGACATACATGTTCAGCCTCGTGGGTATCATTATAACTGAACTTTTAGTCTGGAGACATCTTGCCAGACAGAGGGGGGAAGGGAGAAAAAGAGGGGGAGGAGTGTCTGTGTGTGTGTGTGTGTGTGTGTGTGTGTGTGTGTGTATGTGTGTGTGTGTAACTGACTAATACAACTACTCCCCCACCTTCTTGCTGTATTGGGATTCAACCTCAGGCCTTACACCTGTTAGGTAAGCATTTTTATCACTCAGTTGTAAAACTGCTTAGTCCTCTATTTATTTGTTTGTTTATTGTAGTTTACTTTTTAGCTAATCAGTTGGCTCTGGGATTATAAGTACATACTACTCTTACAGAGGATCTGAGCTCAGTTTCCAGAACTCACATTTTATAGCTCATAATTGCCTGTAACTCTAACTCCAGGGGACCCAACGGTCTCTTCTGGACCCCAAAGGCACCTGTTCTCACATATACATATCATATATATATATATATATATATATATATATATATATATATATATATACATAACTAAAACAAATTTATAAATAAGTCTTAAGTGTTGGTTCTCCTGGAACTGGAGTTACAGACTGTTATAAGCTTTCATGTGTGTGCTAAGAACTAGACCCATAGCTTCTGTAAGAACAGCAAGTGCTCTTAACCTCTGAGCTATCTCTCCAGCCTTGTCTTTTCATTTTTAAGACAGAATCTCACTAAATTGCTTGAGTTGGCCTTCAACCTGCAATCCTCCTTGGTCAGCCTCTGAAATAACTGGGACTTATGCACCACCAGGCCAAGCTCCCTTAAAAATTTTTAAAACATAATCTTAAATATTGGTTCTGAACTCTGACTCCATGAGTAAAGTAGCAATAAGAAAATGGATAGACTACCAAAAACCTGGTCAACATGTTGAGGGCACACACCAATATTGTGCTACTTGATATTCCAGAATTCCGCATTAACACATCTAACAATCTATTCTATATATGTAGTTATATAATTTTGGAAAACGACTTACTAAAAAGTTATTGTACAAAAAAAAAAACTTAAACAAAACCTACATGCAAACAAGATAAGTTAAATAACTTAAGAAAGTTCTATCCTACAATTTTCTGCAACCAGTTAAAACATACATACACATATTTATGGCTTCATTTGTGTTTCCAAATGAAAAGAAAAAGATACATGTGTAAAATGCTTATCTAGCAAACAGTGGCTTTTCTTAAGTGTGACAAAAGAATTTTTACTTTTCCATCTTAAATGTCTCCATTCTATTTTAACAGCTGATCAAGGGGGGGGGGAACTGCTTAAAAACTCATCATACAGGGCTGGAGAAATGGCTCAGTAGTTAAGAGCACTGTCTGCTCTTCCAGAGGTCCTGAGTTCAATTCCCAGTAACCACATGGTGGCTCACAGCCATCTGTAATGAGATCTGGTGGTGCCCTCCTCTGGCCTGCAGGCATACATACACACAGAATGCTAAATAAATAAATAAATAAATAAATAAATAAATAAATAAATAAATGAATGAATGAATGAATGAATGGATGAATAAATAAGTAAATAAATAAATAAATAAATAAATAAATAAATAAATAAATAAATAAATAAATAAATAAATCGGCAGACCTGGGCAAAGAGGAGAGCCCAAGTAACTATGAGTGCTGAGTTGTGGCTGAATCACCTATCGACCTCCCCACTCCCACATGGCAATCCATCCAAGGCACAGAGAATATCTGCAAGGAGGCAGAAAGAATTCAAGAGCTGGTGGACAAGGAGGAGAACTGTGAAATGATATGGCTATTACACTCACAAACTTGCAACTGCATAAGACTGAGCCAGCCAAAATTCCAGCATAAACGAGGAGGAGAGCACCCCTGCCCCTGCCCCATGCTTGGCCGAGGAGCTATTGATAACTTATGACTGAAGGTGAGAGTCGTACAGGCTGAGTATAGTGATAACACCTGTAATCCCAGCACTCAGAGATCAAGGAAGACTGTAAAATAAAGGCAGCCTGGACAATATAAAGCAAGAGTCTGTCAAAAAAAAAAAAAAGAAAAAGAAAAAGAAAAAAGAAAGAAAGAAAAAAAAGGAGAAAGTCTGGAAATAATGTTGATTATATCCAATACTATAAAGAAAGATAAGGTATTTCTCCATTATTTGTGAGCATTTCTGAGAATCAATTGGATTCACGTCTTTTTATCAGACTATTTATAATTACTGAGTTAAGACTCTAAAATGTGAAATGGACATTAAAAACAAGCTATCTTAGCTCCAGGTAGAAGGTGGATCTCTGTGAGTTCCAGGCCAACCAGAGTGCAATAGGGAGACCCTGTCTGAAAACAAACAAGCAACACCAAAAAAGCTATTTTACCATTCAAAACAGTTTAAGGGCTGGTGAGAAGGCTCAGTGGGTAAAGGCACTTGTACAACCTAAGTTTGACCCCCAGACCCCAAAGTAGAAGAGAGCAGACTTCACACAGCTGTTCTCTGGCCTCCACACTCAACACGCCACACAGGCACATGTCATGCCTGTATACATACCCACACCAAAACTTTTTAGTGTTAATTTAAATAAATAACATGCAGTAAAGACCTAATTATAAAGCCTATCAATTGGTTTTCTTGTCACTAAAATAACAACACATCATTCCTCTACAACTAATATAGGTTTTGTTTGGTTTTTTATTATTTTGTAGGAAGAATTTAAATTAGCTCTTAACTACTAAGCCATCTCCCCAGATCTCTCCATCTTACTTTTTAAGACAAGGTCTCTAAATGAACCTAAAGCTCACCATTTCCCTAGACTGGCTGGCTATCACGCTCCTGGGATCCGCCTGTCTCCCCAGTACACTGGTGTTCCAGGCATGAGCAGCCACACCCTCGTGCTGAGAATTTGATTTTAAGTCAGGTCCCCTTGCTTTCTCAGCAAGTGCTCTCATCCTCTAAGCCCACCTTCCCAGCACCATACTTAACAGTTTCCCAAAGAGAGACTCGTTTTTATTTTGTCTTATTTTGGTTTTTCAAGACAGGGTCTCTTTGTTTAGCCTTGGCAGTCCTAGAACTCCCTCTGTAGTCTAGGCTGGCATTGAACGCACAGAGATCCACCTGCCTCTGCCTCCCAAGTGCTAGAATTGAAGGTATGTGCCACACCGCCCAGCTTCCAGAGAAGACTCTTATGCTCAGGATTGTCTATACTTTTACCAATGAAACTTGCCAAGATTTAAGTTATATGTGTAAGCTGTAATAGTATTTTAAAACAAATATTAAAAACAAAATAAGAGGGCTGGAAGAGATGGCTCATGGTTAAGAGCACTGACTGCTCTTCCAGAGGTCCTGAGTTCAATTCCCAGCAACCACATGGTGGCTCACAACCATCTGTAGTGAGATCTGGTGCCCTCTTCTGGCCTATAGGCATTCATGCAGGCAGAAGGGTGTACAATTAAAAAAAAAAAAAAAGCAGCTTTTTAAAAAGATTTAAAAAAAAAAAAAAAGTTAAGTACATAAACTATTTCACTCTTCTAGAAATTGTCCTAAAAACAAATGTAGTAATTTGGTTGGGGTAAAATTATTTAATAGCTCTGATTTTAATTTGTATCAAGTGAACATTTTAACATTTTTCATGACTAGAGTAATAGAAAATTAGTTGAGTCATCTATTTTGGCACATAAAAGAAAATATAAGAACGCATTAAAAGCCTTTCTAAAAAACATTTCTGCTAAGCTTTTAATATGCTCTTTCTCCATTGGTTAAATGCCAGTTTTTCATTAGGCTTAGGACACCCTTTAAAGAATAAAACAGGGGTAGGAAGATGGTACTGCAGCTAAAAGCACTTGGCAAGTTAAAGACTGGAGTTTAGGTCCTCAGAACCCACATACACATTGGGTGGGAGTGATGACCCACCTTGTAATTCTCGTCTCCAAGGACAGAGGCAGAGGTTCCCCTAACAAGCTAGCTAATACAACCAGATCTTGGTTTAACTGAGAGTCTCTGCCTCGAAATAACGTAAAAGGGAAATCTCATAATCTTACAATACATCGCCTCTCCACAAAAATTTTGAACCTTAAGATTGGGGTGAACAGATGGTCAGCACCTAAGAGCACATAGCACTCTCCCGGAGACCTGAGTTCAATTCCTAGCAGTTCACAGAGTCCTCCTTCATGGAGATCTGATGCCTCGGGCCTCCAGGCACTTGTATATAAACAGACAGACTGACAGACAGACAGATTGAGAAACACACACATTGAAAATAAAAATGTATTCATTTTAAAAGGCTATTTACTAAGATGAGAGAAATATATTTTCAAGCATTAGAAAACTATGTGATTATCCCCCACCCTTCTTGGTTTTTTGAGACAGGGTTTGTCTGAAGAGCCCTGGCCTCAGACATCCTCAAGCTAGTTACAGATGGTTGTGATATGCCTGAGTACTGGGAATGGAACCCTACCCTATACAAAAGTAGCCAATGCTTTTTCTACTGAGCCTTCCTCCAGCTCCCTTCAAAGTAGTTTTAATAAAAATGAATCTGCGGGTCTTTTTTGACAGAATTTTGAAGAATTAAACAAAATACAGATCTCCTAAATTGGCATTTGAGAAGCAATGAACAAGTTGGGCTGGAGAGCTTAGAGGACTTGCCTAGCAGGCACAAGGCCCAAGCACTCTATAGCTATTTTGGCTAAGCGGTTCTCCATTATCAGAATAGCTAAGCAAGATTTTAAAATATAGGTTGAATATTCCTAACCAAAAAATCCAAAATCCTCCAAAGTCCAAAACTTTTAAGCATCAACATTATGACACAAATCAAAAATTACAGACACACCAGTGTTCAATATAGTTCACAGAATGATCCCAGCACTCAGGAGGCAAATACAGAAAAAACAGGAGTTTAAGGACAACATGAATTACTTAGAAAGGCCTTGTCTCAAACAACAAAAACTGTTTCCTCTTCCATCTAGCTGTGAGCAAGCCACCACATGCTCCTTCTGCTATGGAGTCTTCCTGTCTATAATAGACTGCATCTCTTAGAACATAAGCCAAAACTCCTCCCTTGAGTAGATGTGTGTCAGGTAATTGGTCATAGCAACAAGAAAAGTAACACTGGTGGCTCATGCCTTTGATCCCAGCACTCAGGAGAGAGAGGCAGGCTGATCTCTGAGTAGAGGCCAGCGTGGTCTACAGAGTGAGTTCGAGGATAGCCAGGACTATATAAAGAAACCCTATCTAGAAAAACCAAAAGAAAAAAAGGGAACTAATATAAAAATTCCACACTAAGAAGTGCGGCTGTTGTTGCAATATGCTGATTATATTGTTCTGTGGATCTTAGAATTGGTTTGCAAGAGGAAAGTAGGGGCATTTTGAGCTATGGGTTAGAAAAGCCCTATACTGCTAAGAGGTTAGTGAACCAATGCTAATATAAGTATAAGCAGTAGACACTATAGGTTTCAGAGAACAAGGATTTTCAGAGAACAAGAACAAGCAATCAAACTAGAGGCCATCACATTACATGGCTGCATTCTGCCTGTGGTTTGAAATTTTTGTGATGCTATATTCAAAGTAATTGACTACAAAAAAAAAAAAATTGTTCTTCAAGGCATTTCACTTCAACCAAAAATGTCAATTTCATTTTAACTTTCTGAATGCAAGCTGGGAATGGTGGGCAGCAGTCAGTAAGCTGAGGTAGGACAGACAGTTGGAGGTCATCCAGAGCTACCTGGCAGTACCTCCTCTCAAAACACAAAAGGGAAAAGACAAAAATAAAATAAAAAAATAACAAAACCAACTAAGTGTCAGTTAGCTTCTGGAAGTTTGCATCTTTGGTAACATTACTTCAAATTATTATATACTTACTAATGCTTTTTAAAAGACTTATTTATTTTATATATACTTATATACTATATATATAGTATGTGTGTTCATATAAATATATATATACATATATATATACATATATAATTGTAGCTGCCTTCAGACACACTAGAAGAATGCATCAGATCCTATTACAGATGGTTGTGAGCCACCATGTGGTTGCTGGGAACTGAACTCAGGACTCTGGAGGGCAGTCAGTGCTCTTAACCGCTGAGCATCCCTCCATGATTTTTTAATCTTTATTTTCAGCACTAGTGTTCAAACCCAGAGTTTCATGCACACTAAACAAGCACACTCAGCAAGCCTCAATGAAGGATCTTCAAAAGCAGGTGATGTTTATTTCAATTAGTTACCTTAAGTTATACTGTGTTTAAAACCTATGTCAGATTCAGTCTATCATAATCAGGTAGCTGTCTAAACAATTCCTTCCAAAAAGGAACCTACTGTATAAAGAAGATACTGTGCTAGGTTTAATTCAGACTATATGCTACATGATAATACTGAGTCTGAGTCAAACCAGAATAACCTACAGATATAATCATCATAAAATGACAGAAGATGTATTACTATATTGCAATTCTATATTAACTGTTAGCAGTTGCTAATTTTCTCAATGAATATACAAGTTAGCTTCTTTCCTATCTATGCTAACCTATAAATACATTCTGCAAATGTATACTTAACCTCTGCAATACAGATGTTCTATCTGTATTCTAGTTCCAATGAAAACCTAACCAGTCTTCAGATTTTAATTATATCACAAAACTATTTTTAGTGATAGCTCTTTTTCAGAGGTAACTGTAGCAGTCAATTTATAAGCATGTTGATCAGTTAGTGGCAGAGACATAACTGTATGCTGGTGGCTAAGAGGTCTCATAATTGCACTATTTAATACCTACTGTTGTATTTAATACCTACTGACTCAGACCAGACCAGTGAGCTCTCCAAGTGCCACTAGCTAATACAAGTTTGTCAGGATTTAAAGTAAGGGATAGAGACTCCAGACTCCACTCAACCACTGCATTGGACTCTCATACATAAACAAAGAGACCTGATATGAAGGTTCTTTGACTTAAAGCAACATAGTGAAAACAAAGTATTGTGATTTGGGAAGAAAAAAAATCTTTCCCTTCTTTAAACTGATTACTAAAGAATATGCTTTTACAAAAAAAATATTACGGATCAGCAATGATCCTTATGCATGCTGAGGTTTTCAACCCTATCAAGAACTCAAGTATCAAAACTGAAACATGCAATGCGCCCATGGGAGAACTGGGGACAAAAGAGACCTCCTGTATCTTTGGGAGAGAGCGTGTTTGCATCACGTGACCAAGGACCAGTCAAGCTGGAATACAAAAATGATGCAGCCCATAGAGGGCTTCGCGCTTGGACCCGACCCACAGCCACCCAGAGACTCAGTTGTGCTGCTCAGGACCAACATTAAATACCTCCAGCCCAGAACGTCAGATACCCCAGGACCCCAGATCTTAACCCAGATCTTCCCACAAATACCAGGAATCCCTAACATTCAAAGTTCACAATCTCAATAAGGCAGCTCCCTTCCGAACTCGCTAGACCGCGCCCTCGGGCCCTCTACTCACAGGCTGGAGGTGTCGGGGGGCAGCGGGCCAGACAGTGCCCTCCAGCTGGGCGCGGGCAGCTTCCTGCGACTGCAGTCCAGCAGAGGAAGGCGGCAGATGCAGGGCGCCGGGCACAGGCCGGCCCGGGCAGCGGGCAGCAGTAGCAGCGCCTGCGCAAGGATGAGCAGCCTTGCGAGGGGTCCCAACCCACAGCCCAGGCGCCGCTGCTCCCAGACGCCGCGGGGCGCGGCCGCCATCTTCCCCCGGCCGGGACCCGCTCGAGGACAGCAGCAAGCTCAGAGAGTCGGCTGAGGAGAGATGCCTGGAGGCTGAACCGCCACCCGGAGCCCGGGCCGTCACCTGTCCCCTCTCAGAGCAGGCGAGAGGAGGAAACGACGAGACCGCAGGGGAGGGGGCGGCGGTCGGGGGCGTAGAGCTGAAACCCTGACAGACACCACTGGTCCGCCCCGCCCCGCGACGCAACGTCCTCACGCTCAGAAGCCAGCCAATCGGAGCCCCAGGATGAGGTTGCGTCGGAAATTGGGTTTTGAGAGGGGCGAAGCTTAAGATAGCCCCGCCCCCAGGAGGTGAACATTAAAGTGGCCCTTTCTCCTTTTCAGAGCTTCTTCTGCAGTTCTGCAGCTATTCCTCCGCTTGTGGGCGCACTAGGTCCTTAAAATAGAACAGAGGAAAACCTGGAGCGCCAAATCCTCACTGCGGTGGATCTGCAGTAGTAGTGAAGGACCTATTCTGCAGACTCCAGAAGGGAATGACAGAAGGGCTACCTTCCAAGCCGCAGCCGCGAATGAGTGCGGGATTCAAGCCTAACTTCGACCACATCGGCTTCTAAAACCCAACCTGGGAGGCCTCTGCGGCGCGTACTGCCTGCCCTGGTAGTCCCGGAGCACTGCACGCTGTCACTGTGAAAGGACTTCCAGTTCCCACTGGCAGAGGCGCTATTTAGTCTTCAGTACACCTCCACCTTCTGCTGTAGCCTGGAGTTCAATTATTGTCTCTAAGGAAAATTCTTTCCTCGGTTTGTGAGAATATTGTTTCATCTTCAGAAAAACCAGTGGGACAAATAGATAAAGGGTTGTTTTGGGGATGTGGGTTTTCTGGTTTCTGTTCGTGGTTTTTGGCCATCAACAAAAGTGAAGGCTGGAAGGAAACTATCCTGAAGTAAAGACTTACTGGGAACAGCAGAATCTAGCTAGCCATCTTATGCTCTCTTCGCCGTGTGTTACCTACAAAGTGAGTAAGACTGAAAATATCAGTAACGGCTCACCGACTTTGCAAGCCAGGTATAAACCAGCACACCTGCAATCCCAGGGCTCCTTGGGAGTTTGAGGCAGAAGAACCCAAGTCCTAGTTCAGCCTCATCTGCATAATTATACTTCATATCGAAGAAAAGGAGGAGAAAAGAAAAAAAGGGTGGATAAGATGCTTCAGCAATAATAAGTAGCCTTACAACCAAGTTTATCAACTTGAGTTGGATCTGCAGACCCCACATAGTGGAATGAGACAATTGATACCTTCAAGTCCCTGTCCTCTGATCTCCATATGCACGCACACACACACACACGCGCGCGCGCGCGCGCGCGCGCGCGCCATTTTCATCCATTGTCATGCCTTTGGGTTAAAATTACTTTTCTGACTGTCCTTGTGTGCTTGTCTACTGCATAGGACTTTTAGAAAGCTGTCTCCTCCTACCTCTTCTCCCTTCTTCTCCCAATAAACATGACCATGAAAATTAACAACAACTACGATTTATTATCATTGAAGCAAAATGTGAAGTCAGAAAAATAATAGAGATATTGGACTTCATCAAAAATTTACACTTTGGGGACAAAAGAGATGGCTCCACTATTAAGCATATAATGCTCTTGCAGAGGACCAGGTTTCTATTCCCAGCACACATACTGGACAGCATGAAACCCAGCTCTGAGAATTCTAATGCCCTCTTCTGGCCTCTGAGGGCTTTCTGGAAGAGGAACAAGAGCTAAGCCATCTCTCCAGCCCCTGATTTTTTTTTTCAGTGTGTGTGAGTATTTTGCTAGCATGCATTATCTATGTACCACATGCATGCAGTGCCTGAGGAGCCCAGAAGAAGGCAAGGGATCCACTGAGACTGGTGTCACAGAAGGTTATGGGTGCTAGAGATTAAACCTGGGTTTCTGCTAGTGCTTTTAACTGCCTAGCCATATCTCTACCCAGCCCAACTCCAATTATATTTTTATAGCATAGGGGTCTCACTCTGTAGTCCAAGGTGGCCTTGAACTCAAGAGCATTCAGCCTCAGCCTCTTGAGTGCTTGGGTTTCATGCATACACCACCATGCCTGGCAAATTTATTTTAATATAGCTAAATTTCTTATTCTTTTATGATTAATAACTTTTTTACATCTTAAAGAACCTATTTCTACTCCAAAGTGAAAAAAAAAGTCTCTGATAATTTTCTTCCAAAACCTTTATAAATTTGCATATAATTTTTGGTCTGGAATTTATTTAATGTTTCTTTATTCTTATGTACACAGATGTTTTGTCTGCACATATGACTACATACCATGTGTATGAAGTGCCCAAAGAGGCCAGAAGAGGGCATTGGATTCCCTGGAATAGAGTCGCAGACCATTCATTGTCAGCCACCCTCTGGGTGCTAGGAATTGAACCTGGACCCTCTGGAAGGGCACCCTGTGTTCTTTAACTGATAAGCCATCTCTCCAACCACTGATTATCATATATGTGTGTGTGTGTGTGTATGATATGTGGTGTTGTGTGTGTATGCCATGATTCTAGCATAAAGGTCAGAGTGGACATCCTTGTCAGGTGGGTCTCTCCCTTCATCTTTTTGTGGGTCCTAGGGACTGAATGTAAGTCATCAGCTTTGGGCAACAAGTGACTTTATCTCATGAACAATCTCCCTGGCCCTTCTATTGATTTTTGCATATGATATAATTAAGAAAAGATGCAGGTATCATGTGTCTTTGATCCCAATACTAGGGAGGCAAAGGCAAGCTGATTTTGAGTTCAACTTGGTCTGTGGAGTGAGTTCCAGGACAACCAAGGCTACATAGTGAAACCCTAACTGAAAACACACAGAGAGAGAGACAGTCAGAGAGGAAAGAGAAAAAAAAAGTGGAATCCAAGTTCTTTTTGCTCTCATGTGACAACCCAGTGAGATATCCTTATTCAGAGAAAGTTCTGTGCTTTCATCACTACTGTGAAGTTCTAAGTCATAGATCAAGTATCTAGTTAAACAGCTGATAAGTATCAAAAGTCAAATGAACTTTCCATGGGGCAGCCCTATATTTTTAAATTACAGTAGCCTTCAAATATATCTTGATAGATAGCCCAGTGAGTTCTGCATTTTCACCCTGCAGTGTCATACATTGGGGTATTTTCTCAGGGTTGCACTAAATCTAAAAATCAACCCTAGAGAACTTGACATCTTTATAGAAATGAGTCTTTCAGTCTAAAAGCATAATATACTTTTCCCTGTCCAGATGTTTTGCTTCTTTTAAGATTTATTTATTTATTTTATTTTTGTGAGTACACTGTCTCTGCAGACACATGGAAGGCGTCGGATCTCATTACAGATGGTTGTGAGCCACCATGTGCTTTCTGAGAACTGAACTCAGGAGCTCTGGAAGAGCAGTCAGTGCTTTTAACTGCTGAGACATTTCTCAGGCCCCTGGTTTTTGTTTTTTTATTACATTTATTGTGTGTGGCCACAGAGTACATGTGAAAAATCAGAGGACAACTTATAGAAATTGATTCTCTTCTTCCACCATGTTCCTTCTGATGTTTTCATATTGAATTCCAGGCCAACTAGACCCTACATAATTAGACCCTAGTTGTTGTTGTTAAATAATAATAATAATAATAATAATAATAATAATAATAATAAAACAAGTGAGCACAGTAACACATACCTAAAATCCCAGCTGGGAGGTAGAAGCAAGAGTATTAGAAATTCAAGGTCAGCCTTTAATACATAGCCAGTTTGAGTCCAATTCCTATGCTACATGAGAGCAAAAAGAAAAAAAAAAACCAGACAATAACAAGAAACCTTGGTTTGGTGGTACACACTTATAATCTCTGTACTCAAGAAGCCTCAGCAGTAGGACTGTTGCAGACTGAACAACAACTAGCTAGTCTCAGCTAGACAGTGAGTTCCAGGCCAGTCTTAGTAATTAACACATATGGTAAGCTTGTCTCAGTAAACAAAAATTAAAAATGAAACAGAACTTGGGCCCGGTAGCTCTGTCCCAGCTGGTGTAATCCCAGCACTCAAGAGTCTGGTACAAAAATAACCATAAGTTCAAGGCCATCCTGGACTACAGAGTGAGCTTAAAGCCAACATGGGCATTACCTGGGCTTTTATTTCTGTCTCAAAATAAAAAATAAAAATGGGCTGGGTATGTAACTCAGTGCTAAGGAGTTGCCCCTTGCCTAAAATGTGCAAAGCCATGTAATACTATAAAACAAAAAACAAAGAACTTACCCTTCCAGATAACAAGAATGATAGTAGGGTCTTAGCTAGTAAAAAAAGAAAGGAAGAAGTATGTGGGTAAGCAAATAGTCAGACAGGGGTACAGAATTAAAGCCAATAGGGATACAGAATTAAAGTTTGTATAAAGGCAATACAGGAAATGTATCGCCAAAAGTCACATTACAAAGCAGCAGATCAGTCATCACACACCCTAAGAGCTGGAGTGTAGCTCAGTGGTAAAGCAGTGTCTAGCATACATGAGGCCCTGGTATTGTATGTGTACATGTGTATGTACACACTGGAATTACTTGTTAGTCACTATATATACATACATATATATATGTGTGTGTATATATCCTAAAATAAAAACAAAATTCTCCTAAAGACCTAAGTGAGAGAAACAAAACTTTTAGAAGAAATATGTTGAGAATTTCCTTGTGTGTAGGTAGAGAAAGTGGAACAAAGACAACTTCCTGTCTCTGAGAGCCACTCTCCCATTCTTCAGTAATAACCATCCTGTAGGTGGGCACATTTCCCAACCTCCTCTGTTTGAGTTTTGGTTTGTTGGGTTGTTTTTTGGGTTTTTTTCCTGTTGTGTGTGTGTGTGTGTGTGTGTGTTTGAGACAGTGTCTCTTAAGTAGTCTGGCTGTCTATCTGTCTGTCTATCTATCTATCTGTGAATAACTTGGTCTCACATTGTAGCCCAGACAGTCTCTGTATCTGACACAGGGTCTCATTCTGTAGCCTATGGCTCAGAACTCATTCTGTGGGCTAGGCTAGCTGTAAATTCATGGCAATCCACTCCTGCAATACCTCAGACTCCTGCATGCTGGGATTATAGGTATGAGCTACCACACCCAGCTGTTCTTCACTTTGCTGTAGTCAGATGTTATCAAGCAAAAACACCTCCAAGAGTGTCACTCAGCTTTTCATCTGGATAACAAATATCAGCGATAGTCAAGTTATAAAAGTGATTTATGTTGGCTTCTAGTTATTGAAGTTTCAGAAGTTTATATGTCCCCATGGCTTTGGCATCCTTCAGCAGGAAGGCATGGCAAAGCAGAAGTGCTTATCTCATGGTCAGGAGGCAAAGAGAAAAAAGTGCTTGGGGTCCACTGTCTCCAAGGACCTGAAGATCTCCCACCAAACCCCACCTCAGATGCTTCCCACTGTCTCCCAACAGTGCCTAGTTAGATGGTGTCCTTTTCCACCAAAGCCTTTGAGGAAACTCACAGTCCCTACACCATTCAGAGTTCCTCTTACATTTTTTTTTTTTTGTGGTGAAAAAAAGGTGAATATTTAGAATTAGCCATCTGGACTCAGTTTAGATGATCCCAATCTTGGCAACATCTAGAGCATCATAATCAGGAGCCAAGTGAACACACGCCTTCTTCTCTCCATCAGGCCTTATCAGGGGAATGACTTCGGCCACATCAATGTCATAGAGTTCCTTCACGGCCTGTTTGATCTGGTGCTTGTTGGCCTCGACACCCACAATGAACACAATCGTGTTGTTGTCCTCTAGCTTTTTCATGGCTGACTCGGTGGTCAGTGGGAATTTGGTGATAGCATAGCGG